>NW_005369217.1:184344-202756 GCF_000412655.1 Myotis brandtii
ATAATAATAATAATAAATCTTCATTTGCAGGGACACTAGAGAGAAGCCAAGGCCCTGAATAATCTTCTCTCAAAATCACCAATTGTTGGCTTTTTTTTTAAGATTGCAGATCTCCACAGCCTCCCCCTTCAACCCCACAATGCTTCTGTTAATGCCTGTGGGATCGGAATTTAAGACATTCTATCCTTATTCTTCTCCTCCTTTCCTGCCACTCATGCCCAGTGCCTGGACTGGACCCAGTATGGCAATATCTGTGAGTTCCCACGATGGGGTGGGGGGAGGGGGAGCTGCAGGGTTCTGGAATAAGTCCTTTTGCATTCCTGTCTCTGCTTACACCAGTCAGTCCTCCATCCCCTCCTTTCTGCCTTTCTTTTATATATATCCCCCAGGAAGGCTTCATGAGAAAACGAATGAAAGCTGAAAGGGTAAGAAGCCTTTAGAAAGGCAGAAAGGCCCTGGCCAGTTTGGCTCAATAGATAGAGCATTATCCTGTGGGCTCAAGGGTCCCGGGTTCAATTCCGGTCAAGGGCACATGCCCGGGGTTGCAGGATCGATCCCTAGTAGGGGCGTGCAGGAGACAGCTGATCGATGTTTCTCTCTCATTGATGTTTCTAACTCTCTATCCCTCTCCCTTCCTCTCTATAAAAAGTCAATAAAAATATATTTAAAAAGTAAATAAATGATTGAGCCCCTCCCCTGGCTGTCTTTCCCTTGCCTCCATCCCTTTCCTCCAGATACATTCAGAAGAGTGTTTAGTTTTCAGAGGTGGGAAAGTTAGAGTTCCAATTAGATATCAGAAACAGGAATCAGAGGGCGCGGGGGGGGGGGGGGGGCCCCTGAACAGTGGGTGAGCTCCTCTTACTTCCTGAAGTTCTTTGGCGGCAGGATATTGCCATCGGTGTCGAGTGGAGGTGCCCTTCCTTCACTCCTCAGCTTGAGTTTCTCCACTTCTTTTAGTTCTTTCACTGTCCTGAAAATCACCTGTTTCTTCAGGTTCTCATTCAAGAAGATAGGAGTACAGCTGATGAAGGTCAGATAGCTGTTTTGACCCATCCAGGAGGGTGGGGGGATGGCGGGCTCTGCTGGGGGATGGCGGTGGGCCCTGGAGTCCGTCAGCCAGCGCCAGACATTGCTATCATAGGGTCTGTCAGGCCTGCTGGGAAAGGTGGCGGGCAAGCGCCCCACGTCAAGCCACGTGTGAAAGCCCCAGGTGTGCTTGGTTTTATCCGCCCAAGGGTGGATTATTCGGTGGCGCACCTTGGACTTGATGTCTGTGCAGGGTGGCAGCTTCAGGGCCAGCTGGTGGTAGGCTTGCTGGGTGAAGCCAGGCAATTCCCCGGGCTCATCCGTGAGGAGAAACTCACGCTGAGTCCATGTGCGGTAGTCTGGGAGGGACTCGGCCAGGCACATCTAGAGAGGGACAAAGGAAGCGTGGGGCACTCTGCCTCTGCTTCCCGGAGCGGCCCAGAGGAAAGGAGCTGCCGGCCTCCTCCACACCAGGCCTCTCCTGGGGCACTGGCGGCCTGGCAGGGAGTGTGTCTCCCTTCCGGCCCTGCCCAGCAGCAGGTAGGCTGGCTCTGTATTATTCCCATAGACCAGCGGTTCTCAACCTGTGGGTCGCGACCCTTTTGGGTGTCGAACGACCCTTTCACAGGGGTCACCTAAGACCATCGGAAAACACATATATAATTACATATTGTTTTTGTGATGAATCACTATGCTTTAATTATGTTCAATTTGTAACAATGAAAATACATTCTGCATATCAGATATTTATAACAGTAGCAAAATTACAGTTATGAAGTAGCAACGAAAATAATTTTATGGTTGGGGGTCACCACAACATGAGGAACCGTATGAAAGGGTCGCGGCATTAGGAAGGTTGAGAACCACTGCCATAGACTGTTGATCTTTTGTTCTCTTTCCACCTACCAGGTTTGGGGTTGGTTTCCCACCCTCTTTCAACTTGGATTTTCCCACTCTTCACTTCTTTCCTCCACCCATCCTCTTCATTCGGGGGCCCCCCAGTCCTGCTGAGGAACTCATGCTCCTAATGGGCACATCAGGCCTGAGGAAAGCCTGAGGGAAAATGTCCTAACCATGCCAAGTGTAGGAGGCAAGTCTTTCCTCAGAGAAGGGAGCCTGGGTGCTTTTCTACCAGGACTCCTCCCATTGCTCGTTTCCCTGTCGTTGGTGCATTGCCCTTCTCATTAAAATACAAGCAAGTATAGAAAGCACCTAGGCTCTTCCTCCCTTCCCTTTTGTGCCACACCCCCATGAAATAAACAGTAGCAAATATGTAGGCACTGTGCTAAGTACTTATCCACATCTCACTTAATGTTCACAGCCCTGTGAGCAGGTGTTGTTACGGTCCTCATCTCAAAGATGCAAAAAGCAAGACACAGTAAATATCTCACACAGTAAATAACTCACCCAGAAAGCCTGTGGCCATTTGTCTGCACTAATCATGATACTATGTTCTTCAAAAATGCCTCTCCCGCCAGTCCACTCCTAGGACTTTTCTGGTTCCCCAAACTCCCATTTCTTGGGCCCAGTCCCCTAAATCATTACTATGTGACCAATGGCCCAGGAGATCTAATAACCAGGCTTCTCCTCTCCTCTCTTCTGAACTCCGTGTTCACAGTACCATGGAACTAAGGGAGGAAGACAGCGGGAGTTCACAGACTGGAGATCTGCTGCCTTGGAGAAAGCATGACCCAGGGGGACAGCCACTAGCCCAGTGGGGTACAAAAAGGTAGGTCTTAGAGATGGGGCCCTGGTCCCTACCTGCAGGAAAGGTTTCCTGGCATTGGATGGGTTACTTTGCCCTCTGAGTGATCTTCCTGGGTTACAAGCCATTCTTCTTCTGGGCCTAATTGCCAGGAGGGGCAGCTTTATAGGAAAGACCTTACTGGCAGCATTGTTTGCTGCCCGGTTGCTATGGTGCTGTTTCCTGGGCGGTGCCTCAGGGAGGAGGGCTCATCAGTCCTTTGGGCCCTGGTTGCTCCAGGCCCAGAGCCAGGGGATGAGACAAGTTCTGACTGTGAAAGATGGAAATGGGAGCGCTTCTGGGAAGGGACTGGCCTAGGAAGGCCTGCGGACAAAAGCAGGACAGGCTGGCTTTCAGGCCTTGGGTTGGAGGTAAAGGTGGTCATGAGGTACCTGTAATTGGGCTCATCCTTTCCTAATGTTCTGGAAGGTGTGCCCCCAGGTATTCCTTTCCCTTAGTGGGGACTGGCTGTGCAGGACCATTATTGGGAAAAGTCATCTCTGTGTTAGAAAGGCTGTGTGCCTGTGCAGGTACCGTATGGGAGGTGGTCCATGCCACAGGCCTTTGCACTCTCAAGTGCTTCATGTTGTCTTCAGACCTTGCTTGCCCATCTTCATCATCACCCACTTTCTTTCCCAATCCCTTCTTAGCTTAGGGACCAGACACCAACACACCACAGAGAGAAACTCTTACACCCTGGATTTTATTGAGTAGTTACAGTAGTGTTCTTGCGCTGGCTCACATGCATATGGCCAGCTGGGGCCCAGGTGGCTCTTTGCAAAGCTGCAGTGCAAGCTAAGGAAGCCAGGCTGGTCAGGACCCTTTTAGCCTCCTCAAGCCTCAGGCCAGGTTCTCATCAGTGCTAGTCTCTCTGGCATGATTAGGGGGCACTATCAGAGAAACATCACATGGGCACACAGCTGGGCGCCCACACTCTGCTTCAGATGCATCCACCCCCCACTCCCAATTCAGCTCTTGACACATTATGAGACAGTTTTACCAGGATTTCTTCTTGGAAACATGGGGAGGTGGGAGGGAAGAGCAGTAGAAGGGGCTCTGGCAAGCCGATCTGCTTGTCTGGGTGCCTACAGTAAAGAACCCTTGAGGCAGGCAACTTGGGCCTGGAGGAAAGCGTGGAACAGAAGCAAAGTGAAACTCCTGTCATCCTACCCACCTTCTGATAGTCTGTAAATAATGATCTAAGGAAATAAGCTTACATTTAAAATTAGAGGATAATTTGGAGCATATACACTATTTACAGGACACCCTGTAAGGAACAGGGAAGGTGAAACTGCTGGGCACAATACAGTTTGGGGAGTTCCTAATCTCTTTTCATCCTTGTTTCTGCTATGCCCACCCTTCAGCTCTCGCAGGAGGATTGAGGAATCAGATTCTCTAGGGGAGCATAGGGTGGCACAGAGTTCAGATACCAGGGCCTCGAGGCTTGTAGAGGGCCCAGTGATGACTATGGCATGATGTCTGCCTTGGCATAACAAGGTGGGGCTAGAGGGCGGACAGTCCCTGCTTGCTGTCCTTACTCAGGCCTTGGATGGCCCAGCCACTCCTAGATGGCCCAGAGTGGACAGCTTGAGCAGCAAGGGTAAGGTCAGGTCTCTACCGCAGCTCAGGCATGAGCTGAGCCCAGTTGATGTTGTCAGGGCCCAGCAGGTCCTCCTCCAGGCCAGGGAAGCTGATGTCCAGCAGAATCTTGCTCAGGCTGTCATTCATTGTGTCCAGAACCAGGCCTTCTGTCAGGGAACGGTTGGCTGGAAGGCTGGCAAGCTGTGGCTCCCCAACCATGGGGTAGTCTGGCTTGGGGACTTCCATTTCTGAGGGGGAACAGCTACTAAAGGGGTCAGAGTTGAGGTCAAAGGGCTCAGAATTGAGGAGTTCTTGGGGTGAGTCAAAGAGGGGGATACTTTTCAGTGGGGTGGTACTGAAATCTGTCAGCCCCAGGGAGTCAGGTAGGGGGCCAAAGGTACCCTCAGGGGTTCGTACTGGGCTGAAATCTAACCCTCCAATTTTGGCTGGGGGTGTAAGACTCCAGGATTCAGGGCTCAAGGGGAGGACAGATTTGCTTGGGGTAGAGGAGACGGGCAGCGTCTCCTTAATGGGTGTCTTAAAAGGTCCTCCCTCCTCCTGGGAGTAGCCAAGCTGGGAGGCAGCCACAGAGGGCTCTGAAGGGAGAGTGAGCTCTGTGGCTGGTTTTGAAGTCCCAGGGGCCTCTGAGAAGAGCAGCTCAGGCTCATCCACACAGGGAGGTAGTAGGTGCTGTTTCCTTCGAGACCGGCTCATCTCCCTTCCCTCCCTTCGTTTAATCACCAGCATTTCAGACACACACCGGGTTGGGGACCTGAGCCCACTGTAGGACTTCTTGGACTTTGGAGTGGGCGAGTGAGGGGAGTCCTCCTCCCAGGACTGAGACAGCTCCTCTTTGACAGATGGGCACGGCGAGGGCCACTCTATCAGGGGCGGGCTCTCCACCTTGATAGGCCTCCCTAAGTGTGGCATTTCCTCCCCAGCCTGTATTTCTTCCTCCTTGATGGGCTGAACTGGAAGCAGAGGAGACAGCCCTTCTCCAAGCAGGAATTTCTCCTCTTTCACTGGCCCTGCAGTCGGCAGAGGAGCGACCCCCTCATCAGCTAGCGGCACCTGAAAGGGAAGTAGGGACAAGATGAGAGGGAGCTCTTGAAGCCTTGAGATTCAACCCAGTCACCAGGAGGGACATAAGATGATGACTAAAATAAGTGACATGCTGCTACTAATCCTCTTTTTGTCTTTTTAAATTCTTAAAAACTACTAAATATGAGAATATATGATGAAGGTGGTAGCTCAATTCCAGGGGGAAAAGGTAGACCATTTAATATAGTGCTGACATAATTAGTATCTAGCTGAGAAAAAATAAAGTTGGATGCCTATTTTATACCATATACAAAGATAAAAGAAAAATTAAAACCATACAAATCCTGAAAGAGAATCTAGGAGACTACATGTACAATCTGAGGGTGACCTTCTTAACCAAGACTGGAAACCCAGAAGCTGTAAGAGAGAAAAGAGATAAATTTGACTACATAAAAATGTAAAATCTTACTGTGGCAAGAGAAACCATAAACCCAGTTAAGAAACAAACAATGGAAGTAAAAAAAAAAATCTTCAGCCTAAAAGACAGAAGGTTAATATTTTAATAAAATGAATTAGCACAAATTATTAACAGAACCCTATAAAAAATAGGCAACATCCATAAATAAGCATCTCACAGTGAATAATCCCAAGTGAATAAACATAACAAGAAGGTGCTCACACTTACTAATAAGCAAAGAAAGATGAAATAATTTTATGTACATTAGATGGGCAAATATTAAAAAGATTAATAATGCCAATTGCTAGCAAAGACATAGGTCTTGTCATATATTGCTAGTAGAAATGTGAATTATCACAGATTTTTTGAAAAGCAATCTAGCAATATTTAATAAAATTTAAAATACCTCTTTACTTAGCAATCTCATGTCTGGGACCCTATTCCATAGAAATAAAAGCACTAGTAAGAAAATACTTGCAAAGATATTTATTGCAATGCTGTTCATAGGAGAAAAATATTAGAAACAAAATGTTATAGCCCATAAAAGTGGAATGGTTTGAAAAATTATGACATAGCTACACCATGGAATATTATGTGACCATTAAAAGACAATGAATTATGATTCCAGTCAAGGGCATATACCTCGGTGCAGGTTCCCCAGCCCTGGTTAGGGTGCATGCAGGAGGCAACCAATCAATGTGTCTTGATCACATTGATATTTCTTTCTGTCTCTCCCTCTCCCTTCTACTCTCTCTAAAAATCAATGGAAAAATATCCTGAGGTAAGAATTAACAACAACAACAACAAAAGACAATGAAATAGAGCTGTGCCAGGTGACTTGTAATATAATCCCATTTCAATGTTCCATGTGCTGTGTGTGTATATGTAAAATGGCTAGGGGGGTCCTGGCTCGTGTTGTTCAGTGGTTGAGCATCAAGCTATGAACCAGGAGGTCACGATTCGATTCCTGGTCAGGGCACATGCCTGAGTTGTGGGCTTGATCCCCAGTGGGGGCATGCAGGAGGGAGCCGATCAATGATTCTCTCTCATCATTGATGTTTCTATCTCTCTCTCCCTTCTCTGAAATCAATAGAAATATATTTTGAAAAATAATTAAGTAAATAAAATGGCTAGGGGAGCGCTATGTGGAGGGGAGCTAAAGGGGGAAAAGTGGAGGACATTGTAATACTGTCAACAATAAAAAATGGCTATGACTATATATGTATGTCTATTATACTAAAAATAGATAAAAATATGGAAGAAAGCAGAGTAAATTGTCATTATACATTATTTGAGGAGCAGGGGTGATATGGGTGAAGGTGGGAGAGGGTAAGCAAAAAGAAGAAAAAGGGAAAAAGACTTCTTTAAAACAAAAACAATATACATGCTACAATCATATTAAAGTACATATGTAAAATTATGTATGGTGGTACGTATCATTTTATACATATATTTTAAATAATTTTTAAATAATTTAAGAAGCAACCCAAGTCTCTAAACTCCAGAGCCCATTCTCTTTCCATCTCAGTGAAGGGGGTGGAGCCTTTTCCCTACTTTGTTACAGATGAGCTTCTGCTCACAAAAACTTTTCTGGAGGGTTAGGTCCAGACTTGATTGCCGATCAAAATATGGTCTTAACTGAACCTCCTCTCAAACTAGACCAATGATGCTTATCAACCAGGGGCCATTTGGTAATGTTTGGGGACATTTGAATTTAATTTTCACATGGTTGGTAGGGGGGTGGTGCTCCTGGCACCTAGTGGGGAGAGACCAGGTGATGCCACTAAACATCCTTCAGTGCACAGGACAGCACCCCTACCCCCCACCCCCAGCAAAGAATTATCCAGCTCTAAATGCCAATAGTATGGAGGCTGAGAAACCCTGAGCTAGACTGACCAGTTTACTCCACTATTACTGGGTACAAACTGGCATTTCCTGCCTCTATACTCTCTCCACTCTTATCTGTTTACTCAAATCCACTTCTAAGATCCACTTCTTTTGCCCGACTGTGGTGACTCAGTGGTTGAGTGCCGACCCATGAACCAGGAGGTCACAGTTCAATTCCTGGTCAGGGCACATGCCTGGGTTGTAGGCTCGATCCCCAGTGGGGAGCTTGCAGGAGGTAGCCAATTGATGATTCTGTCTCATCATTGATGTTTCTGACTCTCCCTCTCCTTTCCTCTCTCTATGAAATCAATAAAAACATATTTTTTAATGAAAAAATATCTTTCTTTTTTTGAAAATTCTTCTTTAACCACCCAGCCCACCTATCTATCTATATCAGTGGTTCTCAACCTGGGCTGCACATTAGAATCACCTGGGAATCTTTTTAAAATCCTAATTTCTGGGCCTCATCCTCCAGAAATTCTGTTTGTTAGTAATGTTGTGGCCCCACCCCATAACAAAGAAACAGAATTTCCAGAGGATGAGGCCCAGAAATCAGGATTTTAAAAAGATTCCCAGGTGATTCTAATGTGCAGCCAAGGTTGAGAACCACTGATCTATATAAAAGGCTAATATGCTAAGTGTCCTTCTCTCTGTCTGGGTAATGACATCAAGTAGCAACACCTGGCTTCCTCTCCCTAGTGACGACTAGACTCCTTGCAGTTTCTTCAGCCCAGGAATACCACTTGCTTATAGCCAGATGGAAACACTTCACACTGTAACCAAATGTCTGTGAAGCGTTTTCCCATGCCTCATCTCATTTGATCCTCACAGAAGTCCTGGAGTAGGTAGATAGGAGACTTGGTAGAATCCTTTTCTTTTAATTAGCCAGAAAATGGAGATTTAGAAAGCTTAGAAACCTGACCCGACTAAAAAAAAGTAAGAAATGGTGGAACTTGAAAATGACTTCAGGTTTTCTCACTGCGCAGAATATAGTCAAACACTGCTGCAGTTAAATATTTTACCCTTTGTTCTCCCTGTGTGATCTACAATAATAATCTGCTTCATGTTGATATTTACTGCTCTGTTGCTGACAATTACCTGAAAGAGAAGTTGGGGTGCTTCACTGGGCTGGAAAAAGTTTAGCTAAATCAGAAAGCAGATCTAATTAAGCAAGTTTGTTCCCTATCTATAAAAGGCTAAGTTAACTCGCGCATGTGTGATACATAAAAAACTCTTGCTGGCGCCAATTGCATGCGTGTGTTTCCATCTGTCGTTGTTGATGGTGAATTTGGTTGACACTTCTATTATAGAGAAAGGGCGAATAGCGATATTAAATATTTCTTCTAGTTAATTTCCTTTCAATGTGCATGAATTCGTGCACTGGGCCACTAGTGTATCATAACGACCTTGTCCCAATTCTTACACACTCATCAGGTATTTTGGGCCTTCTGACAACACTTACATTGTAGTCAAATTCCTTTTTAGCTTTTATATGTTATTAAATTTTCCATTGTTTTACCTACCCAACTTAATTTATAAGCTATTCAAGGAACACTCAGTTGAGTGCAGTTGCAAATGTAGGTCCAATGCACATAATCCTCAGAAGAAAACAGAAGCCACTCACCTTGGGGGCAATACGGACTCGTTTGCTGTGGCGGGCAAGCTCTGAGCTCATGAGTGAAGCTGCTAGGGGCAATGGCACCTTTACCGAGGGCTGTAACACCAGTGGCTGGTTCACTGGGAACCGAATGGGTACCAGGTATGAGCTGACCCGGGGTAGCAATGGCTTCATCTTCCGCCCTAGGAGGAAATAGGAGAGATAAGGGGTATGGGTCCAGAGACACACCCTTCTCAATCCCAGGAGCTGTGCTCAGATCCCTTTGAGCTAGGCACAGATCCCTTTGAGCTAGGCACAGAATCCCAGAGTCTGATCCCCTAAAGATATGCCCCCAGAACAAGGATTAGGTCTGAGGCCCACTCTCCCATACTAACGTGCGCCCAGTGGGAGTGCAGTTTTGATGGTCACATTCCGGCGGAGCTCAGGATTGGGTCGTTTCTGCTGCTGTGTGTGGCAGATAGGAAGAGAGAGAAACCTGGGTTAATAAGGCAGGGGAGGAGGCGGGAGAACCTACCAGCTGCTCTGGCACTATGCACTGAGCTAACCAACAGCCCAGAAACCAAAGCTGCTCTGGGAGGATGCAGGTGAGCAATGCCACCAAGCCTGGTTAGTGGGACAGGTGGGCAGCACACAGGTTTATGGTGACAGGTCCTAGCACCTCATCCATGTCCTCACCACCCCCAGGGGATGCTAAGGCATGTAGTTCTAAGAGTGACAAAAAAAAGCCAGGACGAAAGTGAGAGAAAACATTGCTTCCTGCCAGACCTATGCCATGCACTGTGGTTGCTGTCTTGCACCAAGCCCATGGCATGTCCTCCTGCCACGCCCGCTCTGCTCAGTGTACCTTCATGGTCACCCATGTGAGGGGAAGGAGAAGTGGGCCCTCCTCTGGGGAGATGAGGTGACAGTCACACATTTCCTCACTCCAGAAGCTTGGTGCTCTGTACTTAGGGCTGGTAGTCTTGTCCCTGTCTGCTAAAGCCATGCTAAGCAGTGAAAGGAAAATAAGGCCAAACCCCGAGCCAGAGGGAAAGAATCTTACTGATTCCAAGTGCTCGGGTGATTGTGGAGACCCTGGGTCCAGTGGCTGTGGTGGGCAGGCATTGTGGGAGAGAAATGAGATGAAGTTACCACCAGCATGGTCAATCAATCTGACCACATTGGGAAAAACACCTATTCCTGCCTGATGCTTAGGGCCACCCTGGTCAACTGTCCCTCCCAACAGAATGGTTATGGGCACTCTGAAATCCCAAAACAATCACTTCTAAAGAGTTGTTCAGTTGGCTCAGTTTCTGGTCTCCAGCCTAAAGAAGGGCTTTTAAAAAACAAGGTTTCTTAGACTTTTTCTGTAAGAATCACCTGAGAAGCTTGTTAAAAAAACATATTTCTGGGCCCATCCTAGACCCATTGACTCAGAAGCCCCAAGGAAGGGGCTTGGGAAGTTGTGTGGGTTTTTTTTTAAATAAATTTTTATTGATTTCAGAGAGGAAGGGAGAGGGAGAGAGACATAGAAACATCAATGATGAGAGGGAATCATTGATTGGCTGCCTCCTGCACACCCCCTACTGGGGATCAAGCACACAACCAGGGCATGTGCCCTTGACAGGAATCGAACCTGGGACCCTTAAGTCCGCAGGCCCATGCTCTATCCACTGAGCCAAATGTGCTAGGATGGGCAGTTGTTTTTTAATAAGCATCCCAGGCAGTTCTTATCCACAGGGCAGTTAGGGAAATGCTATTCTGGGAAGTCCTCTTATTTGGATCCAAGTAGTCCTCTCTATGGCCTGGTCTAGTACTAAAGTGGGTCATTTGGTATTTGTCAACTGTACTTAATTCATTGAGTTTTATGCAAATCACCTATGGGCCAGCTAGCATCTAACTCTCCCCAGATCAGATAAGATCATGACAAGGACCACTGGTTTCTTTTTGAGATGGATATTACAACCTCCAACTCTGGCCCCATTTAGAAGAAACCAGGACACTCACCTTAAACACCTGGTCCAAGGTCAAGTAACGATTGGCACTGGGGTGAATGGTCCAGAAGGAGACCTTGCCATTGGCAGACGTCTCTCGAACAAACATGTCATGAAGAGAAAGGTTATGGCGAATGGAATTCTGAAAGAAGAGACAACCGGTTATCAGCTATTTTAGCTACAGAAACATCACCCTTGATGTTTCCTAAGGGGATATGAGCCTCAGACCTCACCCACTGTACCCAGCACAGACTTTGTCGAGTGTCCAATTCTATCCCTACCTCCACACTGCAGAGCCGTCCACCTCAGCCATAAAACCATCTATCTTACGGGGATAAAGGCAATACCATTTCTTAGGTTTGTGTTAAAGAAAAGACCTGGATAGCTGTCAAGAGCTAGAAAAGAGGAATGAGACTTTGAAGCAATAATCAATAGCAATTTAGGAGAGTAAAGAAATAAGAAACTTGGGCCCTAGCTGGTTTGGCTCAGTGGATAGAGCGTTGGCCTGCAGACTAAAGGGTCCCAGGTTCGATTACAGTCAAGAGTACATGCCCAGGTTGCGGGCTTGATCCCTAGTAGGGGGCATGCAGGAGGCAGCCAATCAATGATTCTCTCTCATCATCGATGTTTCTATCTCTCCTTCTCCCTTTCTCTCTGAAATCAATAAAAATATATTTTTTAAAAAAAAGAACGAAATAAGAAACTTGGAAATTTAGTTGAGGTAAGAATGTGAAGTTAAAAGTTCTACTGTGGGGAGAACAAAACAAAAAACTTTGGCTTGAAGCTGAGTATTTCAAAGGACCTGAGTTGTGGCTCTGACATTATAGTGTGACCTAGTGACTCCCAGGCATCTGTTTTCCCATGAATAAAATGAAAGAAAATCCCTGCCTTCTAGAAATATTATGTGACATTAGTGGAGGTGAATCATGAGCCTCACAGATAGCATTGTTTTTAAAAGATCTTTTCAGAAAGCTACTTAGTCACTCCAGCTGCTGTTCAATGTAGCACAAAACTGGGCTCAGTGCTACATGGAAGAGTCCTGGTAAACCTTAGGTAGTGACAGGTAAAGTGGCTGCAGAGTTCTTATTGATGATTTTGCCTGGATTCAGCAGGATCAAGTCATAATCCAAAAGATACAACTGGTGATAGTTCTAGCATCCTTAATATTCTCTCAGAGCACCAGACATCAAGTGTTGGACATCTGTGTAGACAAACTGTCGGACCAAAGTGACCTCCATGTGGGTTGTTATGGAACACAGTACCTTCCAGCCTGGCTTTGCCATATGCTTAAAATAGGGAAAGTGGTCCTCGATCCACGTGTAGATGTCTTTCAAGGTCATGCGCTTCCTCTCGGTACTGTTGATGGCGAATTGTATCATGGCCATGTAAGAGTATGGCGGCCGCTCAGACACGGAGTCCTGCCAGGATGTTGATCCTCCTGGGAGCTCCTCAACCTAAGGGTTATGAGAAACCAGAGGGAGAGAGAAAAGGGAATGACATGGAAGAGTTCACAAGACCTCCTCCAGCCCCCCTTGAATAACATTCCCTAGAAAAACCTCTTATCCCACCAAAATCACACTAGGAACAAACTCATCCCAGACCACTATTCCACAGAATAAAAGTTTAGAATTAGAAAGGATCTTAGAGATGATCCAATCCAGTCCAACAATGTAGAACCACACTTCTCTGTCTTTGTTAATTTTGTTGAAGATATTTCCCAATAATCAGTGTCCAGTTTTTGGTAGTTGAAATCTCCCAGGAAAGTTTGGGTATATGTTATGATTTATAAAACATTAATTTTATACAAAATCACACCCATATGGAGCCTTGGCTGGGTAGCTCAGTTGGTTAGAGCATCGTTCCAATATGCCAAGGTTGCAGGTTCAATCTCTGGTCAGGGCACATACAAGAAGCAATCAATGAATGCATAAATAAGTGGACAACAAATCGATGTTTCTCTCTCTCTCTAAATCAATTAAAAAAAACCCCACCACACCCATTTTTCAGACCTGGGGCCCATGAGACCTAGGTCTTACTCTAATTCCTTCTCCTGATGTGATGTGAATAAACCCATCTCCTTTCAATGTTTGCGTGAGAGAAATATTTTTGAGTACAGGACAGAAAAATGTCTACAAAGTGTAAATTTGACTAAGTCTTAGGCAAGGATCTGATTATTCACATTTCAAAATATTAAGCTTTAAAAAATATTGAGTTTTATTATATTTGTAAGTTTATATTTATTTGATACGTTTATCTAAATAACTTCATAAAGTATACAAGTTATAAGTGAACAGCTCAATTTTTACTTATGTACATATCCATGCAAATTTTCACTTTTAAAGGTTGTGGCATGAATGATTAAAAGGGATATACAAAAGAATCCAGGTGTGTGGCAACTGTGAAAAAAACAACCCCAGCCACACAATTAGGTCAAATCAATTTTGATTGCTGGGGAAATATTTAAAATTAACATCTAACTCACTTTATTTTCTAGTAATATATAAGAAAACTATCTGGTTAAGAATGCTATATTTCTTTCATACCGTCGGGTTGCTTCTTTCAAGTTTGGCTTTCCAAACTAAGACCTTTTTATCATTTCCTGAATACCTTAGGGCGGAGTACTAAACTCAGTGCTGACAGAATACGCTGAGCCAGAGGAATCTGCCCTCAAGGAAATTCTGCAGATGGGAGAGAAAGATCCCAAGCAGAAAGGTAGCTCAAAGGTTAAAGAGAATTGCACTAAGTGAACGCTAATACCAGAACTTGGAAATTCTGCTGCATAGGCCACTTGGTCCATTTCCCTTCTTAGAAGTTCCCTGCATGGCTCTCATGTCCCTAGTGAGTGACAGTTCACCTTAACCTGACTCGGCTCCAAGTGCTGATTTTCCTTTCCTTCCATCTCTTGCTTGATGCTGCAGGAGCCCAGGCCATCAGAACTCATCTTTCCAAGCCACTGGATGTTGGTCAAGCTGGTGTTAAGAGTGCAGCCTGCTGCCTCACTGCCAGCTAGAGGGGAAATAATTCAAGATGTCACTTGGCTGCCTGATCTGATGCCCAGCAGATCCATCAAAATTGGTGGTTAGGGATCACCTCTCCAAGAGCTCTATCCTAGGGTCAAGGGAATGAATACATGCTGAATCTACTGTGGCACTCAGGAACTCCACCCCATTATGGATCTCAGGAGAAATTCAGGAGCACAGTTTCAAGTTGCATTTCAATCTGGGCCACACTGAGCCTTAGAGATCAGTCAAGGCAACCTTATAAAAGAGTTTATAAGTATCTGCACAGAGAAAACCACTTTTCCTCCTCATGCTTCAGTTTTCTCCTTTATTAAGATAGATTAAGATCCCTACTTCTTTATACAGTCAACGGGAGAGATAAACAAAAACAATAAAGAAATCCTTTTCCAATATAAAGAAGGCAATTAGAAGTGCTAAATGATAATTACAACCCTTTGGACAGTGCCCAAAGGATCTGGGTGAAGGTTTCAGAATGATTTTCCCCTGGGTCAGGCTACATGCTACCTGTTGTAGGCATCAACATGACTGACTGCAGTCCTTGCCACCAAAAGGGAAAGGCTGAGCTCCTCACCCCTTTGCCTTGCAGACCACATACCACAGTTCTCCCATCTCTGCCCGAGAAGGGCTCCAGGTAGTCTAGGAAGATTTCCATCCGTAGCTGCAGGTTTTGGTCCCGAGGTCTTGGTGATCTCTTCTGTCCTCTTGGTATCATTGCTGGTTTGGGCTTGAGGTTGGGGTTCTGGAGGGTGAGTGGGGGCTCCCCCACAGCTAATGAGGATAAATTTGTTGGGCCCATTGCTGCCACTCTCCTTTCCTTTGGCGGTCAATGCTGTGATGATGCTCTGGATATTGGCATTGTTGGGGATGGCCACCACTTGGGTGTTGGGCATTGTGGGGTGGTTAATAATCTTGATCCCAACCGGAAACTTGCAAGAGGTGGACTCTGCCACCTCATTGGAGGCCTGTGTTTGATCAGGCTCTTGTTGGGCAGGGGGCCGTTTAGGCTCCTCCTCTGATGTTTCACCTGGGGCATTTTGAACAGGTAAGGGCAGCCTCCGTCTTTTGAGAATCAGTGGCCGATGGGGGCTGGTTTTCATTATGAATCTATGTTTTCATTCTCCATTGAGAATCACAAGAATGGACCTTGGAAAGTGCAAGGAGCAGCAGGAAGTCAGAAATCTGTGAGGATGAGAAGGTTTTGTTAGAGCAGTGGTTCTCAACCTTCCTAATGCCATGACCCTTTAATACAGTTCCTCATGTTGTGGTGACCCCCAATTGCATTGTTACAAATTGAACATAATTAAAGTATAGTGATTAATCACAAAAACAATATGTAATTATATATGTGTTTTCCGATGGTCTTAGGCGACCCCTGTGAAAGGGTCGTTTGACCCCCAAAGGGGTCGAGACCCACAGGTTGAGAACCGCTGTGTTAGAGAGAGGTGTTCCTCTTCCTATGACCAGGAGCGTGAGCCCAAAGGCCCAAGTGAACACTCCCTGGGCCTTTGTTAAGATCTCAGACAATAAGGAGATGAATTCCACTGACAAAAGAAAGCTAAAACAGAAGCAAAAAGAAGCAATTTTAATGGGAAAAGTGGGGTTGAGTTGAACTTAAGTCAATGCAGCCAAAAGTCTTTTGGAAGCTTGAGATGTTTGGCTGCAGAAATAAGTGGGGCACATACAAAAATGTAGAAATGATTAGTATTGCCTACTAGAATTCAGATTGCTTGCAGTGACTGTAGGGACAGGAATACTGGGAAGGTGGAGTCCAAAACTCTGATCCCATAATCCATTCTAGGATAGAGCCTTTATATTTTTATAACATCTTAGTTTATAAATAAAAGGGTCAGTGCCAATAGATTCAAGAGAGAAAGGCAGATTGTACCATTGCACTATTTCCACATCACTGAAGAAACATCCCCAGTTCACAAGACCTCAGATAAAAGGGGAGCGCTCTCCTTGCCAGGAGCATGCTGGCGTCTTTCCCTTCCCCCACAGGTATGCATCCCCTAAATTCTAAGAGACCACACTAGACTTGCAACCAGGGAGCAATGAGCCCTAGCAGCTGGTCCTAGGCAAACCCCCTGAACCTGTCCCCAAGGCCCCCTTTTTTCCAACTTATTAATGAGTCAAAGCACCTAGTCTCTCTCCTATTGCTTCTTCTATCCTAGGCCTTTCCTTGTTTCACTCTCCTCAGCTTTAATAAACGTCCTCTAACAAAAAGAGGGAAGTCACAGGCATGAGTCTACAGGAACTGAGTAGGTCTGTTGGGGACAGGACATTGTGGACGTCACTCATTCATAGGGTCATCAGGCGGAGGAGCCAACTCAACGGCACATAACACACATTCAGCAAATTAAAATGATTCATGCATCTCAAAAAAATAAAAATAAAAGACCTTAGATAAAAGGAAAGCTGCTTACTTCAAAGCTCATGGTAACATTGAGCAGACTGTGCACTGCAAAGCAAGAAGGGGTACCATTCATTTCATAGGCTAGTATGCTTGCACTGATTTTCAAAAAGTACATTTTGCCCTGGCCAGTGTGGCTGGAGTGTCAGCCTATGCACCAGCAGGATCTTGGGTTCGATTCCTGGTCAGGGTATATATCCAGGTTGCGGGTTTGATCTTCGGTTGGAGTGTGTACAGAAGGCAACCTACCCATGTTTCTCACATTGATGCTTCTCTCTCTCTTTCTCTCCTTCTCTAAAAATCAATAAAAACATATCATCCAGTGAGGATTTAAAAAAACAACCTGCCCAACCGATGTGGTTCAGTGGTTGAGTGTCGACCTATGAACTAAGAGGTCATGATTCGATTCCTGGTCAGGGCACAAGCCCGGGTTGTGGGTTCGATTCCCAGTGTGGGGTGTGCAGGAGGCAGCCGATCAATGGTTCTCTCATCATTGATGTTTCTATCTCTCTTTCCCTCTCCTTTCCTCTCTGAAATAAAAAATACATATGTTTAAAAAGTACATTTTTCTTTCACAATTTGCAAAATATTTATATAGTGACATTCTAGTACTTGCAGGTGCTTATTCACACTTTAACTTTCTAAGCATGTTACTGTGTTAATTTCTTTTCCAGAACCAAGACTATAGTCCACATCTCCTACTAAAATGTGCTGCCATCAATATAAGATAATTTTGTAATGTTAAAAAAATAGTTTTATCTGTTAAAAAGTTGTGCTTTGCTGATTTTAATAGATATATAGAATACTCTACCATTATGTAAAATTGTGCAATCTTATTTAGAGGTATTTTGACAAAGGAATGGGCTGTCTCTTTTATAGGACCTCTGATATGGCCCTAAAAATGATCATCACATTCATGACATTTGCCATCTGCCCTTTCCACTTTTCCTCCTCCCTTTCCTTTATTTCTGGGTTTCCTCTACCTTCAAATCTCAGTTTTACTTCTACCTCGTATCTCAAGCCTCTCTCCCTCCCCCATCAATCAGTAGATACAATTCACCCCTCCCCCCCCCAAAAAAAGATACTTCCTAAGGCTTAATTTTCCCTTCTACTCTCTGACCAGCCTCTTCCTATCTTGTCAACACTTTATCTAGCTCAGGAGCTTTCCAGAGTGACTCCTCTGACCCCACCCCCATATTGACCAGGGAAACCTTGCAGGGTTCTCAAGAACTAAGAGAAGGGTCCTTTAAGAGGCGAGAGTGGAAGCTGTGTGGTATAATGGGGAGAGCACCTGGAAGCAGGTTTGTCTTTGACTTAATGCAAAATCGGCTCAATCTTCACCCCAGCCACAGTCTGCCTAGGAAAGGAGGCCACCAGAGCCCTTCCAAGGCTGCGGGCGGGGTGCAGAGGTCACACTTCCAGGGAAGGCCGAGGGGTGCTTTGAGAAAGAAATGAGGTCAGGACAGGGGGTTGGATGCAGAAAAAAATGTGCACTCTCGCTCAGACCTCCTTCCTGAGTGGCCCCAAACCTCCACTCTTGTCCCACGCCCTGCTGCTAGACCCCCTGACCGCGGCCCCCGACCCCGCTCCCCGCGGGCGCCCCAACCCGCTTTAGCCTCCATTCCTCGGCTCCCGCTCACCTCCCGACTGCAGTC
>NW_005369217.1:203219-210111 GCF_000412655.1 Myotis brandtii
CCTCGTGCAGCCCCGTTGCTTCCCGGAGCACCCAGGCCCTCCGCCCGCCGCCCTCGGGACCGGCCTGCTTCTACCCTGGTCGTTTCCGCGAACCAACAGCCAACGATCGTCAACTTCCCCCGGCCAAATCGAGAGTCTGAGGGCAGCGCATTCTCTTCATCACGTTTCCAACATTGTTAAATTAAAAACTATATTTTTCTTGGTTTCAGAGAGGAAGGAAGAGGGAGAGATAGAAACATAAAGGATGAGAGAGAATCATTGATCGGCAGCCTCCTGCACGCCCCACACTGGGGCTCGAGCCCGCAACCCGGGCACTTGCCCTGACCCGGAATGAACGGTGATCTCCTGGTTCACAGTTCGATGCTCAACCACTGAGCCATGCTGCCAGGCAAGTTTCCAACATCTTAAAAAAAAATTACACGCCATAAACCCTACCTCAGCTCCAGATCTTCAAATACTGATGTCTCATCCACCTCTACCCCTCAAACCAACCTTTTCTATATAGTATTGCTAACTTATTCAACAAATTTTGTTGAACACCTATTGTGTTCCAGGCCCTGGCAGAGGAGGTTTGAGTTCACAGTCTAATGGAAGGAAAGAGGGAGCACAGACGTTTTTGAAGACTCAAACTAATGGAGCCCGGCCAGTGTGGCTCAGTGGTTGAGCATCTACCTATGAACCAGGAGGTCACAGTTAGATTCCTGGTCAGGGCACATGCCCAGGTGGCCCGGTTGGTCCTAGTTGGGGGCATGCAGGAGGCAGCCAATCAATGATTCTCATCATTGATGTTTCTCTCCCCCTTCCTCTTTTAAATCAATAAAAATATATTTTAAAAAATAAGCTAGTGGAGAGTTATAGCCGTGAAGTGATAAGTTAGAGGTCAGTGATAACTTTGAGTATCTATAATCAGGTCTTGCCTTGGTAGGTCAGGGAAGGCTTTTCCTGATGAACTAAAGCTTGATAAGATCTGATGTCTTTATGCAAAGAAGGGAGGGAAACCCTCAAAGCAAAGGGAGTAAGGTGTGAAAGGTTGTGTAGCTGGAGGGAGAGCATGGTGAGTACAAAGGCTTTTTTAAAAAGGTCTCTGCAGGGGGTGCCAGAGTGGATTAGGGTAGAACAGTTAGGCTACTGAAACTATCAACGCCTGGATTGTTGGAACTTGAAGGGTGGTGTGGGGAGGTGGGAAGAGAAACGCAGGGAGGAGAAAGGGGCATTCTTGAAGACTTGTTGAAGAGGTGTTGGGTCAGATGGGAGAGGGGAAAGGGAAATGCTAAGGTTTCTGGATGCGTAACTGAATGAATTATACCATTTCCTGAGCAAGGGCCCTGGAGGATAATCACTTTTGTGGCAGGGGTGCAGGGGAAATGATCATGAATCCAGTTTTAAACATACTAAGTTTGAAGTGCATTTGAGACATCTAGTGGCTGTTAAATAGACAGCAGGATATATGAGTCCTGAGTGTGGAGAATTCTAAGCTAAATATATAAATACTTAAGTCATCTACCTTTAGGTGTTGATTGAAATGTTTGGCTCCAAAGCACAACCAGAGCGAAAGGCCTTAGAAAGCAAAAGGGGCCCAGCCAGCCTGGCTCATACCTATGTATGAGCCAGGTCACGGTTCGATTCCCGGTCAGGACACATGCCCGGGTTGCGGGCTTGATCTCTGGTGTGGGGCATGCAGGAGGCAGCTAATCAATAATTCTCTCTTATCACTGATGTTTCTATCTCTCTCTCCGCCTCCCTTCCTCTCTGAAACCAATAAAAATATATTTAAAAATATTTTTAAAAAGAGAGAGCAAAAGAGACTTGACCTCTAATTACAGAAGGAAAAAGGGGGATGGCTGCAGATATATGCAGGTTTGCATGATTTCTGGAAAATGAATGTCCTTTGATGTTTGCTGTATTCTTTGTGAAGTAGGAAATAGGTCATTTATTGATAGAGAAGGAGAGTTCTAAAGTTTTAAGAAAGTGGAAAAGTTTTAAGATAATCTTTGTGGAAAATGAGTTAATACATAAACATAGTAGGATAGCAACACAACAGTAGTGTCCACTTGAGGCTGGTTAATTTCCACACTTCTCCCTGTTACCCTTGCTACCAGTGTCACCTCTCCACTGGATTCCCGCAGTATAGCCTTCTGAGTTCCTGTTTCCTTTCTCACCCCCTTTTCCCCAACGCACCTTTTCTCACAAAGTGCCTTAAGTTATCTTTTAAAAGTGTAAATCAGCCTGGCTGGTGTGGCTCATGGTTGGGCGTCGACCCATAAACCAATAAGTCATGGTTTGATTCCTGGTCAGGACACATGCCTGGGTTGCGGCTTGATCCCTAGTAGGGGAGGTGCAGGAGGCAGCCCATCAGTGATTTTCTCTCATCATTGATGTATCTAACTATCTCTCCCTCTCCCTTCCTCTCTGAAATCAATAAAAAAAATACTTTTTGGAAGTATAAATCAGCCTTGTCTGGGTAGCTCAGTTGGTTAAAGTGTCTTCCTCATACACCAAGGTTGTGGGTTCGATCCTTGGTCAGAGTACATACGAGAAAAAGTCAACCAATGGATGCATAAATAAGTGGAACATCAAGTCTGATGCTTGTTTCTCTCCCTCTCTTCCTCCTTCCCTTCCTCTCACTCCAATCAATCAATGAATCAATCAAAAAAACCACAACTATAAATCAGATTATGTCACTTCTCTGTCCAGAACTTTTCAGTGGCTTCCTATCACATTAGCAATAATCCAATCCAGAGTCCTTAACCTTGCCTATAAAGCCCAGTGTCACATGAACTGGTTCTAATCTCCTACCCTCTCCTGGTCAGCCTTGCTGACCTTACTGTTTTTTGAAAGAGTCAGGCATATTCTCACTTTGCACTTATTATTCTTACAGCCTGGACTATTCTTCGTTCACATCTTTTTTTTTTTTTTTTAGTATAGCAAGCAAGAATTTTATTGGCCGTAGCAAAAGCACATTCAGATGGGATGTTTTTTAAAGCTGGAGACAGTGAAATAAGGAAGAGCTTAGCATTGAAGAAGTAACAGGAAAGCCTAGGTTGGGCTGTTTTGGCTCCCTGGGAAGTCAGAGAAAAGGGGGCCTTGGAGACAGGTTCAGGGGGTTAACTGAGGACCAGCCGCTTCCACTGCTCCTCTGGTTGGGGTAGAGTTTAGGAGATGCTTGCCTGTGGGGGAAGAAAAGGAGAAGGGGAAGGTGCAGCATGCTCCCCAGAGGAAGAGTGCATGCCACTCACATCTATTGTTTGCTTGTTCTTTCTTTTTATTTTTAAAAATATATTTTTGTTGATTTCAGAGAGGAAGGGAGAGGAAGAGATAGAAATATCAATGATGAGAGAGATCATTGATCAGCTGCCTCCTGCACAACCCCCCCTCCCCCCCTGACTGGGAATTAAACTGTGACCTCATGTTTAAAAGGCGATGCTCAACCACTGAGCCACACCAGCTGAGCTTGTTCTCCCTTTTTATTCAGATCTTTGCTCAAATATTGTTTTTTTTTTCAGATACATTTTCCCTGACAACCCTGTCTAAAATAACACCCAGTCAGCTCAATCCCTTATCCTGTTTGATTTTTCTCCATACCTCTTATCACTTCCAACTAAGATATAAGTGTCATAGGGTAAGTATTTGATTTTGTTCTCTGGTATATATTTCCAGCACCTGGAATAGTACCTAGCACACAGTAGGCGCTCAGTAAATATTTGTTGAATGAAGGAACAAATAGGTATTAGTTTAAAAATGTTAGTTTCTTGAGGGTAGAGATTACCCCCCCCCCCTTTTTTAACCTGTATCTCCACTGCCTAGTGACATAAATCAGGGTATTTTTGTTGTTGTTGTTGACTGAAAAACTGAATCATGAATGTATAGTGGAACCAATCTGCCTTCTGTGGTTTTCTAAGTCTAGGATGCTCAGTTGCACCCCCCACTTACCTCTCTACCTATTGCATTCGAACTTCTGTTCCACCATTACATTGATGAAGCTTGTATTAAAATTGATCTGGTGAGCCCTGACTGGTTTCCTCAGTGGTTAGAGCATTGGCCTGTGTACGGAAGGGTCTTGGGTTCGATTCCTGGTTAAGGGCACGTACCTTGATTGCAGGTTCACTTCCCATCCTCCCCCCCCCCCCCCTTGGGAGGCAACCAATTGATATGTCTCTCTCACATCAATATATCTCTCTCCCCTCCCTCCCTCCCACTCTCTGAAAAAAGCAATGGAAAAAAATATCATTGGTTGAGGATTAACAACAACAAAAAATAACATTGATCTAGTTACTAGATTCAGTGGATACTTTTCCAGACTTTTTATTACTTTCTGGGTCCTGTTGATCCTGCCTCTGTCTCCAGTCTCCCATCTCCACTGACAACTCAGGTTCATGCCTCACCATTTTTCACTTAGGTAACACAGTACCCTCCTAGAAGTGGTCCTCTTACTTCCAGGGCACTTGTTCTCTCTTTTCACACTGTTGCCAGGATGACCTGTCTAAAAGACAAAGAAAACAAAAACCAATTATGACATTTATGAGACAATTGAAAATTTAAACATTTGATAATATTAATAGGAATGATATAATGATTGGGAATATCATATTTTCTTCAAATAATACAGGGGAAAGAGATTGGTTAGGGATATGGATGGGTCAGGATTGGCCATGGGTTGATGGTTGTTGGAGTTGAGGAGTGATGGGTACATAGGGGTTCATTATATTATTTAGTCTACTTTTGTGTGTGCTTGAAATGATCTGGGGCCCTAGCTGGTTTGGCTCAGTGGATAGAGCATCGGCATGCGGATTCCATTCAAGGGCACATGCCTGGGTTGCAGGCTCAATCCCCAGTAGGGGGCATGCAGGAGGCAGCAGATCAATGATTCTCTCTCATCATTGCTGTTTCTATCTCTCTCTTCCCTCTACCTTCCTCTCTGAAATCAATATTTATTTTTATTTATTTATTTATTTATTTTTCGCGCTCAGACACGGACCTCTTCTTTTTTTTTATTGCTAAAAGTATTACAAAGGGTATTACATATGTGTCCTTATATTTCTTATTTTAATTTATTCTTATTTGATTTAAATTTTAAATAAAAATTATTTGCTTTTATCTAAAATCTCCTCATACCCAGTCCTCCTTTGAATATAGAATTCATTATAGATTTAGCTCTTGCCTATATTTATAACTGCTGTACACAGTTGAGCAAAACATAGCCTATACAGTAAGCTTAAATCCAAATTCTCATATAAGTGTTTCCTCTACACTGGAACTTTTATTTTCTTTTTTTTAAAATATATTTTATTGATTTTTTACAGAGAGGAAGGGAGAGTTGCTGTTGCAAATGGTTGCAGGCTCAATCCCCAGTAGGGGGCATGCAGGAGGCAGCAGATCAATGATTCTCTCTCATCATTGATGTTTCTATCTCTCTCTTCCCTCTACCTTCCTCTCTGAAATCAATAAAAATATATTTTAAAAAATAAAAATAAAATGATATGGGATGAAAAGTTTAAAAAATCCAAGTGTGATCATATCTTTTTGCTTGAAATCCTTCAATGACTACTTGGGCTAAAATCCAAACTCATATGATACACCTGGTTTTTCTTTTTTTTTTTTTAAATGTTTTTATTGATTTCAGAGAAGAGAGAAATAGGGGTGGGGGGAGAGAGAGAGAGAGAGAGAGAGAGAGAGAGAGAGAGAGATATTTATTGGTTGCCTCCCGTATGCACCGGACCAGGTACATGAATCCGAAATCTGGGCATGTGCCCTGACTGGGAATCGACTGGCAACCTTTCTGTGCATGGATGATGCCCAACCAACTGAGCCACACCGACGAGAACACGCCTGTTTTTTCTGAACTAACCCTGACACCATGTCCAGCTTTCGTTCTTGCCATTCATCTCTTCATACCTGGGTCCAGCTACATGGGGTTTGTGATTCCCTGAATTCCTATGCTCCTTCATGTTCTTTGTGCTTTGTGTGCGCTGCTCCTCAGCCTGGAGTGCCCTCCCTGCTTTCCCTTGCCCTTTATACCTCTGTAGAAAGCCTCCCTTGGGATGAGTGGAAGCATTGGCCCTATTATTGTAATGATCTCTCCTGCTCTTTGAAACAGAGACAGTCTGACTTCTGTGTCCCACAAGTGCTTGGCACTCAGTAAATGATCATACAATAAATTATTTTTCATTGTTAGATTCTCAACACCTAACATGACACTTAACACATGTTCAATAAGATATTGCATGTGAACTACTGTTTTTTTGCGGGGGGGGGGGGATGTTTTTTTTGAACTACTGTTGTTAACTTGATGGTGTAGGTTAGGATGCTGTACTTCCCACATCTTTCAGTAGAAGTGGTAAGTTGATAGTAGAACAGACTGGCAGAGTATAAGAGCTTTTGTTTCTTCTCTGCAGGCATGGGTTGGAATTGGAGCCTCTCCTGGTACCTGACTACACCCAGCACCATGTGGCTACTAACAGCTCTTCAATCACCTATTGATGCCTCCCCGAAAAAAACGCCGCCAAACATCCCAGAAAGCCCAGCTGCTATTCCACCAACAGCCCCTGGAGGGCCCCAAACACCACTATAGATCGCCACAGCTTCCCATCACCCACACTAGACAGGTGCCCAGCAAGCCCATTGACCACAACACCATCACTTCCTGGGTAGGCCATGGGTTTCTTACTTTGACTTTTACTCTGTTAGGCTTCTCAAAATACTGATTCTTCTGCTCCTTGAACCAGGGCCTTCAAAGAATAAGATTCATGGGGCAGGGACAAGGAGGCAATATACTCTTTCTGTCTCGTCAGCCATCTCTTCTGCTATATCTTCTTTTCTAATTTCAAACTGAACCCAGAAAGTTCAATCTGGATTGGTTGGAATTGGAGTCTCCTTCCCCCCCCCCCCCCCCCCC
>NW_005369217.1:210347-223188 GCF_000412655.1 Myotis brandtii
CTCTGACTGAAAGAGCTTAGTATAAAAATTTCACTATCCAGTAGCTGGGTGAGAAAATCCAGATAAATGGCAGAACTAGTAAAAAATGAGATTGTTTCCTGAGCTAATTACTCTGTTTACTGTTTAATAGATTGAACCTCGAAAAAACCCCACAGAAATGGCCTATGTCATATTTTGACAGCTTAAAAGCCCATATAGCTACTGTATGTCTGGGAAGTAGTATAGCAAAAGGACCAAAGCATAACATCTGCTTAGGAGTGCTTAATAAATATAAACTGCTCGGGATTGCTTAGGAGAGACATATTTGCTCGTGGTTGTAGAAGAAACATAAATGTTAGAATCCAGTGGATGAGAAGAAGAATGAACATTTATTAAGAACTGATTACATGCCAGGTCCTGTGCTATTTGCTTTCAATCTACAATCTCACTCCCTATTCTTGCATTCAGCCATTCATTCTTTACCTGGGGCCTTTGTGCAGGCATTCTGCTAGGTGCTGGGATCAATGGTGAATAAAACTGCTGGTCTCTGCCCTCAAAGTTTAAAGATAGTTAAACAAGTTGCAGCTATATAGTGTGATAAAGAAAAAGAGGCATTGTCCCCTTTCTTACACATGAGGAAACTGAAAACTGGAGAGATCAAATAGATTGCCCAAGCTCATATCCCTTTCTATTAATATCCCATTGAACAGGTATTTTTGTTTTGTGTCCCTTACAATAGTGGGTTCCATTTATTAATTCTCACCTGAGGAAATATATATTTTTCACGATTTAAAAAAATTTTTTTTATTGATATGAAGAGAGAGAATCTTCGATGGGCTGCCTCCTGCACACCCCCTACTGGGGATTGAGCCCGAGACCTGGGCATGTGCCCTGACTAGGAATCGCACCATAATCTCCTGCTTCATGGGTCGATACTCAACCACTGAGACACACCGGCCAGGCTCATTGATTTTTTTTTCTTCTTTTTTTTTTAGAGAGAGTGAAAGGGAGGGAAAAGGAAAGAAGGGGAGAGAGAGAGAGAAACATTGATGTGAAAGAGATACATCAATTGGTTGCCTCCTGCTTTCACCCCAATAGGGGGACAAGGGATTGAACCTGCAACTGAGGTATGTGCCCTTGATCAGGAATTGAAGCTGTGACCCTTTGGTACAAGGGTCAACACTCTAATCACTGAGCAAAATTGGCCAGGGCCATAGTGAGTCCCATTTAGGATTCTGATCTCTGGTCATTGGCTATAATTTCTTCCCCTAGTTTTGTACTTGGTATGTAGCTGTCCTCACCTTTTTTTGTTTTTGACCCTTAGGTATCACCTCAGTTTGATACAACAGCAGAAAGCTGGTTCCTAACCAACAGGAAAGGGAAACATCATCACCGAGACCAGCCAAGACATTCAAATCGAAAATCTGCCACCTCCAAGTTTCCACATCTAACATTTGAGAGTCCACAGTCTTCTTCCAGTTCAGCCACACTTGGAGGCCCCTTAATCCAGCGGAGCCCCAGTCACTCAGTAAAGGACATTTCCGGAAGGCCCATAGTTCCAATGCTCAGTCCCCCAAGCTATGGGGAAATGTCAGCACATGAACTTCAAAACTTACCTTATATGTTCATTGCACCTGATATCCAGACCCCAGAGTCATCTTCTGTGAAGCAGGTGGGGCTTCCCCCAGATCAGAAGGAAAACAGCCTGCCAAGCTGCTCCCTTCACACTAGCACTCCTGAGAGCCCAGAGCCTGGGCCTGTTCTGGTTAAAGACACCCCTGAGGAGAAGTATGGGGTGAAGGTCACGTGGAGGAGACGACGGCACCTGTTCACTTACCTCAGGGAGAGAGGGAAGCTCAGCAAAAGCCAGTTCCTTGTGAAAACCTGACTGGATTACATCAGTAATCTCAAGAAATTGATTGCTGCTGTTCATAGAGTTGCTCAAGTTACTTTTCTGACTTATAGAAGAGTTCATCAATAGAATAAAATGGAAATAATACCAATAACATCAAGAAAAAAGGTATTTTAACCAGAACCTTGGATGGAATTCAGTTCCAAGATTTGCTTTTTAAAATTTATAAACAGTTTTTAGTGTTTTATATTTTTCTTGTATTAACTGTTTAAAATTTTAAAATATCTTGTAGTAACTGTTTAAATTGTGTTTAAATAAATGATTGCAGAAAGTTTTTAGAGAACCCTGCTTCTGACTGCCAATAATGCAGCAACACTGCCTCTGCCACTAAAGGTCTTAATTGTTTGATTTAACCACTACTCATTAATCCTTTAATCACCTTATTCAAACTAATTCATTCCACATTTTTGAGTACCAACTCTGTTGTGCTCAGTGGCAGCTTCCTCTATGACCCCATGGATGGAAAAAAATCAAAGCAAATTCTGACTTTATAGTTGAGCTGACAACCGTGCAACTTTGGCTCTTCTGTTGAAAGGCAAGATGACGAAAGGCAGCAAGCCCTGTTTTAGTGGCTATTGTAGAATCAGGAAGATAAAGGGAGCATACTTAGGTTTGCTGTTTTGATTTTTTATTTCCAACCAAAAAAATCTGTAAATATTAAATAGAATGACAAAATGATTTCTTGGAGTAACTGTTTAAAATGTATGTAGATAACCCTGACCGGTATGTATGGCTCACTTGGCTGGGCATAGTCCCATGTACCTAAAGTTCACTAGTTTGATTTCTCATCAGGCCACATGCCTGGGTTGTGGGCTCAATCCCTAGTAGGGGGTTTGCAGGAGGCAGCTGATCATTGTTTTGCTCTCACATTGATGTTTCTCTCTCTCTAATAATCAATAAAAATAATTTTTTTAAAAAGGAGTAACTTTAAAATGTATGTAAATAGCCCTGGCCAGGTAGCTCAGGTGGTTGGAGTGTCCTCCCATATAGCAAAAGGTTGCAGGTTTGATACCTGGTCAGGGCACATAACTAGGTTGTTGGTACCTAGGTTTAGGGTTCAAGGGGCGGATACAGGAGGCAACTAATCAATGTTTCTCTCTCCCCCTCTTTGTCTAAAATCAATATTAAAAAAATCCTCGAGTGAGGATTTTTTAAAAAAGTATGTAAATAAATGTGGGAACTTTTCAGAGAACACTACTTCTTAGTATTGTTGAACTGCCCAGTTAACAAAATGTCTTCATTGTGCTTTCACCATACAACCAGCATCTCACTCAGCTTTAAGAACCTACTCTGTGTCAGGTCCAGGCCAAGGTAGACTAGCAAGGATTGTTCTTTTTATTGTATAGATGGGAATTTAAAGCACAAGTCATGAACCATGTTCAGGGTCACAGCGAATGGAGGCTGACCCAGCCCCAGTGCAAAGCTCTGCCCTCCTAGCTTGTGCCCAGTTCTAGCCTTCTCAGAAATGCAAACCCAATGTGGAAACAACTTTGACCTTGGAACGCTATAAATTAAACTCAAGTGCGATAACTTCTGTAAGTTCTGTAAGTTCTAATATTACAGACCTCGGGTAGCGCTCCCTCTCGGGGGTCTGTGAACACACACCACGGGGGTGCGGGGAGGCCGCTCAGTTTGTGGGGGCTGGGCGGCTCCTCTGACCCACTTGCTTCCCAGCGGGGAAGCATCCTCGGTCCCCGCCCGCACAGTGGTCCAGGCACCCAGCCCTCGCGCGTCATCCCCGCTCGGGCGCAGGCGCCTCGGACTCGGAGTTCCTACGCCCCTTAGGGCCCCACCCCGCCACGCCGGACGGCGGGAAGAGCCAATGGGAGCGGAGCGGCTGGTCCGCGGGCCAATTGGCGGTGGCAACAGTGCGGGGTGCGGTTTCCAGGGGGCGGGGCCCGGACACGCGCCAGGCTTGGCACCCCAGCCGCGGAGTCGGGAATCTGGTTGGTGGCGGCTACTTTCCGAGCGGCGGGAATGGAGGCGTCGCGCTGCCGCCTCGGACCCAGCGGGGACAGGTCAGAGAGGGGCATGGCTGGTCTCGTCTTGAGCGGGGAAGAGGGCAGAAGCTAGACAGGGCGGTCCTCTCGGGCTCTCCGAAGGGAGGGCGGTGGGCTCAGGTAGGGGAGGGGGGGCTGGTTTGGAGCCCCCTCGCTCCTCTGCCATGGAGGACCCCCTTTTTCCCAGGGTGGCGGTGGGGAGCGGCGGCTCAGCATCCCGCCCCGGGATCAGGGACTTCAGGTCCTGCTTGGGAAAGTCTTGGAGTTTTCGTTTCGAGCTCGTCTTGCCCTCTGTGGGCCTCGCTTTCTCTAAACGCGCCAGTCCTGTGCTTCACGCACCGCCTCGGACGGTCATGACAGATTGGTAGAAGTCTTTTCCTGGGTCCTCGAAGCGGAAGGTTGCGGGTGGTGTTTAATAATCTGCTCTAATGCCATTGCTTTAATGGGCTGTAAATGCAAAAGTATTCTTTTGCTGCTATTTGCTTTGTAGCAGTTATCTCTTACTCAAGATTAGCTGTCTTATTTGCAACACACCGTCCCCCTTGTCTGTGCTCCTCTTTCTCGGCCACGTCCCTTTTTCTCCCTCTGCCAGAAATAAAACGATCCGAAATCTCAGCCTGTCAGTTGTTGTTTGCCAGGTTAATGAAAAGTTAATGGGGAGCGGCGTGAAATCATTGGCTTAAAACTTTGGCATTGTCTGAAGATTCAAATCATACACACCAACTGTATCCCCCCTCTTTTTATTCCATACCACGGCAAAAAAAAAAAAAAAAACAACAAAAAAAACAAAACCACACACACACACAAACATTTAGTGTGTAAGGATTTAGTCTGATATTTAGAATAGCAGATAGGTAAACAATTCTAAACCATTTAAAAACGTTGTCGGTGCCCTGGCTGGTTTGGCTCAGTGGATGGAGCGTCAGCCTGCGGACTGAAGGGTCCCAGGTTCGATTCCGGTCAAGGGCATGTACCTTGGTTGCGGGCACATCCCCAGTTGGGGGTGTGTTGGAGGCGGCTGATTGATGTTTCTCTCTCATTGATGTTTCTGACTCTCTATCCCTCTCCCTTCCTCTCTGTAAGAAAATCAATAAAATATATTTAAAACAACAACAACAACAAAAACACAAAAAACGTTGTCGGGAGCCCTGAGTGGTGTGTTTAGAACATCGGCCTTGCACACCAAAGGGTCTCAGGGTCGATTCCTAGTTAAGGGCACGTACCTGGGTTGCAGGTTCCATCCCGGCCCTGGTGGGAGCGCGTGCATATCTTTTTCTCGCATAGATGTTTCTCTCTCTCTTTTCCCCCTTCCTCCCTTTAACTCTCTCTAAAAATCAATGGAAAAATTATCCTTGGGTAAGGATTAAAAACAAAAACACAAACAAAAAGTCATTGTCACGGAGGAGGCACCTATTTTCCTGCACTTTTTTTTCAGGCTGGGAGAAAGTCTACATTTACAAGTATAAATATGGAGGTGTTAGGAGTAGGTAAAGTTAAAATTGAGCATCTTCATTGAATTCAGATGGTCTTGGTTCAGTTGTAGGCACTCAATAAATCTTAATTAGTTGAATAAATTTAAGGCAATACATTTCACGGGTACCAGATGTTTGATATGACTCATGATTTTGGGGGGAAAAAGTGGAATTGACTTGGAAATTGAGAATGGCTAATTTATGGGATCTGAAGTTTAAAAGGATAATTTTAAAGTTCTCCCCTTTTTTTTCCTTCCCAAAGAAACCAGCTCTTTAATTTAGACATTGACATCAAAGGGGAATATGTGAGTCACCAAATGTTTCTCCTGCCCTAGGTAATATTAGTGCAGCCTCTATTACTGTTTAACTCATCTGTTGTTCAGAGGGAGTGGAATGTCTCATGCTTTATTGGCTCCAGTTTGTGTGTTTAATGTATTCCATGAAATACATGGCTAGAGCTTTTGACAATAATACCTTTTTAATGTGAAGTATAATATCTGACTTTTAAGTTTCTTGTGATTTTTTTTCTTTTTTGAATTATGTGACTGTTTTACCATGAGGCAGATTTCTTTTCAACAAAGTAAAAAAATTAACAAATAAACTTCAAATATTTTCCTATGCCTGAATTATTTAGTGAAAATTGGAGATGGAATTTGAAACAATACTCTGAGTACCTTTGATGAGGCTAGGCATTTGATATAGATTCCCTAGAGATGACAGCGGTTGGCTGGTGCTAGAATTTGAGCTCCCTCTGGCCTTTTGTTCCTGATCAAGGATTGTAGATGTGGTGAGAGACACTTCTCAGAGTGGGTGACCTTGTGACCCAGAGTTGACTAAAAAAATCTTTGTGGTTTATCCCTATGCCATGATTTCTCATTAGAAATATGAGCAGTAGTAGTGGCTGGAGGTTATATCTTAGCCAGGCTTGTTATCCTTTCATATTCTCCCTTTCTTAAATGTTTCAACAGAGCACCTGGTTGGCAAACAGACCTTACCCAGTGCTTAAAAATACTTAGACTAACTAATACATGACTGCAGTATGTTTGGCAAATATCAAAAGGTATAGTAAAGACCTAATAATGTCTAGCATGCATGTATTTCTCCAATAGGGAAGGCTACATACAGACCTAGAAAGGAAAGAATAATCCCTGAAGTAAATTTCCTTTCTTCCAAGATCCTTCTGTCTAAGCAGACAAACTCAAACATTTTTGGAATAGTTTTCATTTCTGGCTTCTCTTATTCTGTCCTATGGAAACTCTGCTGTTTCCCTGAATTTGTGCCCATTGAAAGAAAAGGTTGTTTTTTCTTACCAAGAGGGAAAAAAAAGTATGCTTGAGTTGCTCTGAGGAGGAGTTGAAGCTGCCTTGCCTCTTTGAGGATTTTAGGACTAGAAGGGGCCTTGATAATTCCCTTAGTTCTCCTATTTGAGAGTAGTTCCACGGTGGAAGTAAGACTTCTTTCAAACTCGAATTTCCTGTCATCTGCTTTTGCTTTATTTTTTCTGAGTAAATCACTGGAATAAGCTCTTTGTCCTTCTAATTCTGTTCGGCTTCATCAATCATCCTTACTGTTTATAGTAATGAAAGCTATAACATTTTCCTGGCCTGGTTAAGCTTAAATTCACTTTGTCTGAGAGACATAGTACCCACATGCTGATTGATGTTCTGTCTTTATCCACTCACTTAATACTTGGTGCGAGTCTTGATAATGGGATTGTCATCTCTGTCCCTTTGCCTTAGAAATTCTGTGAAAACATTCATGATGAGCACTATGTCACAAGTCCCGGGACCTCTGGAGCAGTGGTCGCCAACCTTTCGGACCTCACGGACCACCAGTGGTCCACGGACCACCAGTTGGCAACCACTGCTCTGGAGGACCACAATTCTGAAAAGGGTTATAGGAATATTTTTATTTTGTATAAGATGGCACTGCTGTTTTTAATATATTTTTATTGATTTCAGAGAGGAGAGAGAGATAGAAACCTCAGTGATGAGAGAATCATTGATCGGCTGCCTCCTGCACGCCCAGTATTGGGGACCGAGCCCGCAACCTGGCCATGAGCCCTTGACCAGAATCGAACCCAGGACCCTCCATTGAGCCAAACCGGTCAGGGCAGCACTTGCTGTTTTACCACATGGCATTGTGGTAAGGGACAAAACACTGGAAGCTTCTACTGGGTTCCTGAGTTCCAAGCCCAGCTTTTTCTCTCTCTAGTGGTGTGATCTTGAGCAGCTTATCCCCTTGTTTGGTTTCAGTTTTCTCCTCTGGAAAATGAGGGCTTCTTCAGATTCGCTCGGTGATTTATAATGAATTAATAAAATTATATATATATATGCTGCACATGGCTCAAATTTCAAAAAGTACAAAATTATATTAAGTGAAAATTATGTCTTTTTTCATTGTCTCCATGTCACCTACTTCATTCATTGGTAGGTTTCTTAGGGGGCCTTCCAAAAACATTCTATGTGTTAAATAATCCTTTCCAGACTTAAAATTTGATGATTTTTGAGTTTTAGGTAGGATATAATAGTCTAAAGTCTAACTCTATAGCTACTTTAATCCTGGGCAAGATCTATTTTTTTAAAAATATGAATTATAGTTGTTGCAAGTTTGTTGTTATTGTTAATCCCCACCCAAGGACATTTTTTCCATTGATTTTTTTTTTAGAGAGAGTGGAAGAAGGATGGGGAAGAGAGAGAGAGAGAGAGAGAGACTTTTATGTGAGAAAGACACATCGATTGGTTGCCTCCCACACCACCTGGACTGGAGCTGGGATGGAAATTGCAACCCAGGCACGTGCCCTTGACTGGCAATTGAACCTTTGGTGCACTGACGGACGCCCTAACTACTGAACCACACCAGTCAGGGCATAGTTGCTGCACGTTTTTTTTTTCTATGATAATTAATGTAGAGAAAATAGGGCTATAAGAAGAAAACAAGAATTATTTTCCAAACAGACTTCTGGAAAAATAAATCCCTCTATTTAGTTTTTCAGGAAAAAACTTCAATAATTATACAGTTTGCCTTTAATTTTAGTTTTAGAATGAAACAAGTTTGATAGATAATTTACTTGTTTCTCCATTGAAACCTAGTGTAATTTTGTTACAGTGATTTGATATGTCATGCAAGCCAGAAGCAAAGCAGAGAGGAGTGTTTTGACTGAGTAATGTTTATAAAAAGGGGAGATCTGTCCAGGTAAAATGATCAACAATAATGGCTTACATTTGTGCATCCTTTGCAGCATTTATAGTGCTTTCATGTATTTGATCTCTTTTTAACTTCATAACTCTGAAGAGAGAAGGGATGGTGTTATTACCTTTATTTTAAAAACGGGGAAATTAAGGCCCAGAAAGGGTGCGATATACCTAAGGTCACATGCAAGTAAATGGTGTAGTGAAAAGTAAAAATCAGCTTTGACTTCTAGTCTCCTCTTTTTTTCTCACATATTATCAAAATATCTAATCCAGATATTTTGGATGCCATTTGTTCATGTAAATGATAACAACTGATACTGACTGCATTCTAATTATTTTTAGGGACAGCAGTGAAGAAATCAGACATTTTAGTGAAGTACAAATGCCTATTAATTTCATCCAATGGAAAGGAAGTGGAAACATTTATTTGGTGTTGTTAGGCAAAAGAATGGAATTTAATCTTTATGCAAGAAAGAGAAGGGAAAATGCATGCCTGAAGAGAGAAAATGTAAAGGAGAATCAGGCAAATAGGTGGAATGAACTTAGATTCTGTGTAATCTATACAGAATAGATTTTTTTAACTTCTGGATCAAATCAAACATTTTAAATACCCTTCCTGTTTGGTTCACTTAAAATAACGTTTTTTGTATTTTCTATGTGGAACATGCAAAATGAAGAAGAGGTTCACTCTAAAGTAATTTTCCTTGCTGCTTTCTTTGGGGCCAAATGAATGATCTAATCAATCTAATAGGTTGCTAACTTTTCCTTCTCATTGCCTTTCTCTCCCCAAGCAATTTTTTCTTCTCTCTGACTGTCTCTACTAAATGGACTTCTTAGGAAATGGATTTTCATTCCTCAACTTCAGTTTCAGATTGTGAAGTCATCCAAATTGAAGACAGATGAGCCTAGAATACTAACGTTTCTCCGAAGATGAGGAAGAATGGATTTCAAAGGAGTCTTTCTCTGGCAGTTCTAATGTGATCTTTGTGTGCTTCTCCCCAGAAGAAATGTTTTGTTCCAACCAGATGTATTCTCAATGTCTCATTTGGGGATTGGACAGGGTGAATCTACTTGTCAATTAACTTAGGGACAGTTACTTTATTAATAGCTATTGCTCCAGCAGACACAATGAAACCTGATGACTTTCTCACTATATATACTGTAATCAACTCCTTCCAAGGGCTTCTTCAAAATCAGTTTACTAGCTTGGAAATTCTGCTACCTAAAAATACCAGATGGTCTGGCCTGAGTGGCTCGGTTGAGTGTCTTGCTGTGCAACAAAAAGTTGCTGGTTTGATTCCTGGTCAGGGCACATACCTGGGTTGCGGAAGGCAACTAACTGATCAATGTTTCTCTCACATCTATGTTTCTCTCTCTCTCTTTCCCTTTCTCTTTCCCTCTCCCTTTTCCTCTCCCCTTTCCTCTCCTTTTCTTGTCCCTTTTTAAAAAATATATTTTTATTGATTTCAGAGAGGAAGGGAGAGAGAGACAAAAACATCAATGATGAGAGAGCATCATTGATTGACTGCCTCCTACACGCCTCCCCACTGGGGATCGAGCCCGCAATCCGAGCATGTGCCCCCGACCAGAATCAAACCCGGGACCCTCCAGTCCGCAGTCCAATGCTCTATCCACTGAGCCTAACCAACTAAGGCCCCTGTCCCTTTCTTTACCTCCCTCTCTCCGTCCGCCCCTCCCTCTCTCTAAGCATGCCCTCCAGTGACGATTTAAAAAAATAATAAAAATACCCGATGACCTGGCATTTTTATGGAAAAGGTTCTTGGCAGACATAGTAAACTACCATGATAATGAAATTCCATACTCTCTGCTGACCATTTGAATATATGTGGTCAGTGGTGCAGTTTAGCATGCTGAGGTGGTGAGTGACACTTGTGATTGAGTTCTAGATCTTTCACTAATGAGCCGTGTGACCTTCAGCAAATAGCTTCATCTTTGAGTTTCAGATACCTCTGTAAAATGGGATTATAGGTTTATTGTGAGAATTAGATGAAATAATATGTAAAGCATTTCATGTAGTTTCTGCCACACAGTAGTTACTCACTAAATGGAGCTGTATTGCAACATGAAAACATTTTAAGTGTGCAATTCAGTAGTTCTTAGCAAATTTGCAAAGTTTTGCAACTATTACCAAAATCTAATCTTTTTTAAAAAAATTTTATTTCAGAGAGGAAGCCAGAGGGAGAGAGAGAGAGAAACATCAATGAAGAGAGAGAATCATTGATTGGCTGCCTCCTGCATGCCCCACACTGGGGATTGAGCCCTCAACTCCAGCATGTTTCCTGTCCAGAATCGAACTCTGACCTCCTGGTTCATAGGTTGACACTCAACCTCTGAGCCACACCAACTGGGCCAAAATGTAATCTTAGAACATTACTATCACCCCCCTCCCAAATAAAACTTTCTATTTACAATTATGCCCTCTACCCCTTCCCCACTGCTAGCCCAAAGGCAACCACTAATCTACTTTAGGTTTCTATAGGTTTTCCTATTCTGGACATCTATATAATAAAAGCATAAGCGACCATTACGGCGGAACGACCAGAACAACCGGTTGCTATGATGTGCACTGACTACCAGGGGACATGCTCAACACAGGAGCTGCCACCTGGTGGTCAGTGTGCTCCCATAGGGGGATCACCGCTCAGCCAGAAACTGGGCTTCTGGAGTACTAAGGAGCAGCGAGCAGGCGGGTGGTAAGGAGCAAAGGTTCCCAGACTCCGAGAGCGATGTCCAACTGCCAACTTAGGCCTAATTCGCTTAGCATAATGCTCTAAAGCAGCGGTTCTCAACCTGTGGGTCTCGACCCCTTTGGGGGTCTATCGACCCTTTCACAAGGGTTGCCTAAGACCAGCGGGAAACACATATATAATTACATATTTTTTTGTGATTAATCGCTATGCTTTAATTATGTTCAATTTGTAACAATGAAAATACATCCTGCATATCAGATATTTACATTACGATTCATAACAGTAGCAAAATTACAGTTATGAAGTAGTAACGAAAATAATTTTATGGTTGGGGGTCACCACAGCATGAGGAACTGTATTAAAGGGTCGCGGCATTAGGAAGGTTGAGAACCACTGCTCTAAAGGTTCATCCATGCTGTTGCAAATGGTAAGAGTTCCTTTTTTACAGCAGCATAATCCATTGTGTAGATGTACCACCGTTTTTTAATCCACCCATCTGCTGATGGGCACTTAGGCTGTTTCCAAATCTTAGCTATTGTAAATTGTGCTCTCTGAACATAGGGGTACATATATCCTTTCTGATTGGTGTTTTTGATTTCTTGGGATATATTCCTAGAAGTGGGATCACTGGGTCAAATGGAAGTTCCATTTTCACTTTTTTGAGGAAACTCCATATTGTTTCCCACAGTGGCTGCACCAGTCTGCATTCCCACCAGCAGTGCACGAGTGTTCCCTTTTCTCCCCATCCTCTTCAGCACTTGTCATTTGCTGATTTGTTGATGATAGCCATTCTGACAGGTGTGAGATGTTATCTCATTGTCATTTTGATTTGCATCTCTTAGATGATTAGTGACTTTGAGCATGTTTTCATATGTCTTTTGGCCTTCTGTATGTCCTCTTTCGAAAAGTGTCTATTTAGGTCCTTTGCCCATTTTTGTTTGTATTGTTTATCTTCCTTTTGTTAAGTTGTATGAGTTCCCTGTAAATTTTGAGATTAAACCATTATCGGTGATAACATTGGCAAATATATTCTTCCATGCAGTAGGCTTTCTTATTGTTTTGTTGATGGTTTCTTTTGCTGTGCAGAAGCTTTGTATTTTGGTCTAGTCCCATTTGTTTATTTTCTCCTTAGTTTACATTGTCCTAGGAGATGTATCAGTAAAGATATTGCTGTGACATATGTCTAAAATTTGCTGCCTATGGATTCTTCTAAGATTTTCATGGTTTCCTGTCTTACGTTTAAGTCCTTTATCCATTTTGAGTTTATTTTTGTATGTGTAACTTGGTGGTCTAGTTTCATTTTTTTGCATGTATATGTCCAATTTTCCCAGCACCATTTATTGAAGAGACTATCTTGACTCCATTGTACTAGTATGTGCTTGTCTCCTTTGTCAAATATTAACTGAGCATAATGGCTTGAGTCGATTTCTGGGTTCTCTGTTCAGTTCCTTTGATCTATATGTCTGTTCTTGTGCCACTACCAGGCAGTTTTGAGCACAGTGGCTTTGTAATATAGCTTGATGTCTCTTATTACGATCCCTCCAATTTTGTTCTTCTTTCTCAGGATTGCTGC
>NW_005369217.1:224098-227999 GCF_000412655.1 Myotis brandtii
AGGATTTTAGCATCTATGTTCATCAGGGATATTGGCCTGTAATTCTCTTTCTTTGTAGTGTCTTTATCTGGTTTTGGAATTAGGATAATGCTGGCCTCATAAAAAGAGTTTGGAAGTTGTTCCTTCCTCTTGGATTTCCTGAAATAGTTTGAGGAGTATAGGTGTTAGTTCTTCTTTGAATGTTTGGTAAAACTCCCCTGTGAAGCCGTCCGGACCTGGGCTTTTGTTCGGTGGGAGTTTATTTTATTTTATTACTGCTTCTATTTCATCAATTGTTATTGGCCTATTCAGGTTTTTTGTTTCTTCCTGATTCAGTTTTGGGAGATTGTATTTTTCTAGGGGTTTGTCTATTTCATCCACATTGTCCAGCTTGTTGGCATATAGTTGTTCATAGTATTTTCTTATAATCTTTTGTATTTCTGTGATGTCAGTGGTTACTTCACTTTCATTTCTGATTTTATTTGTGTCCTCTCTCTTAGCTTCTTGATGAGTCTGGCTCTTTATTCATATTTTTGGATTATTTTTTCTTTTGCTCTTCTGATTGGGTGTTTTTTGCTTCCTCATATTCCAAATCTCTGATTTGATTTTCAGCATCTTCTACTGTTGAATCCCTGTAAATTATTCTTTATTTCAGTTAGTGTATGCTTAATTTCTGACCACTCCTTTTCATGTCTTTGACATTCTCACTAAGATCCTTGAAAGTCTCATGAAGATCCTTGAGTAACCTTATAACCATGGTTTTGAACTCTGTATCCAGTAGTTTGCTTGGTTCCATTTGTGACATGTTTCTTTGTCTCCACATTTTGGCTGCTTCCCTCTGTTCGATTCTATGTATTAGGTAGAGCGGCTATGTCTCCTAGAATTGGTAGAGTGGCCTTCTGTAGTAGGTGTCCTGTAAGAGGCTCAGTGGCTCAATCTTCCCAGTCACCTGAGCTCGGCACTGTGTAGGCTGTCTGCACAGTCTGGAAGTTGCACCTTATTTGCTGTTGGTGTCACTGGGAGGAGTTGACTTCCAGGCCAATTAGCTGTGAGGACCAGCTCGACTACAGTGGGAGAGCTGCTATGCAAGATACACTCCTATGGAGCAGGAGTTGTTTCTGTGGGGCTTTGGTACTTGCTGAGTCTGCCTCTTGAGTGTGTTGCTTGTGGATGTGTAGAGTTGTAATCTGTTATGGTCTGAAACTGTCCACCGGGTGCACTGACTCTAGGCCAGCCGTGGGCAAACTACGGCCCGCGGGCCAGATCCGGCCCGTTTGAAATGAATAAAACTAAAAAAAAAAAAGACCGTACCCTTTTATGTAATGATGTTTACTTTGAATTTATATTAGTTCACACAAACACTCCATCCATGCTTTTGTTCCGGCCCTCCGGTCCAGTTTAAGAACCCATTGTGGCCCTCGAGTCAAAAAGTTTGCCCACCCCTGTAACGCAGATCCCTCTGCAGTTCTTGCCGGGTGGCCCCAGGCAGTGGGTGACCTTGCACCTCCCACTAGAGCAGTGGTTCTCAACCTTGGCTGCACATTAGAATCACCTGGGAATCTTTTTAAAATCCTGATTTCTGGGCCTCATCCTACGGAAATTCTGTTTCTTTGTTATGGGGTGAGGCCACAACATTAGTAACAAAGAAACAGAATTTCCGTAGGATGAGGCCCAGGAATCAGGATTTTAAAAAGATTCCCAGGTGATTCTAATGTGCAGCCAAGGTTGAGAACCACTGCTCTAGTGGGAGGTGCAAGGTCACCCACTGCCTGGGGCCACCCGGCAAGAACTGCAGAGGGATCTGCAGATGGCTGCTATTAGTTAATTGTATTGGGCTTGGAGGTGCCCAGGCGAGGCTCAGCTGTTAAGCAAGGTGGGCTGATGCTAGTGCCTGGTTTGGGCCTTTTATTGATAAGTTTGGGGCATGCTGTCAGCAGCTGTAGCTTGTTTGAGAGATTTTAACAAAGTCTGAAGCCTGAGCCAGGACAGGCTATTCATATGGAAAAGCTGCTGTAAATAAATAGCTTGGGTGGGGCTTCAAATTGGATGGGGCGGGGTCTCAGGGAATCCCCAGGGTGGAGCTGGACGTTGATGGAGACTCATATATGGCTTCCAGTCAGCCCTGCTACAGGGGAGGTCCCAGCACAGGAACAGTGATCCCTGTGAACAGCACCTGTCTGGGACAAAGCTGCCCCTGAGTTCCTGCCCTGATGCCAGACAATCCAGTTCCTCCCTGTATGTGTCTGGATCCCCCAAAGCCACCTGGTGCTGGGAGTCTTGCGCCAGCAACTTTAAATGGAACACCTGGCTCTCCTGTAGCCTTCATGTCACTCAGCCACAATTCCCACTGGTTTTTACAACCCGTAGTTGCAGGGACTTCTCTCCCCAGCTCTGGAACCCTGGACTGGGAGCCTGATGTGGGGCATAGACGCCTTGCTCCTCATGGGTGGCCTCTGCAGAGATGATATCCATCCCAGACGAAACAACGGCACACGTAGGTGTCAGACCAGCTGGTACCAGGCCTCTGTCCCTCCTACCAGTTTCAATGTACTTTCTTCTTTACGTCTCTAGTTGTAGGACTTCCCATTTAGCCAGCTTTCAGAGGGTTCTGAATAATGGTTGTTCTGTATTTTAGTTGTAATTTTGATATGGTTGTTGGAAGCAGTAACAGGTGTTTACCTATGCTGCCATCTTGGTTTTCTCTTGAACTCTCATTTTGGTTTTGATTTGCATTTCTGTAGTGATGAATAATTAGCATTTTTTCGTGTGCTTATTGATCATTCCTAAGTCTTTAGAGATATGTCTATTCTTTTACTTCATTCATTTTTATTGGGTTATTTGCCTTTTTATTGCTTAATTGTAAGAGTTCTTTATATATTCTGGATACAAATCCCTATCAGCTAAATGATTTGCAAATAATATTTCTCAGTCTGTAGATTGTCTTTTCACTTTCTTGATGGTGTCATTTGATGTGAAAACATTCTTTTTATTTTTAAGTAGTCCAGTTTGTTAATTTTTCTTTTTATCCCTTTTGCTTTTATAGTCATAACTAAAAAAATCATTACCTAGCCCAAGTGTACAAAGATTTATTGTTATGTTTTCTTTTAAGGTGTTTTAAAGTTTCAGCTCTTGTATTTAGGTCTTTGATTCATTTTGAGTTAATATTTGTGTATTCTGTGAGGTAGGAGTCCAAAATCATTTTTTTTGTGTGTATGGATGACCAATTGCCGTAGAGCCATTTGTTGAAAAAACATTTCTGAACATTTAAAAAAAACTAAATGTCATAGACTACTTTACAACTTACCACCTCTATATCTACCTTATTCTTCTTAATGATCACAAAGTATTATTTTTCATAAATTTATTAATCAGTCAAGTATTGACTGACATCAATATTATGTTCAGTTTTATTTCCTTTTGAAAACAATAACATCCTTTTTATATATATATCTTTGTGTATGTAACATTATTTTGTATATTTGGGGATGCAAGTTCAAATTTTGGTAGAGGTTGCTAAATTTCCCCCCAAAAAGGTTATAAACTTGTTCTTCAATAGATATGAATGTCCATTTTGAAGTGCAGTAATATCATTCATTCTTGTTGCTCAGTCCCTTGTATGTACATATTGAGTACACAGGAGGCACTTATTAAATATTTGTAGGTGATAAAGATAAGTGTAAAACTGAAGGGCTATCTATAATTTGGATCAGAATCTATCAGTTAAATCCAGGAATACAAAGCCAATTAAAGCTTTATATTCAACAACTAACAGTAAATTTACATGTCAAAGTAGAACAATGGTAGTAGCCAAGATTATATAGCTAACATTATTTTTTTTTAATTAATTAAATCTTTATTGTTCAGATTATATTTGTTCCTCTTTTTTCCCCCCCCATAACTCCCCTCCTCCCAGTTCCCGCCC
>NW_005369217.1:229591-230769 GCF_000412655.1 Myotis brandtii
TAGTTGTATTTTTGAAGTGGTTGTTTGCGGCAGCAGTCTGCGGTGTTTACCTATGCCGCCACCTTGGTCTCTCTATAGCTAACATTATTATATCCTTTGTAGATGAAGCAAAGCACATTGTTTTTTGAATTCGATATTTTTACTGGCAATGTGATAGTTGCCACAAAAAACTTTATTAGAAATATATAATAAAAGGAATTTTTAAAAAATATTTTATTGAAAAAGATGAAAAATGGTGATGGAGTAGGTGGATGCTACACAGACATGCTCCCAGGTACCAAACTGGAATTACAACTAAAATACAAAAAACCATCCTGAATAATCAACGGAAGACTAGCTGGAGTGAACCCTGATAACCAAGGATGGAAAGTGGAGACTGCATAGAGACTGGTAGGAAGGGCAGAGGCGCAAAAGGGCTGGCCAGGCTCCCACAGACAGCAGATGAAGCAATATCTCAGCTGTGGGGGGTTGCCACTGGGACGTCTGGGGTCTAAACCCCAAGCTGGCCCCCCAACAGAGAGCACCAGAACTGAGAAAGGTACCCACATAACATCTGGCTGTGAAAAGCAGCAGGTTGCTGTCTGCCAGGGAGAGACTGGTAGAAACACAGGCATCCTCTTAAAGGGCCAACTCACAAAATTGTGTGTGCAGCCCACCTGGTGCTCTGGCAAAGGGAGGGCAGGGTACACTGGAGCTTTGTGAGCAGAAGCCAGGGTTGGGGGCCCTGGGGTTAGAGCTTGGAGGGCAGACACCCTGGTTTCCTATGCTGAGTCATTCTCTCATGCTGTAGAGGACATTTTTCTAGGACAGACATTTGCTATTTAGTCAGTTTGTCTGGTGGGAAGACAGTTACCCCACCCTATTGGAAAACCCAATGCTGTCGAGTTTCTGAGGCCCATTAAGAGACTGAGAATAACAATTAGCTTCCATGCAGAAGCAGTTACCCCACCCTGTTGGGAAACCTTTCACCCCACCTGTGGACCATTGCCTTAGGCCACTCAAGATTGAATCTAATCAGTCTAGAGCAGGGGTGGGCAAACTTTTTGACTCGAGGGCCACAGTGGGTTCTTAAACTGGACCAGAGGGCCGGAACAAAAGCATGGATTGAGTGTTTGTGTGAACTAATATAAAGTCAAAGTAAACATCATTACATAAAAGGGTACGGTCTTTTTTTTTTT
>NW_005369217.1:230803-242092 GCF_000412655.1 Myotis brandtii
GCGGGCCGTAGTTTGCCTACGGCTGGTCTAGAGGCAGAGGCGGGTCTCTGGAGGCTTTCAATCTTTGCCTGGTCTAATCAGTCAGAAACAGCATTTGATGCTGTCCTACACTAGAGATTGGGAGGCATAGCAAATCTACCTAATACATAGTCACAAACTCAAACAGGCAGCCAAAATAGGGAGACTAAAAAACAACCCCCAAATGAAAGAACAAGAGATTTCTCTAGAACAGTGGTCAGCAAACTGCGGCTTGCGAGCCACATGCGGCACTTTGGCCCTGTGGCATGGGCCATGAAGTTTCAGTTGCACTGTACGTGCACGCCCGCACGTGATATTTTGTGGAAGAGCCACACTCAAGCGGCCAGTTTGCCGACCACTGCTCTAGAAGAAGAGCTAAATGAAATGAAGATAAGAAATTTATCAGACATAGAGTTCAGAATAATGATGGCAAAGATGCTCAACAGCATGAGAAAAGATAGAGTAACTATGAAGAATGACATATCACTAATAAAGAACACAATGGAAGGAATACACAGCAGATTAGGTGAAACTGAAGATTGGATCAGTGAATAATAAGATAGGGTAGAAAAATTATGCAATCAGAGAACCAAAAAGGAAAAAACAAAGCAAAACAAACCACAGGAGGACAGCTTTAGGGAGCTGTGGGACAACATAAACATAACAATATTTGCATAATAGATGTGCCAGAAGGGGAAGAAAGTGAGCAAGGCATAGAGAATGTGTTTGAAGAAATAATGGCAGAAAACTTTCCTAACCTGGTGAAGGAAAAAGTCACACAAGTCAAGGAGGCACAGAGAGTCCCAAGCAAGAAGAACCCAAACAGACCAACACCCAGACACATCATAATTAAAATGCCAAAAATTAAAGACGAAGAATCTTAACTGCAGCAAGAAAAAAGCAAACAGTTACCTATAAAGGAGCTCCTATAAAGCTCTGCTGATTTCTCATCAGAAAGTCTATAGGCAGAAGAGAATGGCATAAAATACTCAAGGTAATGAAAAGCAAGGATCTGAAACCAAGATTACTATATCCAGCAAGGCTATCATTCAAAATAGATGGTGAAATAAAGACCTTCCAGATGAAAAAAAGACTAAAGGAGTTTATCACTACCAAACCAGCTCTATAAGAAATGCTAAAGGGACTGCTGTAATGAGAAGTAGAGAGAGAAAAAAACATAGGCATCCTATATAATAAAAGTCTAATATGCTAAGTGTCTGGTCGTCCAGTCATCGATTCAACCAATCAAAATGTAATATGCTAATGATATGCTAAGGCTGCTCAACCGCTTGCTATGACATACACTGACCACCAGGGGGGCAGACTAGTAGGTTAGCTTCCTGCTGGGGTCTGGCCGATCGGGACTGAGTGAGACAGGCCGGACACGCCCTGGAGCCCTCCTGTGGTCCCCCACCCCCCGCTGGCTAACCTCTCGTGTCTCTCCCCGGCCCCAGTCGTGCAGTGGTGGGGTCCCTTGGCCTGGCCTGCACCCTCTCGCAATCTGGGACCGCTTGGAGGGTGTCGGAGAGCCGGTTTTGGCCTGATCCCGCAGGCCAGGCCAAGGGACCCCACTGGTGCATGAATTCGTGCACCGGGCCTCTAGTACAGAATAAAAAATGGCAATAAATAAGTACCTATCAATAATAACCTGAAATGTAAATGGATTAAATGCTCTATTCAAAAGACATAGAGTCGCTGAATGGATACAAACATGACCCAATTATATGCTGTCTACAAGAGACCTACCTCAGAACAAAAGACTAACACAGGATGAAAGTGAAGGGATGGGAAAAAATTTTCCATGTAAATGGAAACAAATAAATTTGGAGTAACAATACTCATATCTGACAAAATAGACTTCAAAATGAAGGCCATCACAAGAGACAACAAAGGTCACTACATAATACTAAAGGGATTGATCCAACAAGAGGATATAACCCTGGTAAATGTATATGCATCCAATTTAGCAGTACTTACATATATAAAAACTTCTAGAGGACTTCCAAGGGAGAGATTGACAACAATACACTCATGGTAGGGGACTTTAACACCCTGCTGACTTCACTGGATAGATCTTGCAGAAAAAAAAAAATTAAGGAAACAGTGACTCTGAATGACACATTGGATTAGATCAGCAGTTCTCAACCTGTGGGTCGTGACCTTTTGGCGTCGAACGGCCCTTTTACAGGGGTCGCCTAAGACCATCCTGCATATCAGATATTTACATTATGATTCAAAGCAGTAGCAACATTACAGTTATGAAGGAGCAACAAAAATAATTTTATGGTTGGGTCACAACATGATGAACTCTATTTAAAGGGCCAGAAGGTTGAGAACCACTGGATTAGATGGATTTAATTGACATTTATAGAACATTTTACCCCAAAGATGCTGAATATACATTCTTCTCAAGTGCTCATGGGTCATTCACAAAAATAGACCACACAAAACAAGTATCTACAAGTTTAAGAAGATTGAAATTATATCAAGCATCTTCTCAGATCACAGTGGAAATTATAAATCAACTATAGTAAAAACACTCAAAAACATTCAAACACATGGAGGTTAAATGGCATGTTATTAAACAATGAATGGCTTACCAATGAGATCAAGAAAGAAAACACTTCCTGGAAACAAATGAAAATGAAGACACAACAACCCAAAATCTCTGGGACACAGCAAAAGCAATCCTGAGCGGGAAGTTCAAAACACTATAGGCCTACCTCAAAAAGCAAGAAAAATTAATAGTAAACTATTTAAACCTATATCTTAAAGCATTAGAAAGAGAACAACAAGAAAAGCCCAGAATAAGTAGAAGGAAGGAAATAATAAAGATTAGAGTAGCCCTTGCTGATTTGGCTCAGTGGATAGAGTGTCAGTCTGTGGACTGACGGGTCCTGGGTTCGATCCTGGTCAACGGCACATACTTGGGTTGCAAGCTTGATCCCCAGCCCTGGTCAGGGTGCGTGGGGAAGGCAACAAATCTATGTGTCTTTCTCACATTGATGTTTCTTTCTCTCTGTCTCTCCTCCCTTCCACTCTCTAAAAATCAATGGAAATATATACACAGGTGAGGATTAAAAACAATGACAACAACAACAAAGATTCGAGCAGAAATTAATGACATAGAGACTAAAAAAACAAAATCAATAAAATCAAGACCTGGTTCTTTGAAAAGATAAACAAAATTGATGAACCGTCATCCAGACTCATCAAGACACAAAGAGAGAGGGCACAAATAAAATCAGAAACGAAAGTGGAGAAGTAACCTCTGACACCACAGAAATACAAAAGATTATAAGAAAATACTATGAACAACTATATCCCAACAAGCTGGACAATGTGGATGAAATAGACAAATTCCTAGAAAAATACAATCTTCCAAAACTGAATCAGGAGGAATCAGAAAACCTGAATAGGCCAATAACAACTGAGGAAATAGAAGCAGTAATCAAAAAACTCCCAGGAAACAAAAGCCCTTGTCCTAATGGCTTCACAGGGGAGTTTTACCAAACATTCAAAGGAGAACTAACACCCATACTCCAAAATTTCCAAGAGGAAGGAACACTTTCAAACTCTTTTTATGAGGCCAGCATTAATCTATTTCTAAAACCAGATAGCCCTGGCTGGTTTGGCTCAGGGCTAGAGTGTTGGCCTGCAGATTGAAGGTTCCTGGGTTTGATTTCAGTCAAGGGCACATGCCTGGGTTGCGGGCTCGATCTCTAGTAGGGGGCATGCAGGAGGCAGCCAGTCAGTGATTCTCTCTCATCATTGATATTTCTATCTCTCCCTCTCCCTCCCTCTCTGAAATCAGTAACATATATATTATATATATAAAATCACAAAACAAAACAGATAAAGACACTACAAAAAAGAAAATTATAGGCCAATATCCCTGATGAACATAGATGCTAAAATCCTCAACAAAATATTAGCAAATAGGATCCAGCAATATATTAAACAGATCATACACCATGACCAAGTAGGATTTATTCCAGGGATGCAAGACTGGTACAATATTTGCAAATCAATAAGCATGATACATCACATAAACAAATTGAAAGACAATAGTCACATAATATCAATAGATGCAGAAAAAGCATTTGACAAATTCCAACACTTATCTATAGTAATAAAAGTGTAATATGCTAATTAGACCAGACGTCCTTCCAGATGTCCTTCTGGACAAAGCCAGGGCTGCGAGGGAAGCCCAGGTCCAGGGTGCCTGCTGGTGGCCGGAGGGAAGCCGGTGCCGGCAGCCGGGGGAAGGAAGGCCTATTCTTGCACGAATTTCGTGCATCGGGCCTCTAGTCCTATATAATAAAGCCCAGTGACTGAATGGTGGAATGACCAGAACAACCGGTCGACCAGTGGCTATGATGCACACTGACCACCAAGAGGCAGACCTCAATGCAGGAGCTGCCCCCTGGTGGTCAGTGCACTCCCACAGCTGGGCTGACTGGGATGAGCAGCACGCCCACAGCGGGCCTATCCCCACAGGCCACACACCCCACCAGTGCACAAATCACAGCATTAAAAGCTGACTGTTACTGTCCTTGTGGCGGGCGAAGGCCGCATATTCTCCACTGAATCTCAGATAATCCTGGAACCCACCTTACAGTGTTGATCTAAGGCAGTGATGGCGAACCTATGACACGTGTGTCAGAGGTGACATGCGAACTCATTTTTTTGGTTGATTTTTCTTTGTTAAATGGCATTTAAGTATATAAAATAAATATCAAAAATATAAGTCTTTGTTTTACTATGGTTGCAAATATCAAAAAATTTCTATATGTGACACGGCACCAGAGTTAAGTTAGGGTTTTTCAAAATGCTGACACGCTGAGCTCAAAAGGTTCGCCATCACTGATCTAAGGGTTTCTATTCATAGTTTTAAGAATGGAATGTGATCATCAGCTTTTAAGTAGTTGAGAGAAAACACACACTGCTCCTTTTTCATTCTCTTCATTCCACCTTCTTGTGAGAAAACGAACACCTGGCTCCTACGGCCCCGCCCTGAGCGCTGCTCCGAGAGCTCACCGGCCCTCTGCTCCGAGTGAGTCTGCCTTCCAATGGCCTTTACACCTAAAGCTGCCTGAGCATCTTACTCAACCTGTATCACTGACTAAGTGCCTGCCGTGTCCTACGTGATGCCCGGGTGCTCGCAGAGCAGCAGGGAGCCAGCTGCCCTGTCCTACTGAGCGTGCGGTCCGCCAGGAGAGGGCGGGGGTGCAGGGAGGAAACATCCTCGGACAGACGTAAGTTGCAGCCGTTAGCGGGCACAGGCACCATGAAAACATGTGAATGAAGCCACATAGGGGCTCCATGAGGGGAGGGGCAAAGGGAGGCTCACTGAGGGAAAGTGGATGGGATGGAGGAGAGCCAGGTGGATGCCTGGAGAAGGGCATTGGGCAGAGGGGACAGCCCATGGAAGGGCAGCAGGATGAGCAAGAGGCCGAGTGGAAGGGGGTCCAGGCTGGGTCAGGGGGCACATTCTGCAGAGATCGAGTTTTTGTGAGAATCTGGCATCCCCTGAGTGCAGGGGGAGGCACCGGGGCTGTAGGTGAGAACCCGCTGGGCTGATGCAGTGGGGACAGACCCTCTGGCTTCTGTGTCAGGAGCAGACTGAGGGGGAAGAGGAAGCAGGGAGACAGCAGGAGGCGACAGTACTCTCCCCCAGGACGATGGGGAGACAATGGAAACTGGCAGCCGAGGTGGCGGCTTTGGGGTGTGCTGGAGGGAAGTCAGAGAGCAAGGAACGATGTGGGGGGGGGCTCCACCCCATCCTGGCTGGGCCCCTGGGAAGGCAGGGTCTCTGACAGCTTCTGGCAGGGGGTTAGATCCCATCCATTTTGAGGGTCTGACTATAAAAACCAGACCTTAGTTTGAGCTCCACATGAGGGACGTGGAATGTCCACAACCAGCCTCCCACCCTGACGTCCAGGAGGCGGGTCATTCCCATAGCTGCCCTAAGTGACACACTCCCAGGTGAACCGCAGATGGCCCTTCCCATCCCCCGCCCTCCTTAGCTCCAATGGCAGGTAGGGAGGGTGGGGGGTCATACCTTCAGTGATGTACATATTGGAAACAAGCAAATGGTTTTTTTTATTTTTGGTACAAAAAACAATATACAATATTATGGAAAGCAAACGTTGAAAAGTAGGAAAATTAAGCCCCTTGTGGACAAACAGATCAGCTGTGCCCAGAACCCGGGTCATTCGTGACACAAAAGGGCTCAGGGTCCAATGCAAAGGGCTTGCCCAGGTGGTCTGACTCCAATCCCCGACTCCAGTTTCCAGGACAAAGAAGGTCCCGCACCACAGAACAGAACAGCCGAGGCCAGCCCCAAGTCCCGTAGCCTAAGGCAGTGCTTGCAGTGCTTCCGGAGAAAGAACCGCTCCTGAGATGCTAGGGACAGGGTGGTCAGCATCCAGATCGCTGCCTCTAACTCCCACCCAGGGTCTCTGGTGCTCCCAGCTCTGCCCCTCCCTCCCCCTCCTACATCCCTTCCCAGGTGAACTGCAGATGGTCCTTCCCATCCTCCACCCTCCTCAGCTCCAGTGGCATGAGTGCATGAGTGCATGTTTAGAACCAGTCCCTCTCCCTCCCCCCAACTCTGCCACTGCATAACTTCACTGTTTTGGGCAAGTCAACCTCTGGAGTGTTAATTCTCTCTCCTTTAAAATGAGAACAAGAGCCTGGTGGGCGTGGCTCAGTGGTTGAACGTCCACCTATGACTCAGGAGGTCAAGGTTTGACTCCTTGTCAGGGCACATGCCCAGGTTGTGGTCTCAATACCCAGTGTAGGGTGTGCAGGAGGCGGCCAATCCATGATTCTCTCTCATCATTGATGTTTCTATCTCTCCCTCTCCCTTCCTCTTTGAAATCAGTGGAAGATACCCTATATAATAAAAGCCTAATATACAAATTGTCCCCTCGTCTGGGAGTTCAACCACTCGCTATGATGTGTGCTGACCACCAGGGGGTGGTGCGGAACATGGCAGGCGTCAGCGTCGAGGTCCTGGCAGTGGGTGGCAGTGGAGGTGCTGCCAGCCCATGGGCTTCTGGGTGAACTGGGCCGCAGCCACTGGGACCGTAGGGGCCGGTTGGGCTCCCTGTGGGTTTGTACAGGAGCTGATCTGTGAGGACAGCTGGCAGAGAGCGTCCTGCCCACCTGGCTTCCATGCAGTGCCACTGGGCAGACCAGAGGCCCACGCTGCACCCTGGCCTGTGGCATCCGGCTGTGCTTGCAGCATCTCCGTGTGGGGACTCGGGGACCGTGACTCAGGCTGGGGGGTGTGCAGGGGCCCCGGGGCCCAGGTGCTGCCCAGGGCCCAGAGGTCAGCTGGGACCTGCCCTTTCACGTCAGATGCTCGCGCCTCGATTTCTGGCCAGGCCTAGGGACCGCATCCATGTACAAATTTTGTGCACTGGACCTCTAGTTTTTTATAAAAACTCTCAGGAAAGTGGGAATAGAGGGAACATATCTCAACATAATAAAGGCCATATATGACAAACCTAAAGAGAATATCATATTCAATGAGCAAAACTTAAAACCATTTCCTGCCCTGGCCGGTTTGGCTCAGTGGATAGAGCGTCGGCCTGGGGACTGAAAGGTCCCAGGTTCGATTCCGGTCAAGGGCATGTACCTTAGTTTTGGGCACATACCCAGTGGGGATTGTGCAGGAGGCAGCTGATCGATGTTTCTAACTCTCTATCCCTCTCCCTTCCTCTCTGTAAAAAATCAATAAAATATATTTAAACAAACAAAAAACCCATTTCCCCTAAGAACAGGAACAAGACAGGGATGTCTGCTTTCACCACTCTTATTCAACATAGTACTGGAACTCCTAGCCACTGTGATCAGACAGGAAGAAGAAATAAAAGGCATGGAAAGGAGGAAGTAAAACTCTCATTATTCACAGACAACATGATATTTTACATAAAAAACCCTAAAGATTCCACCAAAAACTACTAGATTTTTTTTTTCAAGAATGGGGTTATTTTAATTAATTAATTAACTTTAATATTTTTTTATTGATTTCAGAGAGGAAGGGAGAAAGAGAGAGATAGAGAGATAGAAACATCAATGAGAGAGAATCACTGATTGGCTGCCTTCTGCATGCCCCCCACTGGGGATCGAGCCACAACCTGGGCCTGTGCCCTTGACCGGAATCGAACCAGGACCCTTCAGTCTGCAGGCTGACGTTCTATCCATTGAGCTAAACCAGCGAGGGCAAAACTACTAGATTTGATAAATGAATTCAGCAATGTAGCAGGATACAAAATCAGCACTCAAAAATCGATAGCTCTTTTATACACCAATAATGAATTCTCAAAAAGAGAAACCTAAACTTTAAACAATTCCATTTACCGTTGCAACAAAAAAAATTAAGGAATAAACTTAACCAAGGAGGTAAAAGACCTGTACTTAGAAAACTACAGGACATTGAAAAAAGAGTTAGCAGAAGATATAAACAAGTGGGAGAATACGCCATGTTCATGGATTGGTAAAATTAGCATCATTAAAATGTCCAAACTACCCAGTGAAATCTACAGATTCAGTGCAATCCCTATTAAAAAACCAACAGCACATTTCACAGATCTAGAACAAATACTCTAAAAATTTATATGGAACCAAAAAGACCCTGAATATCCGCAGCAATCTTGAGAATGAAGAACAAAATTGGAGGAATCACAATACCAGGTATCAGGTTATACTATAAAGCTACCGTAATCAAAACAGCCTGGTACTGGCACCAGAACAGGCATATAGATCAATGGAACAGTATAGAGACCCCAGAAGTGGATCCCAGCCATTACGCTGAATTAATATTTGACAAAGCAGGCAAGAACATATAATGGAGTCTCTTCAATAAATGGTGTTGGGAAAATGGGACAGATATATTCAACAAAAAAGAAGGAAAAAGAAACTAGACTGCCAACTTACACCATACACAAGAATAAACTCAAAATGGATAAAAGACTTAAATGTAAGTTGGGAAACCATAAACATCCTAGAAGAAGCCATAGGCAGCAAAATATCACACATCTCTCTTACCAATATGTTTACATATACATCTCCTAGGGCCGTGGTCGGCAAACTGTGGTTCGCGAGCCACATGTGGCTCTTTGGCCCCTTGAGTGTGGCTCTTCCTAAGCCTTAGGAGTACCCTAATTAAGTTAATAACAATGTACCTACCTATATAGTTTAAGTTTAAAAAATTTGGCTCTCAAAAGAAATTTCAATCATTGTACTGTTGATATTTGGCTCTGTTGACTAATGAGTTTGCCGACCACTGCCCTAGTCTAACTGTAGTGCTTCCCTTGGCGTTCTTTCTTAATCGTGAGGGTGGGGAGGACCTCTGCCCGAGTAGTTAGCGTTTACCCTCACACCACCACGGTCTATTCAGGAGGGTGCCTTTTCCAGGAACTGCCATCGGGGCTGGGATAACTGCAGTCTCTGTGCTTTGGGTCGGTAAGAGGAGAGTAGCTGTGAGCTGAGTCCAGCGAAGGGAGGCGCTTCTCCTCCCAGCCGGGGCCCCCGGCTCCTGGTGCACCTGTGCAGGGCAGCATGGCACTCTGGGGCCACAGAGCGGAGAATATTTGAATCCCCGTGGTTTTGAGGACTTTGGTGATGCTCACATTCCCCTCAAACTTCCGGTTCATCTGATATTAGTCCTGCTTTTCCTGGTGTTGTGGAGTGCCCTGGGCTCAGGTGTCCTGATACGGGTCACTGCGGAGGGCGGTCATTGCCAAGGCTAAGGACAGGGAGGTTGGCAGGGCAGTGGTTAGGGGGTGATCAGGCAGGCAGGTGAGTGGTTGGGAGCCAGCAGTCCTGGATTGTGAGAGGGATGTCTGACTGGGATCAGGCCTAAATGGGCAGTTGGACCTCCCTGAAGGGTTCCCAGATTGGAGAGGGTGCAGGCTGGGCTGAGGGACAATCTCCCCACCCCTGTACCGGGCCTCTAGTATAAAAATAAAAGCCTTTTGCACAGCAAAAGAAGCCATCAACAAAACCAAAAGGGAGCCCCCCGTTTAGGGCAGCCGTGGGCAAACTACGGCCCGCCGGCCGGATCTGGTCCATTTGAAATGAATAAAACTAAAAAAAAAAAAAAGACCGTACCCTTTTATGTAATGATGTTTACTTTGAATTTATATTAGTTCACACAAACACTCCATCCATGCTTTTGTTCCGGCCCTCCGGTCCAGTTTAAGAACCCATTGTGGCCCTCGAGTCAAAAAGTTTGCCCACCCCTGGTTTAGGGGAACATATTTGGCAATGATACATCTGATAAAGGGTTAATAACCAAAATATATCAGGAACTTATACAACTTAACAAAAGGAAGACAGCCAGTCCAATTAAAGGGCAAAGACCCTAAATAGACACTTCTCCAAAGAAGGCATACAGATGGCCAAGAGACATGAAAAAATGCTCAAAGTCACTGATCATCTGAGAGATGCAAATTAAAGCTACAATGCAAATTAAACCTCACACCTGTCAAAATGGATACCATCTACACATCAACAAATGACAAGTGCTGGTAAGAATGTGGAGAAAAGGGAACCCTGGTACGCTGATGGTGGGAATGCTGACTGATGGGTACAGCCATTATGGAAAACAGTATGGAGTTTCCTCAAAAAATTAAATAATGGAACTGCCATTTGACCCAGTGATCCCACTTCTAGGAATATATCCTAAGAAACCAAAAACACCAATCAGAAAGAATGTGTGTGCTCCTGTGTTCATAGCAGCACAATTTACAATAGCTAAGATTTGGAAACAGCCCAAGTGCCCATCAATAGATGAGTGGATACAAAAGCTGTGGTACTCCCAGCCAGCGTGGTTCAGTGATTAAGCGTCAACCTATGAACCAGGAGGTCACAGTTCGATTCCTGGTCAGGGGACATGCCTGGTTTATGGGCTCAGTCCCCAGTGTATGGCGTGCAGGATGCAGCCAATCAACGATTCTCATCATTGATGGTTCTATCTCTCTCTCCCTATCCCTTCCTCTCTGAAATCAATAAATATATATTTTTTAAAAAGCTGTGGTACATTTACACCACAGAATACTATGCAGCAGTAAAAAAGAAGGATCTGTTAGCCTTTGAGACAGTGTGGAGGGACACGGAGTGTATTATGCTAAGTGAAATAAGCCAATCAGAGAAAGACAAGTATCACATGATCTCACTCATATGTGGGATCTGATGAACAAGTAGATCCAGACATAGAAGCATATAACAGACTGCTGAATCTCAGAGGGAAGGCAG
>NW_005369217.1:242124-247754 GCF_000412655.1 Myotis brandtii
CAAACAACTTGTATGCATATATATCTGCATAACCCATGGACACAGAAAATAGGGTGGTGAAGATGGCGGCGGGGGCGGGCTAGAAGGAGTCAGTGGGAGAATAAGGGGACATAAATAATACTTTCAACAATAAAGATTTTTTTAAAAGTTAGGATAGTGGTTTCCCTGGGTGGGAGGGTTGCTGAGAGGTGCCTTTCTGTGTTTATATGGGAGGGTTCTGGACAGAAAAAAAATATATATATATATATTTTTATTGGTTTCAGAAAGTAAGGGAGAGGGATAGAGAGGTAGAAATGTCAATGATAAGAGAGATTCACTGATTGGCTGCCTCCTGCACACCCCCTATTGAGGATGGAGCCTGCAACCTGGGCATGTGTTCTGACCGAGAATCAAACTGTGACCTCCTAATTCAAAGGGTGACACTCAACTGATGAGCCACACCAGCTGGTCAATAAAATGAATATTTTTTAAAATTTTATTTTATTGATATTTAGAGAGAGAGAGAGAGAGAGAGAGAGAGAGAGAGAAACAGAAACATCAATTGGTTGCCTCCTGCACGAGCCCTGACCTGGGATCGAACCTGCAACCTGGGTTTGTGCCCTGATAGGGAATCAAACCTGCCACCTTTTGATGTCCAGGTCCATGATCCAACCAACTGAGCCACACCAGCCAGGGCAATAAAAGGAATTTTGATTGGCAGATATAAGAGTTCTGGTTAGCAAAGTATAGTTGAATGTGTAGTAGGAAGATGTACCACCTTGGAGGTGCTAAGATTAATCATCATCATTTGGTGTGTAGTTTTTGTTTGTGTTTGTTTGTTTTGTTTTGGTTAATCCTCACCCAACAATATTTTTCTTCCCAATTGATTTTTAGAGAGAGTGGAAGGGGGAGGAGAAGAGAGAGAAAAAACAAACATCGATGTGAGAGAGACACATCAATTGGTTGCCTCCCGAATGCACCCTGACCAGGGCTGTGGATTGAACTTATAACATACCCTTGACCAGGAATCCAACCGGGAGACCCCTTTGAGCATAAGCCAATGCTCTATCCATTGAGCTGCACCAGCCAAGGCTCAGATGTAGTTTGATAAAAGAATTAGCAATACAGTGGGTTAAAATTTAAGAATGTGTGTAAAGTGTTTCAATATCACACTGCCAGCTTTTCTCATCCTATCTAATAAAGAGGGAATATGAAAATTGACTGTCACGCTGTCACAAGGATTTCGGCACCCACATCAGAGGCGGGGTTTCCGTAACACAAGATGGCTGCACCCACAGGGGAGGCCGAGTTCCCATAACGAGCCTTAAGAAGCAGTCAGCAGGGACCTGAGGCTGCGTGGCACTGGGCTGGGGTAGGGGACCTGAGGCTGCGCCCCTTGCCTGGTGGGGCTTGACAGGGGACCTCAGGCTGCACCCCCCACCAGGCAGGGCTTGACAGGGGACCTGAGGCTGCACCTCCAGTTCGGCACTGGGCTGGGGGACCTGGGGCCGCGCCCCACGCCCAGCAGGGCTTGACAGAGTACCCGAGGCTGCGCCCCCCACCAGGCAGGGCTTGACGGGACCTGAGGCTGCGCCCTCCTCCCGGTGCCGGGTCGGGAGACCTGAGGCTGTGCCCCCCGCCTGGCGGGGCTTGATGGGGGATCTCAGGCTGTGTCCTCCACCCGGTGGGGCTTGATGGGGGACCTCAGGCCACGCCCCGCGCCTGGCAGAGCTTGACAGGGGACCTCAAGGCGCGCCCCCCACCCCAGTGCTGGGACAGGGGATCTCAGGCCATGCCGCCTGCCCCAGCGCTGGGCTGGGGGACCTGAGTGTGTGCTGCAGGACCTGAGGCTTCGCCCCCCTGCCCAGTGCTGAGCCAGGCGACCTGAGGCTGCGCCCCCACCCAGCAGGGCTTGACAAGGGTGGGGCCAGCCATGTCTGGATCTCACCCAATGGGGGTGTGGCCAGCTGGGTCTGGGTCTCGCATAATTTTGAGGCACCGCGGTGTGCGGGGACTTGACTCTGGGTCCTGTGGCACACCCCAGACTCTGACAGGAGGAAGATTTTCATATACATTTTACTAATTTTCTTTCTTTGACACTTCTATTATGGAGAAAGGACAAATAGCAATATTAAAATATTTCCTCTAGCTGAAACCGGTTTGGCTCAGTGGATAGAGTGTTGGCCTGAGGACTGAAAGGTCCCAGGTTCGATTCCGGTCAAGGGCACGTACGTGGGTTATGGGCACATCCCCAGTAGGAGATGTGCAGGAGGCGGCTGATCGATGTTTCTCTCTCATCAATGTTTCTAACTCTCTATCTCTCTCCCTTCCTCTCTGTAAAAAATCAATAAAATATATTAAAAAAATATTTCCTCTAATTAATCCCCTTTTAATGTGCATGAATTTCGTGCACTGGGCCACTAGTACAGAATAATAATCTCAGATTGTTACTTATGTGATATTGTTAGTGAAAGGGAACTTGGCTCTGAGTGGGTCTGCCTAGGGCCAGCTCGTAGTATGTGGGTTCTTGACTTGATACAGGCAAGATTTCACAATACATGTCCAGATGACTTTGAGGGTACATTTATTAAAGCAGGGGACAGTGAAACAAGGAATGGCTTAGAATAGACGAAGCAATAGGAGAGACCTAGGCGGGGCTGCTTTAGTTCACTGGGAAGTCAGAGATAAGGGGTCTTTGGAAATAGGTTCAGAGGGTTATCCCAGTACAAGCTGCTGCTGCCTATTGCTCCCCTGGTAGCATGTTTCTGGGGACTTAGAGTTTAGGAGATGCGTGCCTGTGAGGAAAGAAGAGGGGAAAGAGAAAGTCACTCACACGGGGGTGCTCCTGGGAGGGAGAGCTCAAGCTGGATCTTTCATCTTGAGGGTTTTTATTTTTATTTCTTTACTAGAGGCCCAGTGCACAAAATTCGTGCATTGGGGGGGGGGTCCCCTCAGCCCGGCCTGCACCCTCTCGCAGTCGGACATCCTTAGCACAGCAGCGGAGGCGGGAGGCTCCTGCCACCACAGCTGTGCTTGCCAGCCGTGAGCCCTGCTCAGGGCTTCTGGCTGAGCGGCGCTCCCCCTGTGGGAGTGCACTGACCACCAGGGGGCAGCTCCTGCGTGAGTGTCTGCCCCCTGGTGGTCAGTGCATGACACAGCAACTGGTCGTTCCACCGTTCTGTCAACTTGCATATTAGCCTTTTATTATATAGGATATTTTTGTAAATATATTTTTATTGATTTCAGAGAGGAAGGAAGAGGGCGACAGATAGAAACATCAATGATGAGTGAGCATCAATTGGTTGCCTTCTGCATGCACCCTGACCAGGGCCAGGGTTCGAGCCTGCAACCTAGGTACATGCCCTTGACTGGAATTGAACTTGGGACCCTTTAGTACATAGGCCAACACTCTATCCACTGGGCCAAACTGGCTAGGGCATTTTGAAGATTTTTAAAGGCTGGGAGTTTAAGGGCATTCTTAGGAGAGATCTCAATAGAATATTCATCAGCTTTTCCAGGTGTATCCTTTCAGGGTACTGGTCTCCACTGATTGGTCAGCGCAAGTGCAGGGGGTCTGTCATTAGTCAATGCAGCTGGTCCTGGTATTGCCCACTTAGTTTTGCTGTTTCTCTGTGCCAGGAGCTGAGATACAACTGAGGCCTCAATGTCAACTCTAGGGAGGTGACCTTTTGTCTCTGGCTGTAAATTGCTTGGTCAGTTTGTTCAGCTATCTGTCTCAGTTTCCCCATTCTACTTGCCAAAGAATTTTTCTAGCTTCTTCTTATCCTGCCTCAATATGACTGATTATCAGTTATGTGGTACTAGAGGCCCGGTGTACAAAAATCATGCATGGGGAGGGGGTACGTCCCCTCGGCGCAGCCTGTACTCTCTCCAATCTGGGATCCCTTGGGGGATGTCTGCCTTTCGCAATCCAGGACCACTGGCTCCTAACCGCTCACCTGCCTGCCTGGTCGCCCCTAACCCCTCTGCCTGCCTGATCACCACTAACCACCCCTGCCTGCCTGATTGCCCCTAACCACCTCTGCCTGCTTGCCTGATCACCCGTAACTGCTCCCTGCTGGCCTGATCACCCTTAACCACCTCTGCCTTACCCCGCACCTGGTACCCAGGATTCCCTTCCCCAGCCAGTCGCAGGCACCTGGGAGCCAGGCTTCCCTCCCTCTGGCAGGCACCCAGGACCCTGGCCGGCTTCGCTGGGGCTGGAAGCAGCCGCAGGGGACCATGGGCAGGTGATTTTGCCTGGGCTGCAGCCATAGGGGCCCGGGACCGCAGGGTGGGCAGCTTGTCCCACTCTTGGGCAGCAGCCGCAGGTGCTGCCGCTGGTGCCCGGGATTGCGACTTGTCCCTCTCCTAGGCTGCAGCCCCAGCCGCTGGTGCCCAGGACCGTGGGGCAGGCAGCTTGTCCCTCTCTCGGGCCGCAGCCTGGCTGGTCCCCATTCCTCTCTCTCGAGCTCATTTGTGCCTGGCTGGTCCCCATTCCTCTCTCCCCGGTGTTGAGTATCTGAGCCGTTATGGCATGAGGGCGTGACGACCATTTGCATATTAGCTCTTTATTATATAGGATAGGATAACTGATGTTAAGTGTAGTTTGAAACATTTTCTCAATGAAGTATATAACTGACAGAGGAAAATAAATGAGAAAACCAAAGAAGAACAGAGCAGAAGCCTCTATCATCACAGCATCTAGGTTGATTGCACCTCTTAAAGATTTACTTTTTAAAAGTTATGGTAAAAAAAAAAACTTATGGTAATGTGTATAGTCAGTCGAGTAGGTACTATTTTGTTAAATTTGTGAAAGATTCAGATGAGGTTTAAAACTAAAAATCAGTCAAAGTATTTTTTCTTTTTTTTAAAGAAATGGTTTTAGGCTTACCTGTGCTGAAATTATTTCCCATAATTAGACAAAGTGACCAAATGATCATTGATCATTTTCTTAATTTTTTTTTAATCCTCCCTGGAGGATATTTTTCTGTTGATATTTAGAGTGGAAGAGAGGGAAAGACAGAGAGAAATATCAGTGTGAGAGAAACACATGGATTGGTTGCCTCCTGCACAAGCCCTGGGCCGGGGAGGAGCCTGCAACCGAGGTACATGCCCTTGACTGGAATCGAACCCAGGACCCTTTGGTCCATGAGCCAACACTCTGTCCACTGAGCCAAACCGGCTCAGGCTATCATTTTCTTAATTATCTTTCATAGCCCTACAACTACAAAATGGGAATGATAATATCTGATTTTTACTTAACTTTTCAAAGTCAAACCAAAGGATGATGAATTAGATTTCTTTAAGGCATAAATAAAAGCTATCTTTTTCATCTAACTTTAAAATTTATTTATCAAACATTTATTTCACATCCTCCATGTTCTAGGCACCATTTTTCATTAGTGATGTTGAGTATTGCTAGAAAGTATTGATGTTTGTAAGTTTCTTTTTTTCTTTTTTTTATTCTTTTTTAAAAAATATTATAATAGATGTTCTAGGCATTTTTCATTAGTGATGTTGAGTATTGCTAGAAAGTATTGATGTTTGTAAGTTTCTTTTTTTCTTTTTTTTATTCTTTTTTTTATTACATATGTGTCCTTCCCCTCCCCCCCCCCCCCTTACAAATCCCTCCTCCCCCCTTTTCCCCC
>NW_005369217.1:249334-252399 GCF_000412655.1 Myotis brandtii
ATGGTGGGAGAACTTCTGTGCTGGAGACACCCTTCTGGGGCAAGACTTGCTTCAGTGGGGCTTTGGTGCTCACTGAGTCTGCCCCCTGAGTGTGTCCCTTATGGATCTGAGGAGTTGTAATCTGGATGGTCCCACTCTGACCACTGGGTACACTGGCTCTTGGATCTCTAAGGAGGTGCTAATTTAGCCTCTGCCTGAGGCTACCCAGCAGGAGCTATGGAGAGATCTGCAGATTCCTCCTCTTTGTTTGGGGTTTGGAGGTGCCCAGATGAGGCCCAGCTGTGAAGCAGTGCAAGCTGCTGTGGATCCTTGGGCCTTCTGTTCGAAGTTCTGGGTCTCTCTGACCCAGCTGCTGTTTGTTAGGTAATTTTCAGATTGCAAAGGGCCAGGCCTTTCATATGCAAAAGCCTCTGCACACAGCTTGGGTGGGGCGGGGTCTCAGGGGATCAACAGGGCAGAGCAAGTGGCTATGGCTGATTCTCAGCCCTGCCCTAAGAGGCCCTGGGCTCAGTGTCCCTTGGTAATCGCTGCAAGCAACTCTGAGAGAAAGCCGCCCTCGAGTTTCGACCCATGCCAGACAGTCCAGTTTCTCCCCGTATGAGTCTGGGTCACCAGAGACTCGCCCGGAACTGGATTTCAGAGCAGTCAGGAGCTTGAGACTCCCTCCCGATTTAAAAAGACAACCGTGTCCTCAGTTGCCAGCCCTTTCCGCGTGCGCCTCCGTACCTCTGCACTTTACTTCCGCACCTCCTCTGAGTCTCAGTGTGCTTTTCTCTTGCCTTCTAGTTGTAGAATTTCCACTCAGCCAGCCTTCCTGTGGTTCTGGATGATGTCCATTTTGTCTTTTAGTTGTATTTTTGAAGTGGTTTTGCGAGGCAGCATTTCAGGTGTTTACCTATGCCGCCATCTTGGTTTCTTCTCTCAGTGGTTTTAATATGCATATCTTCTTTTGTGAAATAAATCTTGAAATATTTTGTCCAATTTTTAATTGGGTTGTTTTCTTAGTAAACTGGTACAAATTCTTTCAGTTTTAAATGTAAGTCCTTAGTTGGATATGTATTTTGTAAAATTTTGCTACCAGTCTGTGGCTTTCCTTTTAATTTTCATAACAATATCTTTTGCAAAACAAGTTTTTTATTCCAGTGAAATCCAATTTGTTAATTTTTATTGATTTTTTTTTACTATGTGAATTTAAGTAAAAGTCATAATCAAAACTACAATTTTAAATTTTTCTCCAAGAGGGTGGTTGTCAAATCTTCAATTTAGTGTGAATAACTAACTAGAATTAAGAATAAAAAGTTATGTTGTGTCCTGGCTCAACAGTTGGTTGAGTATCGTCCAGTGCACCAAAAGGTTGAGAGTTCAAGCCCCAATAGGGGCACATTCTCGAGGCAGCTGATCAGTGTTTCTCTCTCTCTCTCTCTCTCTCTCTCTCTCTCTCTCTCTCTCCTCTTCCTCTCTCTCTCAAATAAATAAAAATATGTTTTAAAAACTTAAGTTGTTTTTATACCTGTTGTCTTTAGGTAATCCATTTTTTCCTTTATCTTTCCTATACTGCCATTTTTCCAATAATACCTTGTCACACATAATAAGTACATTTATTTCTGATAGGTTGAATTGAACCAAAATTTAAAAATAGATGTATTTTATTGATTTCAGAGAGGGAGGAAGAGAGAGAGAGAGAGAGAGAGAGAGAGAGAGAGAGAGAGAAACATCAATGATGAGAGAGAATCATTGATCGGCTGTCTCCTGCATGTCCCACACTGGGGATCAAGCCTGTAACCCAGGCATGTGCCTGACCTGGAATTGAACCGTGACCTTCTGATTTATAGGTCAGTGCTCAACTACTGAGCCCTGCCAACTGGGTGAACCAAATTTTTATTTATTTCAGAGAGAATGGAAGAGGGAGAGAGAGATAAACATCAATGATGAGACAGAATCATAGATTGGCTGCCTCCTACAATCACCTTACTGGGGATTGAGCTGCAATTCAGGCATGTGTCCTGACGCGGAATTGAACTGTGATCTCCTGGTTCATGGATCGACACTCAACCACTGAGCCACAACTGGGCTGATGACAGTTTTTAATTTTGGTGAAGTCCAGTGTATCTATCTTTATTGCTCATGCTTTTGGTGTCATATCTAAGAATCCATGGCCAAATCCAAAGTCATAAAGATTTACTCTTAATGTTTTCTTCTAAAAGTTTCATAGTTTTAGCTCTTATAGTTAAATCTTTGATACATTTTTTGGTTGTCAAATGATCTTTAATTGAAATACTTTCCCTTGTCTCATTTATGGATAATAAAGACCATTATAAACTTATGAACAAAAATAGATACAGAGGCAGAGCAGCCTCGAACAGACGGTCAAACTACAGTGGGAAGGCCGGGGAGGGTTGAGGGGACACTGGGGGGTAAGGGAGGCCAGGGGATTGTCAAGGGTGGGAAAAAAAGGAGACATATGTAATACCCTTTGTAATACTTTAAGCAATAAAACAATTTAAAAAAATAAAAATATAAAGCAAAAAAAAAGAAATACTTTCCCTTGTCATCCCATATATTAATAAAGAGGGGAATATGCTAATTGACCATCACGCCATCGCAAAGATGACAGCACCCACAGCCAATGAGGAGGAACTATGCTAATTGACTGCCCCGCCCTCAAAGATGGCAGTGCCCACAGCCAATAAGGAGGGGATATGCTCATTGACTACCCTGCCTTCAAAGATGGTGGTGCCCACAGTCATAAGATGGCTGGTAGGGGAGGGCAGTTGTGGGTGATCAGGCCAGCAGGGGAGGGCAGTTGGGAGGGACCAGGCCTGCAGGGGATGGCAGTTGGGGGCGACTGGGCTGGCAGGGAAGGACAGTTGGGGGCGACCAGGCCAGCAGGGGAGCAATTAGGCGTTGATCAGGCTGGCAGGGGAGTGGTTAGGGGGTGATCAGGCTGGCAGGCAGAAGCAGTTAGGGGCAATCAGGCAGGCGAGCACTTGGGAGCCAGCAGTCCCGGATTGTGAGAAGGATGTCCAACTGCCGGTTTAGGGATCAGGCCTAAACCGGCAGTTGGA
>NW_005369217.1:252481-259283 GCF_000412655.1 Myotis brandtii
GTGTGTGTGTGTGTGTGTGTGTGTGTGTGTGTGTGTGTGTGTATATTTCAGAGAGAAAGGGAGAGGTAGAGAGATAGAAACAACATCAATAAGAGAGAATTGAGCCCACAACCCGGGCACGTTCCCTTGACCAGAATCGAACCTGGGACCCTTCAGTCTGTAGGCTGATGCTCTATCCACTGAGCCAAACCAGCCAGGGCTCCTTTGTCATTTGCAACTAGTGGGGCATTCCACTGTACCACTGTTGATGTTCATCTATGATGTCATGGGTGCTGCATCTGTCGGGCAATGTTTACAGTCTCATCAAAAGTGATATCTCCATTGTGCCTAATGTTTTTGTGCTTCTTTCTGTCTCTTGGCCATTCTTTGAGGATCTTGATGATCAGGGCAGAGGCAGACGGTACTACCTCAATCTGGGCCTGTCTGTTCTGAATGGTCAGTTTTGCTGTAATCCTCAGACCCTTCCAGTCACTGGTTGCTTTGGCATTGTCATCACCATTGTCTCCTTTTTTTTTTTTTTTTTTTTTTTTTAATTAAATCTTTATTGTTCAGGTTACATTTGTTCCTCTTTTTTTCCCCCCCCATAACTCCCCTCCTCCCAGTTCCCACCCCACCCTCCGCCCTCACTCCCCACCCACTGTCCTCATCCATAGGTGCACGATTTTTGTCCAGTTTCTTCCCGCATCTCCCATTCCCCTTTCCCCGCCAAGAATAGGCAGTCCATTCCCTTTCTATGTCCCTGATTCATTATAATCACCAGTTCATTCTGTACATCAGATTATTTATTCACTTGATTCTTAGATTCACTCGTTGATAGATGCATGTTTGTTGTTCACAATTTGTATCTTTACCTTTTTCTTCTTCCTCCTCTTAAAGGATACCTTTCAGCATTTCGTATAATACTGGTTTAGTGGTGATGAACTCCTTTAGCTTTTCCTTATCTGTGAAGCTCTTTATCTGACCTTCAATTCTGAATGATAGCTTTGCTGGATAAAGTATTCTTGGTTGTAGGTTCTTGGTATTCAGCACTTTGAATATTTCTTGCCATTCCCTTCTGGCCTGCAAAGTTTCTGTTGAGAAATCAGCTGACAGTCGTATGGGTATTCCCTTGTAGGTAATTGCGACTCTTTATCTTGCTGCTTTTAAGATTCTCTCTTTGTCTTTTGCTCTTGGCATTTTAATTATGATGTGTCTTGGTGTGGTCCTCTTTGGATTCCTTTTGTTTGGGGTTCTCTGCGCTTCTTGGACCTGTAAGTCCATTTCTTTCACCAGGTGGGGGAAGTTTTCTGCCATTATTTCTTCAAATAGGTTTTCAATATCTTGCTGTCTCTCATCTTCTGGCACCCCAATTATTCTGATGTTTGTACGCTTGAAGCTGTCCCAGAGGCTCCTTACACTATCTTCATATTTTCGGATTCTTTTTTCATTTTGCTTTTCCGGTTGGGTGTTTTTTGCTTCTTCGCATTTCAAATCTTTGACTTGATTCTTGCGCTCCTCTGGTCTGCTATTGGGTGTCTGTATAATATTCTTTATTTCAGTCCGTGTATGCTTAATTTCTAGTTGGTTCTTTATCATAGCATCGAGGGTCTCATTAGTTTTCGTGACTCTCTCCTCAAGTTTATTGACAGCTTCTAGCACATTTTTGCAAGCCCTCAAAATTGCGATTTTTAGCTCTATATCCTCCATTTCTGTCATGTTTTTTTGTCTCCGCATTTTTTATGCTTTCTTGGTGCACCCCCTAGTGGTCTTTGTGCGCAGTCTTGTTCTAGTTGAGCCTTGATTGTTGTAGTTAATACTAGAGGGATTTGACCACCAGGCCGACTGGCCCATTGTCTCCTTTTTGGAGACATTCAGGGGTCCTATCTTAGGGACCAGGGCAGATATGACATGACTTTCCCACTGGCCCCTCAGATATAGGACTTCCATCTCATTGGGGTCAAACTTAAGTGGCATGGTGGAGGAGGCTGGTGTCCGGTGATCCCAGATTCGGGATGACCAAAAAATTTATACCTTGGCTTCCTTTGAGCTGAAAGCTGAAAGTCTGTTTAAGACTTTTGGGTTTTTTTAATTTTAATTATTTTTTATTTGATTGATTTTTTTAGAGAGGAAGGGAGAGGGAGAGATGGAGAGAAACATCGATGTAAGAGAGAAACATCAGCTCTAGTCGGTTTGGCTCAGTGGTTGAATGTTGACCTATGAACCAGGAGGTTATGGTTCAGTTCCCGGTCAGGGCACATGCCTGGGTTGAGGGCTTGATCCCCAGTGTGGGAGGTGCAGGAGGCAGCCAATCAATGATTCCCTCTCATTGTTGATGTTTCTATCTCTCTCCCTTCCTTTCTGAAATCAATAAAATATATATTTAAACAAAAGAATGTTGGCCTACGGACTGAAGAGTCCCGGGTTCGATTCCGGTTAAGGGCATGTACCTCAGTTGCAGGCTCCTGGGATGTGTGTGGGAGGCAACTAATTGATGTGTCTCTCTCACATCAATGTTTCTCTCTCTGTGTCTTTTCCCCTCTTTCCACTCTCCCTAAAAATCAATGGAAAAATATTAACAAAAAAAATAAAAAAGAGAAACATTGATTGGTTGCCTCCTGCATGCACCCCAACTAGGGATTGAACCTGCAACCTGGTTGTGTGCCCTGACCAGGAATCAAACCTTTGACCTTCTGGGGCATGAGATGACACTCCAACCAACTGAGCCACACTGGCCAGGCTTTGATATGTTTTAGTTAATCCCATATAATAAAAGCCTAATATGCTAAGTGTCTGGTCGTCCATTCAACCAATCAAAGCATAATATGCTAATGATATGCTAAGGCCGCTCAACTGCTCGCTATGACGTGCACTGACCACCAAGGGGCAGACAGTTGACCGGTCAACCAGTCGCTATGACGTGCACTGACCACTAGGCGGCAGATGCTCCAACCAGTAGGTTACCTTGCTGCTGGGGTCTGGCCAATCGGGACTGAGCGAGATGGCCTGGACATGCCTTGGAGCCCTCCTGCGGTCCCTCCCGGCTGGCCAACCTGTGCCCCTCCCCGGCCCTGATCGTGCACTGGTCGGGTCCCTCAGCCTGGCATATGCCCTCTCACAATCCGGGACCCCTTAGGGCAGTGGTTCTCAACCTTTCTAATGCCGCGACCCTTTAATACAGTTCCTCATGTTGTGGTGGCCCCCAATTTCATTGTTATAAATGGAACATAATTAAAGCATAGTGATTAATCACAAAAACAATATGTAATTATATATGTATTTTCCAATGGTCTTAGGCGCCCCCTGTGAAAGGGTCGTTTGACCCCCAAAGGGGTCACGACCCACAGGTTGAGATCCGCTGCCTTAGGGGATGTTGGAGAGCTGGTTTTGGCCCGATCCCGCAGGCCAGGCTGAGGGACCCCACTGGTCCACGAATTCGTGCACTGGGCCTCTAGTTTTTATATATGGTGTGGGATAGAGGTCCAATTTTATTCTTTTGAATGTGGATATTTAGTTGTCTAGCACTACTTGTTGAAGAAACTATTGTTTCTTCATTGAATGATCTTGGCAACCTTGTCAAATTGATTGGCCATCCCTGGCCAGGTTGCTCAGTGTTAGAGCGATGGCCCATCAACCAAAGGGTTGTGGGTTCGATTCCTAGTGAGGGGCACGTGCAGCTTCGGTTGGGGCACGGATGGGAGGCAACCAATTGATGTGTCTCTCTCACATCGATGTTTTTCTCTCTCTCCCTCTCTCCCACTCTCTGAAAATCAATGAAAAAGAGTATGAGGATGAGGATTAATAAACACACACACAACTGATTGGCCATAGATGTATGGGTCTGCTGTGACTCTTGAGATGATCATTTCCTTTTTTCTTTTTAATGACTTTGTCTTATGTGTTTATACATAAGCAATCTAATTTGGTTTATGTTTTTGAACTTGTTGTAAAAGGAAGCTTTAAAAATGTAATGTTTTGTGTGTTGCTTATTTGTTTTACATTATGTTTGCAATCAATTTATGGATTGTGCTCATTTTCACTAATGTACTGTATACCATTCCATTGAATGACTAGATCAAATTTTATCCATTTTACTCATGGCAGATACTTGTGTGTTTTTCAGTTCATCTAGTGATTCTTAAAAGTGTGTGTACAGGAGTAGATGAGTAGAGGCAATCTTTTAGCAGACTTTTACCAAATGTTTGTTAGCTGAATAAGTGAAGAATAGTACAGGGGGACTAGGGAAATATTTCTGGTGCCCGTAAACAAAGGTAGGTATGTAGGGCACATTTGTAAATAATTACCTGTGTGATAAAGCCTTGTGTAGGTATCTTCAGTTTAAACTTTGGCTGGTCAATAATTGGAGGGTAGTTCAAGAAAATGGAGTTCTCGTGGGCATTATCATCTGCCACACTTGAGTAGTAGGTCTGTGTTTCTCTAAGATATATGTTTAGAGTTTTCCCTGTTTGTACCAAGTAAATAGGAAATGTTCCATGAGAAAAATAGCAATTTCATTTCTTTTACTCTGCAGAAATTCTGGGTGATTTTTTTTTCATACTAACCTGTACAAAATGAAATGGTTTTCATTAGATTAACAGTTTAAATAAATGCCTGATAGAACATTCTTTTTCATTTTCATAGCTCATATTTGGGGCTGATAATCAGTTCATGCTTTCCTTGCTGTTCTTGATCCAGGATTGTGATCACTTTATTGTCTTGTATTCACTCCTGCAAAAAAGACAATTTACACATTTCTGTTAAAAGCATAATAATCAACTCCATGGCAGATGCTTCCCAAACACTTTCAGCATCCATCTGCTCATGGATAGGTGGTAAATCCAGTTAAGGATTGAACCTAATGTTCATCCCTTCCCACTGGTGCCTTCTCCTGAGTTCCTTAGGTCCTAAGCAGTTACTTTCCAAAATTTCTCTCTTGCAAAGAAGTCCTGTATAGTTGTTTACTATCCTTTCTACTTTGTGGTCCCACAGACATCTCCAGCTCACTTCTCCAATTTAGTGTTCAAGCTGAATTCACCATTTTCTCATCACACATTATGCTCAGTGAAATAAGTCAGAAGGGAAAGACACATTCATGTATCCCTTGCTTTTCAAAAGTTGCATCATGCCGCTTTGCTTTTATGAAAAACCTACGTTAGTATGTATTTTTGCTAACTGAAAGGAATCCAAAGAGAATCTTCACTTTTACCAACAAAGGCAAAAAGTGAATACAGCATTTAGTGTTTGTTTTGCAACAAGCCAGTTATATATGGAAGTGTGCACCCTGAGCAGCAAGAGTGGCACCACCAGCCCTAGCCAGTTTGGCTCAGTGAATAGAGCATTGGCCTGTGGACTGAAAGGTCCGGGTTTGATTCTGGTCAGGGCACATGCCTGGGTTGCGGGCTTGGTACCCAGGTGGGAGCATGCAGGAGGCGGCCAATCAATGATTCTCTCTCATCAATGATGTTTCTGTCTCTCTCTTCCTCTCCCTTCCTGTCGGAAATCAATATCCTCCTATATAGTAAAAGCCTAATATGCTAAGTGTCCTGTCAACCTGTTGGCTGTTCAACCAATCAAAGTGTAATATGCTAATGATATGCTAAGGCTGTTCAACCGCTCACTATGACGTGCACTGACCACCAGGGGGCAGACAGTCAACCGGTTTACCAGTTTCTATGATGTGCACTGACCACCAGGGGGTAGGTTAGCTTGCTGCTGGGGTCCGGGTCATCTGGACTGAGTGAGATCGGCCAGATACACCCTGGAGCCCTCCCGTGACCCCTCCCTGGCTGTCGAACCTCCTGCATCCCTCCCTGGCCCTGATTATGCACCGGTGAGGTCCCTTGGCCTGGCCTGCGCCCTCTTGCAATCCAGGACCCCTTGGGGGATATCGAAGAGCCGGTTTCAGCCTGATCCTGCAGGCCAGGCCGAGAGACCCTGAATTTGTGCACCAGGCCTCTAGTATATCTATATATATAAAAGCCTAAGCAACTGAATGACCAAATGACCAGTCGACCGGTTGCTATGACACACACTGACCACCAGGGGGCAGACGCTCAACCCAGAAGCTGCCCCCTGGTAATCAGTATGCTCCCATAGTGGGAGCATCGCTCAGCTGACCGATCCATCCCAGTGGCCCACCAGCCAGTGGCAGCCACTCACTCCCTCAGTAGTTCTGCAGGTCCAATCTCCAGAAGAACAGGCCAGGCACCGACGGACCGGTGCTGCTAGCATGATCCTGACAGCACCACTGGCCTCCTGGAAGTTGGCCTCAGGCACCGTGGCTGCTTCCCGTCCCTAGAAGCTCTTCAAGGAAGAAATGATATAAAAGTGGCCGCCAGGTGGCTCCCGACAACTGGCATGAACATCAGCAGGATGGATCCAGATCCTGGGCCAGCAAGGGTGTCCCACTGCCCACCAGAGGGCCGATCGCATCCCACCGCCTCCTCTCCTCCCCCTCAGGATGGGCACCAGAGGCAGGGCTCACAGGGTGAGTGCTGCTGTGGCAGCGTGAGCCTCTCCCAATTGGGACTGACTGGGTGTGAGCCTGCGGCAGGTGCAGCAGGACTGGGATGAGCGGGAGCTGCAGGCAGGATCTGCAGGTGGCATTGGACTGCCGGTTTCGGCCTGATCCCCACAGGCCACCCCGAGGGACCCCACCCATGCATGGAAAAGTGCACCAGGTCTCTAGTATCCTATCTAATAATAGACAAACATGGTAATTGACCGTACCTTCGCTATGCCTCCCATTGGCTAATCAGCACGACATGCAAATTAACCGCCAACAAAGATGGCGGCTAATTTGCATACTGCAGGCAGGGCGGGACAG
>NW_005369217.1:259652-260196 GCF_000412655.1 Myotis brandtii
CAAATTTTTGTGCACTGGGCCTCTAGTCTATTATATAAAAAGCCTGTGGTCGTCATGCCATTACCCCGTAATAACCTATCCGCAGGAGGCTGCATGCATGGCAGGTGCACGTGGGTGGGTGGGGACTTGATTCTGGAGGACTTGACCAGAGGTGCAGGAGGGTTTCTGGGTCCTGCTGGGGCGGCAGGCAGGTTTCTGGGTCCCGCCTCCCACGGTGGTGGCAGGGGCGGCTGCTGTGGGACTCTTTCTGGGAGGGAAGGCGGAGCTGCGTGCGCGGGGAGGCATGCGCGGGGAGGGATTCCAGGACTCATGCCATTTCGCATGCTGGGTCACTAGTATCTAATCTAATAAAAGAGAAACATCCAAATTGACCGTAACTTTGCTACGCCCCCAGATCACGCCCACCAGCCAATCAGAGCAACTATATGCAAATTAACCCAACCAAGATGGTGGCCGGCAGCCACGGAGCTGGAGCAAGCAGGAGGCTTGGTTGCCCCGGTGATGGAGGAAGCCAAGCTTCCTGCCTGCCCTGGCCAGCTGTGGC
>NW_005369217.1:262101-294017 GCF_000412655.1 Myotis brandtii
CAACCCCCTGATCGGCCCTGCTCTGTGGGTGATAGAGGGTGGCGCCCCAACTGCCCCCCCACGGGCCCTGCTCTGTGTGTGACGGGTTAGAGCCATAACCTCCCCATCGGCCCTGCCCTGAGTGTGACAGGGTGCAGCGCCCCAACCCCCTGATCCGTCCTGCTCTGTGTGTGACACCCCAACTCCCCTATCGGCCCTACTCTGTGAGTGACGGGGGAGCTCCTCAACCCCCTGATCGGCCCTGCTCTGTGTATGACAGCGGGGAGCTCCCCAACCCCCTGATCGACCCTGCTCTGTGCGTGACAGGGGGCAGCGCCCCAACCCCCTGATTGGCCCTGCTCTGTGCGTGACGGGGTGGCGCCGCAACCCCCTGATCGACCCCTGCTCTGTGTGTGACAGGGGGTGGCGCCGCAACGTCCCCATCGACCCTGCCTTGAGTGTGACGGGGCGGTGCCCCAACCCCCCAATCGGCCCTACCCTGAGCATGACTGAGGGTGGCATCACAACCTCCCGATCCGCCCTGCCTTGAGTGTGACGGGGCGGCGCCCCAACTCCCCAATCAGCCCTGCTCTTAGCCTGACCAGGGATTGCACCTAGGGATTGGGCCTGCCCTCTGCCACCCGGGAGCAGGCCTAAGCCAGCAGGTCGATATCTCCCAAGGGGTCCCAGACTGCGAGAGGGCACAGGCCGGGCTGAGGGACCCCCTCTCCCCCGCGAGTGCACAAATTTTTGTGCACCGGGCCTCTAGTATATATATAAAAGCCCCACCAGACCCCTTTGCCAGGAACTACACTCAGCATCCAGCTGCCAAAGCTTTGAACTGTCTGTGAGCATTTGTGCTGTATTTGGATTTATTTTGTGCATCTGTTAGCAAGATGTGTCCTGAGGTATCAGGAAAGCCGGAGAGAGCTCATAAGGGTGTTAGCTTAGTGTAGAACTGGATGTAAATGGTATGATTTATTAAGTTATTTTTTTTCCATATAAATCAGGTGGGGAAAGTCCCACCCGCGGCCCATAGTGTGGAAACCTGTACTTAAGATTTCACTTGTATGTGGAGTCTAAAAAACTAAACAAAACCAAAAAACCAAACTCAGAGATATAGAGAACAAATTGGTAGTTGCTGGGGCAAAATGGGTGAAGAGGGTCAAAACTCCTGGTTATAAAATGAATAAGTCATGGGGGTGTAATGTATAGTTTGGTGACTACAGTTAATAACACTGCATGGTGTAGAATGTGAAAGTTGCTAAGAGAATAGTTGTTTTTTTTTTTAATAAACTGGCTTTTGTCCTGGCTGGGTAGCTCGGTGGGTTAGAGCATCCTCTAGGTAGCCACTTAGCAAGAGGAACATGCCACTCCGAGGCCAGATGTGCTTGAGAGATTTTAGGAAAGTCTGAAGCAGGAGCTAAGACAGGCCATTAGTGTGGAAATGCCACTGTAAACAGTTTGGTGGGCCCGAAAGTTGGGTAGGGCAGAGTCTCAGGGAATCACCAGGACAGGGTGAGCATTAACCAGATTGATGACTCAGATATGGCACCCACCTGCTGGCTCTGTGTGGGGAGGACTCAGAAAAGGAAATGGCCTCTGCTGGCACTTCTCTTTGGGAGAAAGCTGCTCCTCCAGCTCTCACCCTAATGTCAGGTACTTTATTTAGTTCCTCCCCATTTGTCCCTGGTGCCTTACAAGATGCTGCCCCGCTGCTGGAGCTCAGATCAAGTGAGTCTGATTAAGTAGGTGAGCAGGCCCTTTAAGAGGAACACCTGGGACTCCAGCAGCCTGGTGTCTCACTGAGCCACAATCCCTACTGGATTTTACAGCCAGAAGTAATGGGAACACTGGGGTGGAGCGCCTGGTGTGGGGCTGGGACCCTCACTCCTCAGGGGGTGACCTCTATAGCCAAGATCTCTCTCTTGATTTTCATCTGACACATGGGTGTGAGGTCAGCCTTTTCCACATCTCCACCCCTTCCACCAGTCTCCATGTTTTGTGTTGATTTATTAACCAGGCTTGGTTAGGTTTGCTATTTGACAACTTAGTTTGAAATGAGGGAAAGAGAATATTAAAGGGAAAAATGAAAAATTCAGTAAGATCATAGTCCAGTTTAGACTAGAAATTCGAGTTCAGGTTTAATATAAGTACATAAAATATCTTTATTATTTCTGCTGTTACAATTTAATGCTAGAGCTCAGGAAAAAAGTATAGCTTTGATGTATAAGAGGCATCTAAATGTTACATAGCTTCTTTTTAGTGCCTCTTGTGTTAAGGTTAAATGCTTTGATTATACCCTGTTTACTTAAATTGCTCAGCTTGCCCAGGCTTGACGAAAGGAATTAAATGGTGTCAACACAGGATATTGAAAAAACACACCTGGTTTCATTATTAGAGGCCTTCAGAGAAATGTTTGAGGACTTCAGTTGTGTGTCAGAGTTTAGCTTTATTTGGGTTACTTTAGCATTCAGGTGGGAGGGGCATAGGATGATTTTAATTTTTTTTTTTTTTTACATGCCAGAGGGTTTTACAATTCTGGTTTAGAGTTGAAGGCAAAATGAGTTGGAGGAAGAATCACAGTAGTAGTTGTTGAAAATCCATAACCGTGGATTTTTTCACCAATTTGCCCTTTCTTATATAATGTTCATAATATTTTTTCCCTTAGTCGTTTTATTAGAACTTTTTCAGATTTGTACTAAAATCTACTGAATACTAATAATATTCCAGTATTGTATTCATTAAGCTACAATAGTAAAATATGTGATTGAGTATTAATGACATTAAGGAAAACAGGAACATATATAGGAGAAATGTAGGTGCCCACAGAGCTGAGGCCAGAATTGTATCTGGCATTTTTATTTATTTGTTTATCTTTCTCTTAAGCATGAAAAAGGAGATGGTTTCCTTTGAATATCCAGTGTGTTTTTTTAAACATAAAGGATATAAGGGAGTTAATAGAGGAGATTGTCAGAGAATGAGAATGCTCCTCTACACCTATGGCTAAAGGGTTAATAGGCAGGAAGAGTCTTGGAGACGGTATGCAAATTCCAAGTTGCTATGCATTATTAAAATGCATAAAACCTTCTAAAATGTAGGAATGTAGTGGTTAAACCATTAAACCACGGATAGATACTTTGGTGTATTTACCCCAAATGCAGGAAAAGCCATGCTTGCCTTTGTAGCCATGGAATTTGTCTTCTTTTTAAAAAAAATCCTCATCCCAGGACATGTTTTCTGTTGATTTTTAGAGAGAAGAAGGGAGAAACACACACACACACACACACACACACACACACACACACACACACACACAGAAACATTGATGTGCGAGAAAAACATAGATTGGCTGCCTCCTGTACTCATCCTGACTGGGAATGGAACCCCCAACCTGGGTATGTGCCTAGACCAGCATATGGGACGATGCTCCAACCAACTGTAAGCTCCCAGTAAAAGTTTGTAATACAAGTAATTTAGGATCATTTCTGCTTTGTTTTATAGTTTATTCTTTCCAAGAATGTTGGGTAACAAAATAAAATCTTAAATTAGGAAAAGGCTTCAGAGAGAGTTTTTAAAAAGTTAAAAATTAGGGCCCTAGCTAGTTTGGCTTAGTGGATAGAGCATTGGCCTGTGGACTGAAGGGTCCTGGGTTCAATTCTAGTCAAGGGCACATGCCCAAGTTGCAGGCTGGATCCCCAGTAGGGGGTGTGCAGGAGGCAGGCAATCAATGATTCTCTCTTATCATTGATGTTTCTATCTCTCTCTCCCTCTCCCTTCCTCTCTGAAAATCAATAAAAATATATTTTTAAAAAAGTTCAAAAGGATTTGATTTATCAATTGAAGATGTAATTTGATTCCATTTTTGTTGTTTTCTTCCATAAAATACACACACACACAAACACCTGTTGCCCTAGCCGGTTGCTCAGTGGTTAGAGTGCTGGCTCTCAGATTGAAGGGTTGTGGGTTCAGTTCCAGTCAAGGGCACACGTACTTTGGTTGCAGGTTCGATCTGCCCCCCACCTCCACCCCATGCCAGTCAGGGGGAGTTCTGGAGGCAACCAATTGATGTGTCACTCTCACTCACATCAATGTTTCTCTGTTTCTGTCTCTCCTCCTCCCTTCCGCTCTCTCTAATAATCAATGGCAAAAATATCCTCAGGTCCTCTGTGGAATAACTGTGGCAGTAAGGATGGCAAGTCAGTGTGGGCAGCATTCTAAAACTGATGCTTTCCCTAAGGCAGAATTCATTGATTCCAAATAGCCCATGGTAATACATGGAAAAGATAAAATTGACATGGTTTTAAAAGGATTTTCTCTATACATGTTTTCTTTTCACTTTTCCAAAACAGTGCCTTTGAAGATGAGGCTATGAAGCTTCGACAGCTGAAACTCGATAATCAGGTGAGTAGTCTTCTCTTCTGAAATAAGTGGAGAGCTATACTGACCATGATGCTGATAGTTTTGACTCTGAAGTCTTGGCAGGGTCATGGAAAGAAGACCCGATAGGAAAAGGCTCTGATATTACTCACTCAGCAGTGTCTAGACTTAGTATCTGCTGAACCAAAGCCCTCGGCTATGGCAAGACCAAAGTGCTTTGAGGACATCAGCAATAAAACCGGCCTTAGATTTGTAATCACTGAAAATTCCTTGGTACCTTTTATAAGAATTTGAAGAATGTTAACATTGTAATTCTATGTACTTATTTGGTCTTACTGCCGTAAGTACCTCTCTACACTGTAATTTCACTTAACTACAATATTTTTTTCTTACCCTAATTTGCAGATCTGAACATGCTGTTATCTTGTTTAAAAACTTCCATTGCCTGCAGAATAATTTTCTTCACAGCACTGGTCCCAATTTTAGCTACACATTAAATTTTTTTTGCAATGATTTGATTTATGCTTATTTCCTCCACTAGACTAAGTAAGTTCCATGAGAACAGGAAGCAAGTCTATTTATGATGACTGTTATATCAGAAATTCCTAGCATAAGGCTGGGTACATAATCTTCATTAAATATTTGAGTGAAGGAAGGAATAAGTGAACAGAGTTTTGTGTTGTCACATGCTATCCTCCTCTTGATTACTCAGCTTAGAACCTATACCCAACATAGCATATTTGCTTTTTCATATGAATGTCATTTATTTTAATCCTCACCTGATATTTTTTCCATTGATTTCTAGAGAGTAGAAGGGAGGGAGGGGGAGAGAGAAACATTGACGTGAGAGAGACACATTGATTGGTTGCCTCCCGCAAGATCCCCTAGGAGGGCTGGGGAACCTGGAACAAAGGTACGTACCCTTGACCGGGAATCAAACCCTGACTCTTCACATCAGTCTGCAGGCTGATGCTCTAACCACTAAGAAAACCAGCCAGGGCTCATATGGATGTTTTTTTAGTCAGGAAATTCTATAGCTCTAGTCTCTACTAAGTGTTTAAACTCCACAGGTAACTAAAAAGACCTTTAAAGTTTTGTCTTCCTTATGTTGCTGTTGGAATTAATAATGGCACTTATAGCATAACAAATTAAAGGTGGAATCATTAAAAACTAGGAAACGGGTCTTGGCACAGCATGCAGGGATGTATAGAGCAACCGTCCACATAGGGCAAGGTGGAGATGCAGGCTGGAATGCCACGCCTGTCCCTGGAACAGCACTGGTACTTGTGCTTGCGGGTGGCAGCCCCTGCATGGCACCTTTCAAAACTTTTGTGGTGATGGCATTTCCCTGGAGACTGTCGTTGAGTTCCACTACCCCTCAGGCCACCAAATGGTGGAGCTCGGTGCCCAGTGATCTCACGTGCAAGCCTGAGACCTGCTTCAAGGCTACGGTGATTGCCTCCAATGTCAGCTGCACCAGCGCCTACTTGCCAGGGCCTTCCTCACCTGCTGCCTCATGAAGTGCATGGAGAGGAGCGAACCTGGAGCCTCAGTGCTCGGACAGGGCTGCGCAGCTTGGTCTCAAAGGCCTGACTAGTGACAGCAGTGCCACTGCTATAAGGTAATTATAGCTTCATTGCCCTTGGCGAGGGCACCACAGGACTGGCTGATGTGGACAGGACCTTGGAACCCCTGGCCCTGTGTTCTGATCTTTCCCCATGTCCTGGTGGCAGTGCACAGGACAGACCTTGCCTGCGCTGGGCTGGGGAGTGCCTAGCCACTCTACCTTCCACAACCTGAGGGCCAGGCCCCCCACCAGCCAGTCACCTCTATCACCACATATGTCCAGCTCCAGATTGATCAGTAAAATCCACTTTCAGGCTTAGGGGTCCCTTAGGACAAGCTGACTGATGCCCAAGGCTGGGGACCCCAGTGTGGGTGACCCTTAAGCAATCCTAGGGGAAGCCCTGCTGTAGTGCTTTTTATGGCTTGAAACCACTGCTGAGGTTAATACACCAGCTGCAGCCTCCCTCTACCTGGCTTCCTTTAAAGAGATTGGGGAACTTTTTTATTTTTTTTAATATATTTTTATTGATTTCAGAGAAGAAGGGAGAAGGAGAGAGAGATAGAAACATCAGTGATGGGAGAGAATCGTTGATCGGCTGCCTCCTGCACGCCCCACACTGGGGATCGAGCCCACAACCCAGGCATGTGCTCTGACCGGGAATTGAACCATGACCTCATGGTTCATAAGTCAATGCTCAACCACTGAGCCACACTTGCCAGGCCTGGGGAATATGTTAAGCAGATCTAGTTTTTTTGGCAGAGTGGAAAATAGGAACAAACTTCCCAGCAATTACAGATGGCTGCCTGGGCACCTTCCTCTGCAAGGTATTCTGCTTCTAAGTGGAGACCCTGCTAGGGTTATGCATCTGTCATGTCAGTGAGGGTGTGAATAAACAATTTTTTCTAATACTGGAAAAGGAAAGAAAACTAGAAAATAAACTAATCGTCCTGGGATCATGGGGAAAATTCTGATTATATATATGTTTGTTGCTACCATAAATATAATAATAATTGTAATGAACTCTTATTTTCTACATTCCATTGCATATGGTAATAATCCAAATAATACAAAAAATATATTTGATGAAAAATATCCCCCCCCCGCCCCCACTACTTGGCTCAGTTCTTAACGAGAGGCAGTCACAGACTTCTAGTATATCCTAGAAGACATAAAATTTAGAAAGCCGAATCTATGCCTTCCTGGCCAGCGATAGCAACTGCAGAACCATAGGAGGCAATCTTTCTAGGCCAGGCAGCTGAGGAGGAAGGAGCCATTGAAGGTGGGGTTGGCCTGGTATGTATTCTGCACCTCCGGAAAGTTATTGCCGTGGAACTGATAGGGGAGAGGTATATAATAGAAATAGAATCACAGTTGTTTAATAGCTACTCACTATAACAAAGACATTTTCTTATAGACTAGGGAAACTGGAGGATGTGTTGCAGGAGAAGAACAGGCTCTGAAGATAAGGCAGCCCCAGAGCTGAGATGAGCCTGTTACTCAAAAGAAAATACATTTTAAGCTCAGATCAAGGACAGGACCTATCTGAAGGGAGACAGCGTTCTGGGCTCATCTTTATCGGGGCTAATCTTTGCAAGGACAACGATAGAAAGCAGACCCTGAGAACTCACTAACTTTAAATTTTGTTCCTAGTCTCTAACCATCCTATATAATAAAAGGGTAATATGCAAATCAACCAAATGGTGGAACGAATGGTCGGTATGATGCGCACTGACCACCAGGGGGCAGACACTCAACACAGGAGCTGCCTCCAGCCCGCAGGCCCCGATTGCCTGATCAGGGCCTGCTGGCCAGCCTCTCGGTCCCTTCCCCTGGCCGGCAGGCTCCAATTGCCCAATGGGGAATGGGGAACCGGGGGTGCGTGGCAGTGGGGGATGGGGACGGCAGCCGGAGAAGATGGCCCTGATTGCAGACCAGGCCTAGGGACGGTACCCGTGCACTAATTTTGTGCGCCGGGCCTCTAGTATCATGTAGAAGGGCTGACTTGAATTGAAATGGCAGAGCAGTCTTTTCAGGGTGTTACGCCTGCCGCTCTCTCAGATTGCCTGATGTCTGATAAACACACCATAAAGATTCAACTTCATCTCTACTTATTTGACTCCTGTAGTGGCAGGCAGCTTGGACCCTTTCATTTTTTGTATCAGAACAGCTGTTTTTGGGAGACTATTACCCAGCAGAAAAGATGTTTGGTTTTTACAAGCCATAGATGTATTAAAGGATAGAAGACTGCTGTATTTGCAGAGATAAATTCTCCAGTTCTCAATTCAGACAGTAAATGCTGTGAAAAGGATTTCCAGACCCTTTTTGTGTTGCATGAGACTCGTTCAGGAGACATCTGTACTGCCTATGTCCTGCTTGTGAAAAGATGGAAGAAATTACTAGCAGGATTAACAAAACAAAACAAAACAAAACAAAACTGGAGCCCTAACTAGTTTGGCTCAGTGCATAGAGCATCGGCCTGCTGACTGAAGGGTCCCGGGTTCGATTCTGGTCAAGGGCATGTACCTTGGTTGCGGGCACATCCCCAATAGGGAGTGTGCAGGAGGCAGCTGATTGATCTTTCTCTCTCATCGATGTTTCTAACTCTGTATTCCTCTCCCTCTCCCTTCCTCTCTGTAAAAAAATCAATAAAATATATTTTAAAAAAAACAAAAAACAAAAAAACGAACCATGTGGTAGGTGCAAGGCCAGGACCCAGTCTATAGACTAACTTGAAACCAAAGAAAGTGAAAATTCTACCTGGAAACAGGATAAAAAGCAAGCAGATCAGCAAATTGCAGAAGGAATTGAAACATTGTAATTCTGATGCTCACAGACCCACCTCGAGTGCCCCCCCAGCTCAATCTCCTTGTTATAGTAACCAGTCAGATGATGGCTCAGAGACAGGGATGGCTTCGGGCGGGCTCTACCAGAATGCCACTTTTTTTTTCCTTTTTAGATCTCACATACTGGAAAAGACAACATATGTTGTGGGATTTTCTATAAAGGCGATTTGGGGAAGTCCTACATTGACACACATCTATTCAATCCTTGCTGTAGTAATAAGAAAGCAGCTGCTGAGAAGCCGAGGGCCAGAGCCTCTGCCCAGCTCCACTCAGGAGTGGTCCCTGAGGTTTATATAGAAGGAGAACAAAATACAATTTAAAATTTAGAAGAAAAGCAACAAACCCACAGCAACAAAAATGACCCTCCTATGTTTAACTTGGATACCTGCTATTCTGCCAAAAGACAATTTCTGGAATAGTTCTGAATGGATTATTTTTCCTTCCTTTCCACAAGTTCCACCAACTGAAGCCAGTATCTAGTTTATAAAAGAAAGAAAGAAAAAAAAATATATATATATATTTTAAAATGCTGAGTATTTCAGAGGAAACGGAATGCTGCTGTAAAATGCTCTTTAAGTCTTTCTTTTAAATCCCCTTCTAACGAATGAAACTAGGGGGATTTCAGGGGACAGAGATAGGATTTGTTGTATGATAGGCATATGTAGTCTTAACCTTTTTATTTTGAAATGGTTTTTTTTAATACATATTGGCTGCAGTATTGGTAGACTATAGTATAGATCATTTCTACTTCTGTATTTATTTATTTATTTATTTATTTATTTATTTATTCATTCATTACTAGGTCTCAACCACAGTCTTCTTTTTTTAAATTTAAATTTTATTTTTATTTTAGAAAGAGATAGAGAAACATTGATATGTACTCCGACTGGGGATGGAACCCGCAATGTTGTCGTATCAGGATGATGCTCTAACCAACTGAGCTACCGGGCCAGGGCCACAGTCTTCTTTTTCTTCTTTGCCTGTAGGATGTACTGTATGTAGTCATGCACTTTGTATTAATATATTAGAAATATACAAATCTGTTTTGTACTTTTATACTGTTGGATACTTATAATCAAAACTTTTACTAGATTATTGAATACATTTAATCTTATTAGAAAAAAAGGTAAAATTTTATAGGATTTTTTTAAATTCTAAAAATATCTATTTGGACCAGATGAATAAATTTTGATGTTAAATAGCATATTCAAATACTGTTAAGAGCCCTGAAATGCACAAAAAGGGGATTACTCAGCAGAGCATAAGAGAATTTCCACAAATGCAAGTTGAACATTCAAATGGCCTGTAACAAGAAAGGGGGTACCACCTTGTGAGTAAAACATTGGGTTGGTAATCAGAAGACTTTGGTTCTACTGCTTTTATTTATCTTTATTTTTTGTTAATTCTCACCTGAGTATATTTTTCCATTGATTTTTAGAGAGATTGGAGGGGGAGAGACAGAGAAACATCAGTGTGAGAGAGATATATCGATTGGTTGCCTCCTGCACGGGGATTGAGCCTGCAACCGAGGTATGTGCCCTTGACCAGAATCGAACCTGAGACCCTTCAGTCTGCAGGCCAACACTCTATCCACTGAGCCAAACCAGCTAGGGCAATTCTAGTGCTTTTATTTACTTATTTATTTAAAAAAATTTTTTTTATTGATTTCAGAGAGGAAGGTAGAGGGAGAGAGAGATAGAAACATCAATGATGAGAGAGAATCACTGATTGGCCTCCTGCATGCCCTCCACTGGGGACTGAGCCTGCAACCCAGGCATGTGCCCTTGACTGGGATCAAACCGGGGACCCTTCAGTCTGCAGGCCAACACTCTATCCACTGAGTCAAACCGGCTAGGGCAATTCTAGTGCTTTTAGATCTGCCATTAATAGCTGTGTAATTTTAGGTAAGATCCTCAAACTTGAGCCCCAGTCTTCTGATTATAGAGCTATTTTTGTGGGCATGAATTGATATTATATATTCTTGATTTGCGTTTCCCTAATAACTAATGAGGTTGAGCATTTTTAAAGTACTTTGTGGCCATTTGTATGTCTTCCTAGGAGAAATGTCTATCCAAATCCTTTGCCCATTTTTGTTGTTAATCCTCACCCAAGGATATTTTTCCATTTGTTTTTTAGAGAGGGGGGAATGGAGGGAGAGAGACAGAGAGAGGAGACATCGATGTGAGAGAGACACATTGATTGGTTGCCTCCTCCACCAACTGGGGCCTGCAACTGAGGCACGTGCCCTTGACAGGAATCAAACCTGGGACTCTTTAGTTTGTGGGTGGATGCTCTATTCACTGAGCCAAATCAGGTAGGGTCCTTTGCCCATTTTAAAATTGGGTTATTGTCTTTTTGTTGTTGAGTTGTAAGAGTTCTTTATATAGTATAAACTTAAGTTTCTTATCAGAAATATTACTTGTAGATATTTTCTACAGTTCTATTGTTGTATGCACTTTTAGTATCATGTCTAAGAAACCATTGTCTACCCAAGGTTACAAAGACTTGCTACTTTGTTTTCTTCAAAGAGTTTTGTACTTTCTCTGATCTGTTTTGAGTTTATTTTTATGTATGATGTGAGGTGAGAGTCCGGCTTCATTCTTTTGCATGTAGATATCCAGTTGCCCCACCACCATTTATTGAAAAGCTATCTTTCCCATGGAGTATATTTTGCTTTTATTTTTATTTTTTTAAATATATTTTTTTTATTGATTAAGATATTCATATGTGTCCTTATACCCACTGTTACCCCCTACACCCCCCCCCGCATTTTAAAGTAATGTCAACATCCCCATCAAATAATTTCATAAATTTGCTAGAAATCTGGTAATGGAGCATGGAGAGATTGAGTGACAATTCCTGCAGAAGACCATTTAAAAATTTTAAAAATATTGAAAACTTATATTCGAAGAACCTAGAAAGTGAGTAAAGAAAGATTGCTAGTGTATCATGTAAGAGCTGTGAGTTTATGTCTGAGGTCTAAGCCAGTTTCCCCTAACATCGTAAACTATAATGTTATCAGTTCTGGTTTAGAGCAACTAAGACACTGGAAATTTAAAGGGAACTTTCTGGAAATGAGAGCCATAGTTTGAGATCTAAAATATGAGTATAAACTCTATTCTAATCCCTGATTGAAAATTGAGTTTTGCATGCTATAGGGACCCAGATAGCCTTCTGAAAAAGTAAACAGAAACCCATACATAGCTAAGTGGCTGTAAGTAGGAGCCTTCCTTGATTGAGATGTCAAATATATTTTCTCGGTTCTTATAAAGAACCTGGAAATGCCCAGTTGGTGAGGCTCAGTGGTTGAGCATTGATCTATAAACCAAGAGGTCACCAGTTCGATTCCCAGTCAGGGCACATGCCTGGGTTGCAGGCTTGATCCCCGGCGGGGGCATGCAGGAAGCAGCCAATGGATGCTTCTCTCTCATCAATGTTTCTATCTCTCTCTCTCCCTTCCTCTCTCTCCAAAATCAATAGAATAAAAAATAAAAAAAGGACCTGGTAATATAGGGAGGACCATGTAATAAAAGAAATAAAGAAGTTGGTCCTTTATCACAACATCGAGGGTCTCACTAGATTTCTTAAGGATCTCAATACATTTATCGGCGGTTTCCATAAAATTCTTGAAAAATCTTAGAACCGTGGTTTTGAACTCTATATCCAGTCGTTTGCTGTCCTCCATTTCTGTCATTTGTGACCTGTTTCTTTGTCTTCGCATTTTGTCTGCTTCCCTGTGTTGGTAGAGTGGTTTTGTGTGCTAGGTGTCCTACAGGGCCCAGTGGCTCAGCCTCCCCAGTTACCTGAGGTGGACACTCTTGGTGCACCCCCTTGTGGGCTTTGTGCACAGTCTTGTTGTAGTTATGCCTTGATTGTTTTAGGTGTCACTGGGAGGAATTGACCTCCAGGCCAATTGGCAGTGAGAATCAGCTGTGTCTGCAGTGGGAGAACTTCTGTGCTCAAGACACCCTTCTGGGGCAAGACTTGCTTCAGTGGGGCTTTGGTGCTCACTGAGTCTGCCCCCTGAGTGTGTTCCTTATGAATCTGAGGAGTTGTAATCTGGGTGGTCCCACTCTGACCACTGGGTACACTGGCTCTTGGATCTAAGGAGGTGCTAATTAAGCCTCTTCCTGAGGTTACCCAGCAGGAGCTATGAAGAGATATGCAGATTCCCCTTCCTTTTTTGGGGGTTTGGGGGTGCCCAGATGAGGCCCAGCTGAGAAGCAATGCAAGCTGCTGTGGGGTCTTGGGCCTTCTCTTGGAAGTTCTGGGTCTGTCTGGCCCAGCTTTTGCTTTTATTTTTACTAGTTTCAATATGGTGCTCATATTTTCAGGGTATGTGGATACCTTAGCTGGATATATATAAATAAATAGGTAATATGCAAATTGTCCGGGACACCATAACGTCACGACCATTCAGGAAGAGGCTGCATGCGCAGGTGGGCGGGAGGGGACTGCGTGCGAGGTGAGGCAAGCCACAGATGCCGCAGTGGCTTGAGCAGGCCCGGAGTGGAGAGACAGGAGGGGCCTGCCAATGCAGGCTGCGGCAGCTTTGAGCAAACCCAGAGAGCGGAGACTGTGGGGGCCTGCCAGCACCGTCCATAGCGGCTTTGAGCAGGCCAGGAGAGTGGAGACCTGGTGCGGGGCTGCCAGTGCCAGCTGCGGTGGCTTTGAGCAAGCCCGGAGAGCGGAGACGGGGAGGGCTTGCCAGCAGCCGTGCACCAGCAGTCCCGCCTCTGCACGTGAGCTGTAGAGGAAACACCTTTTCTGACCGCTCATTGGCTAAGATCCCAGTATGCCACTTGCAGTGTTCTTGGTAACTTGGGTAATAAGAATCCAAAAAGGTGATCTAGGGTTTTTCCACCTCCCTCCTGGAGGAAAAAACAAAGGTCCGCTGCTGGAGGGGCTAAGAAATGTCATATCCTGCCCTAGCCGGTTTGGCTCAGTGGATAGAGCCTTGGCCTGCGGATGGCAGAGTCTGGGTTCAATTCTGATCAAGGGCATGTACCTAGGTTGCAGGCTCCTCCCTGGCCGGGGCCCAGGTCAGGGCTCATGCAGGAGACAACCAATCAAAGTGTCCCTCTCACATTGATGTTTCTCTCTGTCTTTCCCTCTCTCTTCCATGCTTTCTAAAAATCAATGGAAAAATATCCTCAGGTGAGAATTAAAAAAAAAGAAAGAAAGACAGACAGACAGAAAGACAGACAGAGGAAAGAAAGAAAGAAAGAAAGAAAGAAAGAAAGATCATATCCTATGAAAGACACATCTTGAAAATGGCTAAAGAAAGTTGTCATTTTTTCGTGGTGAAGGGACTGGAGTCTGTGTTGATGAAAACACCTTGGTGGCTGTGGCGGCCAGCAGCAGCAGCAGCAGTGGGGTGATGGGAGTGGCACCTTCCCTTGTCAGCCCGGTCGCCTCCCACAGAGGACAACCCCTCTGTCAGTGGGACATCCCCTGAGGGCTCTCAGACTGTGAGAGGGGGCAGGCTGGGCTGAGGGACACCCTCCTCCCAGTGCATGAATTTCATGCACCGGGCCTCTAGTAGAATATAAAGATTTTCAGACTCAGTGATGTTACTGAGTCATGGATACACATTAGGTAGAAAACATTTGTGCCATCTGGTGTACAATGGATTAAAATATAATATAGTCTCTTTAGGTCAGGTTGCCTATCTATTTGTTAACACCCTTCTAAGAGAGGCAGTCATCAATGCATTGAACTGGTATTTTAAGAAGACTGATTTAAAACTTTTAGTTTTATCATTCTATGATCTCACTTTGTATGCCAGGAAAGCTAGTTATTTTTAGCCAAACTGATAGATATCAGGCAACCATTCTGAACTCGTTGGTTGTACCTTGTAGTCAGCCAGTCTATTCAAGAGTGTCATAATGTAACCAGCCTATCATCTCTAGGGAGTCCTTGGAAAACTGAGAATCAGTGAGTGAAGTTAAGCTATCCTTAATTTGAGGCTTGCCTGAGCTTTATTATTTTCCTAGAGGCCCGGTGCATGAAATTCGTGCACGGGTAGGGTTCCTAGGCCTGGCCAGTGATCAGGGCTGATTGGGGCCTTCTGGCTGCTGGCCTGGGCCTGCCTTCATTCCGTGCCACCCCCTGGTGGTCAGCGCAGGTCATAGCAAGTGATCAAACTCCCGGTTGGCCGAACTCTCCAGGGGACAATTTGCATATTAGCCTTTTATTATATAGGATTGGATTAAGCCCTTTGATGGAAATTACCCCCATTTCCCATCTAATCTCCTTTATTTCCTCATTTATTTTGGAATCACTATTCAATATCTTGCCCCCAGAAAAATCTAGCATACCACCAGATTCTGGAGAAGATGGATCCTTTGAGTTATTTTTCAGTTTCCAAGGGAACTGGGAAATTTAAAGGTTATGTAGCACTTAAATCCTGAAGGCAACATATTTTAATTGCACATAGAGCATCAAACCTTGGGTTCTCTTCCTGACTCGCCTGACCTTCCCCTAAGTTTGTAAGGAGTCCTTTGTGTATGCAGCCTTTAAAGCACTCTTAGCTTTTTAGGGAAGGTAAAACATAAATGAGTCCTGGCTGTGTGGCTCAGTTGGTTAGAGCATCTTCCCAATATACCAAGGTTGCAGGTTCAATCCTTGGTCAGGACACATACAAGAATCAACCAATGAATGCATAAATAATGGAACAACGAAGCAATGTTTCTCTCTTCCATCCTCCCTCTCTAAAATCAATAAATACAAAAAATTTTAGCCTGGCTAGGGTGGCTCAATGGTTGAGTATCAACCTATGAACCAGGAGGTCATGGTTCAATTTCTGGCCAGGGCACGTGCCTGGGTTGTGGGCTTGATCCCCAGTAGGGGGCATGCAGGAGGCAGCCAATCAATGATTCTCTCTCATCATTGATGTTTCTATCTCTCTTCCTCTCTGAAATCAATAAAAATATATTTTTAAAAAAACCTCAATTAGCACCTCTCTTATCCCGCATCCAAACAATGTGAGGGTGATTAGAGTGCTACATCAGGTGACAGTTTTTACCAAATATCAGTTTGCCCATACATAATGTTGAATTTAAATAAATAGCCAGATATTTCTCCAGCAAAATGGGTTTATTCAGGAATAACAAGGAATTGCGGTTTGGGGCATTCAGTCTAATGGCAAACTATGGGCAAGTCCAGAAAAACAAAGGTAAGAACCACTTTTTTATGGACTTGGGAGGCACTGTTGTAAGTGAAGAGTGTTGGAGGACTGAAAGTTTCAGATGTAGTGATTTTCCATTGGCTGAGTTATGACAGTCTCCCATTGGCTGAGCTGCTACTGGGCAAGGAGAACTCTTCTTTCTGCTGAGGTAGTAAAGTACTAGTATTATCACCTCCTGTCAGAGATGCAAGGTACCTACTGTCTCTTCCTGTTGGGGTCAACAGTTTGCATTGAGTGACATGTATGAGAACTCTCTTCTACCCTCCTGACTTCATTTGAATGAAGTTTCTCTTTATTAATTTTCATAGTAGATATTTTATGATTTTTCTTATTTACAGATTTGGACAATGGTAGGATATATTCAGTTCTGTAATATAGTAGCAGTGCCCTCAAGTTCACAGTTTGAATCTATAGTTGTTGGTTTTTTTAAATTTTAGTTTTATTTTGAGATCTGAAGAGTCTGAACAAAATTTCTAGGGATACTGGGTAGTGGGTTGAAGTATGCTATCAGCTTTAAGGTGCTGTCACTCTCCTCTATCCCCACCTCCCCCCCATCTCAACCCTCAACTCTTTTGTGTGTCTCGGTTTCTGTCCCTAGCTGTCTATTACAACCATGAGGACTTGGAGCTCTGGGTAACCTTTATATGCCCCTCCCTAGACATTACAGTTGATTTGGAATTCCTTATGGGGCTTCTGCACATTGTGAGGGATAACCTTTGACACCTGCACATGGATTCTTAGTCACCTAAGAATACCCCTATTCTTACTGAAGGGAGAAAGTGCCCCTTATCTTTGGAGCCAAGTGAGTTCAGGCTCTCATTTATCCAGCAAAATGTTTTGTTCAGACTCCCAGAAAGCAATTCCAATTGAAAAGCCAAAGTTAAAAACCCAGTCACCCATTCTTTTCTCCTGTCCTGGGTTACCTTGACCCTATTTTTAGCCTTATCCCTTAACATTTAGCTCCACCTAAGGACTTCGGATCAAGCCCACAACCTGACCATGTGCCCTGACTGGGAATCAAACCAATGACCTTTCAGTGCCTGGGACAACACTCAAGCAACTGAGCCACATCAGCCACGGCATGAAACCTCTTTTTTAAAACTTAATGTAGTACAAACATTTCCTTATGTCAGTATTTAAAAATTATTTTAATGAATTGCATCATGTATTTGAACTGTAATATATCTCTATACTGTGAAATGTCAAGAGTATTTTAAAGTTTACTTATTGATAAATAATGTCATCGTGAACATACATTTGTATATATCCTTGTGCATAATTTTGATTCAACATAAGATAAAAAATAGTTCATTTACTCAATTTTCTCTCAACAGATATTTATTGAGTAACTGCTTTGTGGCAGGTATTTTAAAGAAGCTATAATAAAGCCATTTCTCTCAGGAGTCAAAATTGGGGGGAGGGGCTTTCCATTCCACCTTAGGTTCTTTAGATATGAGCTGATTGGTCAGTTACAAGTTGGGCATTCTAGGCTTGGTTGCTACGATAAGAATATTTCTCAACGCCGAAACCGGTTTGGCTCAGTGGATAGAGCGTCGGCTTGCGGACTGAAAGGTCCCAGGTTCGATTCCGGTCAAGGGCATGTACCTGGGTTGCGGGCACATCCCCAGTAGGAGATGTGCAGGAGGCAGCTGGTCAATGTTTCTCTCTCATCGATGTTTCTAGCTCTCTATCTCTCTCCCTTCCTCTCTGTGAAAAATCAATAAAATATATTTAAAAAAAAATATTTCTCAACAGTTGAGCAGTAGTCTCAGGAGACATTTCTGTGTCGTCTGACTGCTTTCTCATGTGCATTTGTTGTTGGTGAGAGAATAGAAATAGGATCAGGCCTAGAGCGGAGGTGAGTTCAAGATGAGAAATAAAGTTGGACAGTTGGCTGTCTATATGGGTTTGTGACTGTGTATTATGTAGATCTTCTATACCTCTCAATCTCTAGTGCAGGACAGTGTTGAAGGCTGTTTCTGACTAATTGGATCAGGCAAAGACTCAAAGCCTCCAGAGACTGCCTCTGTCTACAGCAGTGGTTCTCAACCTTGGCTGCACATTAGAATCACCTGGGAATGTTTTCAAAATCCTGATTTCTGGGCCTCATCCTCCGGAAATTCTGTTTCTTTGTTACGGGGTGAGGCCACAACATTATTAACAAAGAAACAGAATTTCTGGAGGATGAGGCCCAGAAATCAGGATTTTGAAAAGATGCCCAGGTGATTCTAATGTGCAGTCAAGGTTGAGAACCACTGGTCTATAGACTACTAGGATTCTGACTTGATTTGCCCCCAGGCAATCGTCCTCAGGTGTGGTGAGAGTTTTTTCAACAGGGTGGGGCAGTAGCTTCTGCCTGGAGGCTAATTATTACTTTTAATCTCTCAAGTGGCCCCAGGGCAAGATGTTTTCCAGTGGGGTGTGTCCACTGTCTTCCCCCAGGTAAGGCAAATGTCTGTGTGGGAAAGATGTCCTCCACTGTGTGAGGGAATGACTCAGCCCAGGAAACTTGGGTGTCTGCCTTCTGAGCTCTATCCCCCGAGTCCCCAGTCCTAGGTTCTGCTCTCATAGCTCCAGTCCACTTCACCCTTCCTCTGCCAGAGCACAAGGTGGGTGGCTCCACAGGGAATTTTTTTTGTTGGCCCTTTAAGAGGGTGCCAGAACTTGCAGCTGGCATTCCCTGGCAGACAGTTCCTCACTGCTTTTCACAGCTAGATATTATGTGGGTAACCTCCTCAGTTTGGTGCTCTCTGCTGAGGAGCCCAGCTTTGGAATTAGATCCCAGAGTTCTCAGTGGCACCCCCCCCCCCCCCCCCCGTCTCTCTGGGACTTCAGTTGCCATCTGTCGGTGCCCAGCCAGCCCTTTCGCGCCTCCACCCCTCCTACCAGTCTCTATGCAGTCTTCACCTTCAGTCCTTGGGTATCAGGGTTCTCTCCTGTGAGATTTCCATTGATTATTCAGGAAGCCTTTCTGTATTTCAGTTGTAATTCCAGCTTGTTCCTGGGAGCATGTTCATGCAGCATCCTCCTACTCGGCCGCCATTTTTAATCCTAAAAATGTATTTTTATTGATTTCAGAGAAAAAGGGAAAGGGAGAGAAAGATAGAAACATCAATGATGAGAGAGAATCATTGATCGGCTTCCTCCTGCACACCCCACAATGGGGATCCAACCTGCAACCTAGGCATATGCCCTGACCAGGAATTGAACCGTGACCTCCTGGTTTATAGGTTAACGCTCAACTATTGAGCTATGAAGGCTGGGCTGAGCTGGTTTTTTTATTTTTTTTTTGAAGTTGTTGATATAAGTAAGTTTAAATTTGGTAGAGGAAGGCTTCACCAGATACCTCGATAGGATCATCATGACCAGGAATTTAGTTGGCCGTGTACAGGTCTAAGAATGTGGTTTTGTTAGTGAACCGAGATGTACCATGTGACACCTAGCTCTTTGGCTCCCCTTTTCTAGACCACAAACATACCTGTCAAATTCACAACAATCAGTTTTGAAACCAGATATCAATTCATTAATTTACAGTGAGAACTCTAACTCTTCCAGTGTACATTCAGTTCTGCGCATGATTCTTTATTCTTGGGAATATGATGCCTAAGAAGTTAAATTGAAAATTAGAAGGCTGATTGGTAAGCAAGGAGTCAGAGGAAATGAAATTAGATTGTGCTGAGGGATAGTTAATTAAGCCATGAAGTCTTTTATAGTTTCTTGTGCTTAAAATGAGTAAGCTCTTCCGTAAAGAGAATACTCTTGTCTACCAGATTTAGTATTTCTCTTTCTTGGACAGGCTGGCTGCACTCTTAAGAAATTCTAGCTCCTTGGATCCCCTTTTCTAGACCACAAACAGGATACTCTTTTTCTATAGAACATTTTTTTCTTTACATATATTACTAAAATGGACTAGCTATAGCTTGTGTTTTTGTTTCATCAACTGTTTCACAGTTAGGAGACTATATGACACTAAATAGCATTGGCCACATGTGGTAGTTTCATGTCTTTATTATTATTTTATTGATTTCAGAAAGGAAAGGAGAGATAGAAACATCAATGATGAGAGAGGATCATTGATTGGCTGCTTCCTGCACGCCCCCTACTGGAGATCGAGCCCGCAACGTGGCCATGTGCCTTTGACTGGAATCGAACCTGGGACTCTTCAGTCCTCAGGCTGATGTTCTATCCACTGAGCCAAACCAGTTAGGGCAGTTTCTCATGTCTTTATACTTCATATTTACCATATGTACAGGCAGGTTACTTCTTATCCATTATACAAGACTTATTTGCCAGAAGAACCTTACCAGCAAGTTCTATGAGGAGGACCTCATTATAGTCTCATATGTATTTAGTGTTCCTGGTACATTAAAGTCCATCTATTCACATGAATTCATGAGTCTCAAAATATATTCCTTCCCAACTTGCTCTAAGTTCTCTATTCATTCTTCATGGATAGTTTATTTTTTGGCACATTATCTTAGGTCTCCAGTCTTTTCCTTATACAGTAGGTCCTCACTTAATGTCCTCGATAGGTTCTGCAACTTTAAGGGAAATCATGTATAATGAAACCAGTTTTACCATAGGCTAATTGATATAAATAAGAGTTAAGTTCCTATGCATCCCTTCCACATTATCACGAAACAATGTTATTTGAGGACCTACTGTAAACAAAGTTGGGTAAAAAAGAGTAGTCTGTTTTTCTGTATCTTCTGAGTTTATCTGCAAGCTTTCATTAGGCCAGTTCAGGAAAAGCACATTTCCTTTCCTGCCCATAGTCTCACCCCTTAGAATAACTCTTCTTGTTAGCGGCACTTTTTAAAAGCAATGTTAATTTTAAAAAAAAGTAAATAGATAGCTTTTTGCCTAAGAAACAGTAAAGTAGGTTATAATATATATTTTTTAAAATAATGGCTTAATTTTTTAGCTTGGGACTTGGTACTTTCCTATTCTGAGCTATCCCAGATTCATAATAATTTCTAAATATTATATGCTCTTATTTGCCAAAGCTTAAAAATAGTGTGGGTCTAGTACCTCCAATTCCATCTTGTTGGATTTTTCTCATGGTCTTTCATGTTTTTTTTCTGACTTCTTGCTACCATGGTCCATATTTTGTTTTTGTTCATAGAGCTGATTGCTTTCTATTTGGAATGTTCCAACTGTTATCCCTTGGCCCTAATATATAAAAACTAGAGGCCTGGTGCACGAAATTTGTGCACGGGTAGGGTCCCTAGGCCTGGCTGGTGATCAGGGCCGATCTGTGGGGTGACTGGTGGGGTGATCGGGGTCCCTGCTTGCACCCACCTTAGCCTGGTGCCACCCACTCGCTATTCCTGCCCCTTGACATCGCCTCCCTCTGTGGGGTGACCGGCAGGGTGATCTGGGGGTCCCTCCTCGCACCCACCTTGGCTGGCCTGGCTCCACCCACTCACTGGCACTGCCCCCTGCCGCCACCTCTGGTCAGGGCCTGATGGCTGGGGGCAGCTCCTGTGTTGAACGTCTGCCCCCTAGTGGTCAGTGCATGTCATAGCAACTGGTTATTCCTCTGGTGGTTCTGCTGTTTGAATGATTTGCATATTAGGGTTTTATATAGATAGACTAGTGTCCCAGTGCATGAAATTCATGCACAGAGGGGTGTCCCTCAGCCGGCCTGCACCCTCTCCAATCTGGGACCCTTTGGGGGATGTCCGACCGCTGGCTCCTAACTGCTTACCTGCCTGCCTGACCGCCTCTGCCTTGGCCCCACCACTATGGCTTTGTCCAGAAGGATGTCCAGAAGGTCTCCCAGTCTAATTAGCATATTTCCCTTTTATTAAGTATAGATGATAAGAAAGCAAACATTGGTTTTTTTGCTAATTAAAACATGAAAATAATTTGGGGTTTAGACAATAATAAAATTTATTTTTCTTTTGATCACAAAAGTAAGAAAAATTAAAAATATAGAAAAAGGAAAATAATTATTTATAGTTTACTACCCCAAGACTATGTTTCTTTGTATTCCTTTATCTTTTATTTATGCATATGTGTTTATATAGTTTAAACTTGTGACCAAGTGCTTTTTTTCAAACAGCACTTCTGTTGGTTTTTATTTTCTTCACATTGGTTAAATAGTGAATTGAATATAATTTTTTAATACACAAGAAAATACTTCATGTACCTATGAAATAAGACAGGTAGGGAATGTGTTCAGGGCAAACAAAGTACCACCCGTGCAGAGACGGTGCCCTCGGTGATTGTCGTTTTGGTCTCACGCCACGTGTTGATAATAATATGATAATTACTATATATTTTAAATAGACTTGTATCATGATCTTCAGTTTGGCTAGGAATGCATTTGTATCATTTAAATCTATATTTATAGGTGTTCAATAAATAGTTATTAAATGAATGAGCCGTTGCCCCTCTTAAGTGGGAAAATTAATTCACAAGGATTTTGTGTGAAGATCAGTGAAACACTGTAAATGTTCAAAGTCATAACTCTCCTGGGGATAATATCAAATTTTTTCCTAGAGAGCACTGCTGGAGAAGAAGCAGAGGAAAAAGCGCCTGGAGCCACTCATGGTGCAGCCAAATCCAGAAGCCAAGCTACGTCGGTCAAAGCCAAGAGGTAGTGAGGAGCATACTCCTTTGGTGGAACCTCATACCCCTCACAACAATGTCATCCTACATGGTGTGTATTTAGGCAGCCTCTCTTACCTCTGGGGTACAGTTTTTACAAACCCAGAAGAAGGCAGGAAGATTCTTAGATGGATCAAAGAAACAACATTAGCATTGCCACTAGGGTACCTTCATAAATTTTTTAAAATGTTTTTTTTTATTTTAGAGAGAGAGGAAGGGAAAGGGATAGAAAGATACAAAGATCAATGAGATAAGAGAGAAATATTGGTTGGTTGCTTCCTGCATGCCCCCTACTGGAGTTCTGTGTCCTGACTGGGAATCAAACCAGTGATCTTTTAGTTCATAGGTTGATGCTCAACCATTGTGCCACACCGGCCAGGCCTTCATAAATTTTTATAATCAAGTTCTGGGTCTTTGAGGTAGAATAAAAGCAATGGTCTAATCCAGTGATGGCGAACCTTTTGAGCTTGGCTTGTCAGCATTTTGAAAAACCCTAACTTAACTCTGGTGCCGTGTCACATTCGGGGTCCCTGCTTGCACCCACCTTAGCCTGGTGCCACCCACTCGCTATTCCTGCCCCTTGACATCGCCTCCCTCTGTGGGGTGACCGGCAGGGTGATCTGGGGGTCCCTCCTCGCACCCACCTTGGCTGGCCTGGCTCCACCCACTCACTGGCACTGCCCCCTGCCGCCACCTCTGGTCAGGGCCTGATGGCTGGGGGCAGCTCCTGTGTTGAACGTCTGCCCCCTAGTGGTCAGTGCATGTCATAGCAACTGGTTATTCCTCTGGTGGTTCTGCTGTTTGAATGATTTGCATATTAGGGTTTTATATAGATAGACTAGTGTCCCAGTGCATGAAATTCATGCACAGAGGGGTGTCCCTCAGCCGGCCTGCACCCTCTCCAATCTGGGACCCTTTGGGGGATGTCCGACCGCTGGCTCCTAACTGCTTACCTGCCTGCCTGACCGCCTCTGCCTTGGCCCCACCACTATGGCTTTGTCCAGAAGGATGTCCAGAAGGTCTCCCAGTCTAATTAGCATATTTCCCTTTTATTAGTATAGATGAATAAGAAAGCAAACATTGGTTTTTTTGCTAATTAAAACATGAAAATAATTTGGGGTTTAGACAATAATAAAATTTATTTTTCTTTTGATCACAAAAGTAAGAAAAATTAAAAATATAGAAAAAGGAAAATAATTATTTATAGTTTACTACCCCAAGACTATGTTTCTTTGTATTCCTTTATCTTTTATTTATGCATATGTGTTTATATAGTTTAAACTTGTGACCAAGTGCTTTTTTTCAAACAGCACTTCTGTTGGTTTTTATTTTCTTCACATTGGTTAAATAGTGAATTGAATATAATTTTTTAATACACAAGAAAATACTTCATGTACCTATGAAATAAGACAGGTAGGGAATGTGTTCAGGGCAAACAAAGTACCACCCGTGCAGAGACGGTGCCCTCGGTGATTGTCGTTTTGGTCTCACGCCACGTGTTGATAATAATATGATAATTACTATATATTTTAAATAGACTTGTATCATGATCTTCAGTTTGGCTAGGAATGCATTTGTATCATTTAAATCTATATTTATAGGTGTTCAATAAATAGTTATTAAATGAATGAGCCGTTGCCCCTCTTAAGTGGGAAAATTAATTCACAAGGATTTTGTGTGAAGATCAGTGAAACACTGTAAATGTTCAAAGTCATAACTCTCCTGGGGATAATATCAAATTTTTTCCTAGAGAGCACTGCTGGAGAAGAAGCAGAGGAAAAAGCGCCTGGAGCCACTCATGGTGCAGCCAAATCCAGAAGCCAAGCTACGTCGGTCAAAGCCAAGAGGTAGTGAGGAGCATACTCCTTTGGTGGAACCTCATACCCCTCACAACAATGTCATCCTACATGGTGTGTATTTAGGCAGCCTCTCTTACCTCTGGGGTACAGTTTTTACAAACCCAGAAGAAGGCAGGAAGATTCTTAGATGGATCAAAGAAACAACATTAGCATTGCCACTAGGGTACCTTCATAAATTTTTTAAAATGTTTTTTTTTATTTTAGAGAGAGAGGAAGGGAAAGGGATAGAAAGATACAAAGATCAATGAGATAAGAGAGAAATATTGGTTGGTTGCTTCCTGCATGCCCCCTACTGGAGTTCTGTGTCCTGACTGGGAATCAAACCAGTGATCTTTTAGTTCATAGGTTGATGCTCAACCATTGTGCCACACCGGCCAGGCCTTCATAAATTTTTATAATCAAGTTCTGGGTCTTTGAGGTAGAATAAAAGCAATGGTCTAATCCAGTGATGGCGAACCTTTTGAGCTTGGCTTGTCAGCATTTTGAAAAACCCTAACTTAACTCTGGTGCCGTGTCACATATAGAAATTTTTTGATATTTGCAACCATAGTAAAACAAAGACATATTTTTGATATTTATTTTATATATTTAAATGCCATTTAACAAAGAAAAATCAACCAAAAAAATGAGTTCGCGTGTCACCTCTGACACGCATGTCATAGGTTCGCCATCACTGGCCTATTGGAAGTTATTCAGGAAGAGTGAATTCAGAATTTCTCCTGTGGGGCAGTGCACCCACATTTGCACAATATCGCACTCAGCGAGGCTCGCAGTGGCTCCCCAGATCTGCCTGTGGGGTGGTGGGCTCCAGGTGCCTGCCTGTAGGACATCTTGGTTCTGGTGGTGCGTTTGCGCAGAGCTCTGATGCACCCCAAGGGGCCCCGGGTTGAAATTGTGCGACAGTGCGCGTGTCATAGGTTCACCATCACTGGTCTAATCAGTAGGAGATATTATATAGTTTATATCCACCCTAGAAGTGTTATTTTTAGATGTCAAATGAATTAGTCCAGAATAGCCTATTTTAGGATCTTATAGTCTTTATTTTTACATTGTGGCACAGTCAACTTTGAAGCCAGGAGTAGGTAGAGAGCATCCATTCTTCCAATTATTAGGACTCCAAGGATCTTCTAAGATGATGAGAGGACGAGGGATGAATGGGATTAAGAGCCTCTAAGTCAAGCCCCTTAAGCTATTGGTTTGTATGGGATTTGAACCTTGGAGGACCTACTTTGTTTTCATAGTCTCGTTCTTAAGTTTCTCAAGGCAACATCAGGCACATTTTACTTTAGTAAGAGTCAGAGCATGTTAATTAAATGAACACCAGTCCTGGATTACTGTTAACAAATGTCCTCATGGATGTTAAGGAAAGAGGAGAGTGAAGTGCTTTGGTGGTTCTTAATTCTGATCACATACTCCAAACCCACACAGCTAAATAGTGGGTTATGCTTTCTCTTTTCTTTTGGTCCCCAGGCATTGATGGTCCAGCTGCTTTCCTGAAGCCAGATGCTCAAGATTCAGAAACCAAACTTCATGTTCTCTCAGTTGGCTCTTCTGCCACAGAAGAGGATACTGAAGGAAGTGTTGATGGGGAAAGCACTTTGGATACTGCTTCTAAGCCAGATCTTCAGGAGATTCTCCAAAAACACGGTGAGGATCAGTCATGATTTTAAGGCAAATAATTGTCTTAGTCATTTATAATCTTTTACTTTATTTTCTTGTTGATTAACAATCTAGATGACTCAAAATTGCTTGCAGTGTGGTTCAGGACTTTACAGAGGTAACAGCATTAGGCATCTTTGAGATCTGAGAATTGGTCATTGTCAACAATAGTAGTATTTATCCTATTACCTAAGAAAAATAAGTTAATTAAATCAAATGTGAAATGTCAGCAGCATTAGCTACTATATGTGGCTATTTCTTTTTTATATTTTACTTTTAGTTTCTGCCCTCTTCCTTTGACATGGATGCCACTCAGCACCCCTATTCTACCTCTATTTCACAGTTTATATTGATCTAGTGATAAGGGGAAAGATAAATAGCCCGCTTAATGGAAACACAAATATATTTTTTCATTAGAGCCTACTTTCTGCCAGTTGAAGTTACTATTTCCATGGATATTCCTGTACATTTTAGACATGCTTTTTAGTCAGCTTTCCTTCTTAGAACAATAATTTTATAGGAGAGGAATGTCTCCTTTTCAGATAAGAAGACTGAAGCCCAATAATGAATAAATATTTATTGGATGCCTACTTTGTAATAGGTAGGTATTGTTAGATCCTGGCCTATGTGAATCAGAAGATTGTACCACAGAATGGTAGAATAGATGTACATTCAAACAAATTCATACATTCATTCATTTAGAAACTATGTATTGAGTACATACTATATATCAGGCATTGTTTTACTACTTAGGATACAGTAGTAAAAAAGGTTCCTGTCCTCATGGAGTGTTTATTCTGATTGAGATTTCAAGCGCTTAAAAAGCCAAGAGTGCCCGGCTGGTGTGGCTGAGCGGTCGAGCACCATGAACCAAGAGGTCACCAGTTCGATTCTAGTCAGGGCACGTGCCTGCGTTGTGGGCTTGATCCCCAGTAGGGAGCGTGCAGGAGGCAGCTGATGGATAATGTTTTTCTCTCATCAATGTTTCTATCTATCTCCCTTCCTCTCTCTTTGTAAAAAAAAAAAAAAAAAAAATTAATAAAAAACATATTAGCTCTAGCCAGTTTGGCCAGTGGATAGAACGTTGGCCTGTGGGCCAAAGGGTTCTGGGTTCGATTCCCAGGGTACATCAGTTGCAGGCTCCTCCCTGGCCCAGGCCCTCGTCAGGGCATGTGCAGGAGGCACCAATCGATGTGTTTCTCTCACATCGATATTTCTCTCTGTCTTTCCCTCTCTTCCACTCTCTATAAAAATCAATGGAAAAATATCCTCGGATGAGGATTAAAAAAACCACAAAAACATATTTAAAAAAAAAAAAAAGGCAAGAGGGCATGGAGAGTGGTGCCTAACCCAGACTTGAAGGTTTGGAAAGCTATCCAGGGAAAGTGATGGCTGTGCTAATTAGAGCCTGATTCAGGAAGAGCTGGCAAGTTCAGACTGGCTGGAGCTGAGAGTATGATGTGATGAGGTTTGGAAAGGGATTGTAGAGAGATGAATATAGAGAGGAAAGTGGGTTCTGATTATATAGGACATAATAGGCCACGATTGGAATTTGGACTTTATCTGAGGAGTAGTAGGAACTGATGAGGAATTTTAAGCTGAGAAATGGTATTGACTGATTTGGGTTGTAGGAAAATTACTCAACACCATAAAGAATGAAGTGGAAGTGGGACATGTCTGGAAAGCAGGATAACTACTTAGGAGATGGTTTGGCTGATGGTCTGTCCTAGAGTTATAATGTGGCATATGCCAGAGTAAAAATAAGGGAGAGGTAGAATTACACTGCCAGAGCAATTAAAAAGGGACGAAAGGCATCAAAACAAGGTGATGCTTAAGCAGAACTCTGAAGGATGCATGTCCTCCTGTGTACTAGTGTCACCTGTGCAAGCAGCTAGAGACTGATATTTTGAATGTCTTTGGTATGTCACGCATTTGACATACATTACCTCAGTTAATTTAATATTTGTAACAGTACTTTGAGAGATTTATATATATTAGTCTCTCCGTGTTACATGTAAGAAACTTTTTCTCAGAGAGAGACTAAATAATTTGGCCTAGACCACACTGACAGTTTAGGTGACAAACTTGGGCAGAAGCAATAACATGTACAAAGGCATCAACTATAAAAACATGTGTTTGTGCAAACTGGGACAGATGACTAGGGTGTGGGTGTGGCAAAGGCAGTGTAGTGAAATGGATTAGAGCATAGCTCTGCCACATCTGGCTGGAAAAGGGTGAAAACACCTTAATTTTCTCTGCCTCAGTTTCCCTGTTTGTAATATGAATGTGATTGTGATGCTTACCTATGACTTTACTACCACTATATTTTACAAAAGAAAGAGCAAAGAGAACTTTTCAGTTTAACAAAAAGCTAAATTACTTACCCCAAGTCATCTAGCTGAAGAGTGGTAAACCTAGAATTTCTGATCCTTAATCTAGTTCTTTCTCTCTTATTGTCTAGTTCTTTCTCCCTTACTGTCTAATGCTTTCTCCTTTACTGCCATAGGTGACTACTACTGTGTTCTTTCTCATAATCTGCTTTTCAGTGCCAGTTACATCATTGCTTTTTCATGTCTCAACAGTTTGCATCTTGCCATAAAACCCATTAAGTGCTCTCTTGATTAGGATCTAAGAAGCGTCACTTTGGCAGATTATGTCCCTTAAGTGTATTCAATTTGCTTGTTTTACAAGTTTGGGAAAAATCTTTGGTCTTGAGAGAACCAAGATGGCGGCATAGGTAAACACCTATACTTGCTGCCTCTCACAACCACATCAAAATAACAACTAAAAGGCAGAACAACTACCACCCAGAACCGCAGGAAAGCTGGCTGAGTGGAAGTTCCACATCTAGAGAGGTACAGAGGTGTGGAAAGTGCTGGCACCTGGATGTGCTGCTCTTTTAATCGGGAGGGAGATACAAGCTCCCACTTGCTCTGAACTCCAGTTCCGGGCAAGACTCTGGGGGACCCAGACACATACGGGGAGAAACTGGACTGTCTGGCATCGGGACAGGAACGCGAGGGCGGCTTTCTCTCAGAGGTGCTCGCAGCGATCATTGTTCCTGCACGGGGGCGCGGGACGCGGACACCCGGGGACCTCTCCGGTGCAGGGCTGACTGGCAGCCACTGCTGTTTGCTCTGCCCTGGTGATTCCCAGAGACCCCCGCCCCACCCAATTTATAACCCCACCCAAGCTGTGCGCATTGGCTTTTGCACATGAATGGCCTGTCCTTTCTCTGCCTAAAACCTGTCAAACTGCAGCTGGGTCAGAGAGCCCAAGAGCTTCCAAAAGAAGGCCCAAGGCCCGTCAGCAGCAGCCTGCTTGGTTCACAGCTGGGCCTTGTCTGGGAACTTCCAAACCCCATACAAAGAGGAGGAATCTTCAGATGTCTCTGTAGCTCCTGCTGGGAAGCCCCAGACAGTGGATGACCTTGCACCTCCTTGGAGATAGAAGAGCCAGTGGGCCCAGCGGTCAGAGTGAGACCATACTGGATTACAACTCTCCACATCCATAAGAGACACACTCAAGGGGCAGACTCAGTGAGCACCAAAGCCCCACTGAAGCAAGTCCTGCCCCTTAAGGGTGTCTCCTGCACAACAGATATTCCAGTGTAGACACAGCGGGTCATCACAGCCAATTGGCCTGGAGGTCTATTGCTCCCAGTGATACCAACAGCAATCAAGGCTTAACTACAACAAGACTGTGCACACAGCCCACAGGTGACTGGGGAGGCTGAGCCACTGGGCCCTATAGGACACCTAACACACAAGGCCACTCTATCAACTCTAGGAGACTTAGCAGCTACCCAGTACATAGAAACACAGGGAAGCAATAAATGTGGAGACAAAGAAACAAGTTACAAATGAAAGAAATGGAAGAAAGCAAACTACTGGATATAGAGTTCAAAACCACGGTTATAAGGTTACTCAAGAATCTTCTAGAAACCTCTGAGAAATTTAGTGAGACCCTCAAGTATAAAAATACAAGTCAAATAACTCTAGGAGAAGTTATAACTTGAACTACCATGACAATGCTTTTTTTTAGTTTGACAGGCCTCTGAGAAAAAAGCCATGAAACAGCATTCCTCCCCTAGCTGGTTTAGCTCAGTGAATAGAGCATCGGCCTGTGGACCAAAGGGTCCCGGGTTGGATTCCAGTCAAGGACACATACCTTGGTTGCAGGCTCCTCCCTGGCTCAGGACCTGATCAGGTCTCCTGCAGGAGGCAACCAATCGATGTGCTTCTCTCACTTCTATGTTTCTCTCTGTCTTTCCCTCTCTCTTCCACTCTCCCTAAAAAAAAAATCAATGGAAAAATATCCTTGGGTGAGGATTAACAACAGCAACAAAAAATGAAAGAAAAGAAATAGCATTTCCCAAAGTAAGTATGAGAAACACCAATATCAGGACAGGCTCTGTGAAAACACAGGTGTTCTATAATTAGAAAAATTTAGAAAATTCTGACTATTATATTTTTCCACTTAGATTTGCATAAGTGTGATCAACATTAGCATTTTACAGGCTAGAGGTTGTAAGTGTTATCATTAAGAAACCTATTTAGGAGAGACAAAATGACAGTCAAATCGGCAGACATGTCCTGTGCCTTGTCCCGGAGCGGATAGAAGGAACAACTAAATCGAATAACATCCGCCCGAAATTGGTGACGTAGACATAGCTGGTGAGACAATTTGCAGCCAGGAAGGGCAGAGGACACCTGCAGAACAGTAAGGATTGGGGATCTGGGCTGGAGAGAGTTGCAAGACCTCCGAGCCAAGAGAGTCAGAAGGAAGTTAGTGTCCCTTGGGGACAGGCATAGTAGCTGACTGTGGAAAGGAAGTCCACAGGACTTCTGGTGGCAGGGGATTCTAGATCTAAGTCCAAAGCCACGAAAAGCTGAGCCCACAGGGGGCAGCTTGAAGTACTGCCCAAGCCACATGGTGTGGGGGGGGGGGGGGGAACGGGGGGGGGGGGGGGTGGGGGGGGGGGGGGAAAGGAACATCTGTAATAATCTGAAGGATAAAGATTTTTAAGAAATAAAATAAATATTTGGTCTCTATCTTAAGACATATCTTCTATATATATCCTATCTAATAATAGCCAAACATGGTGATTGACCATACCTTCGCTACGCCTCCCATTGGCTAATCAGCGTGATATGCAAATTAACCACCAACAAAGATGGTGGCTAATTTGCATACTGCAGGCAGGGCGGGACAGCGCAGCCGCCAGCGGGAGCCGCCATCGTGGGCCTGCAATTTGCGACCGGGGTGGTGGGGCAGGATAGTGCCATCCCGCCTGCCTTGCCGCCATCCGGGCCTGCTATCTGCAACCTGGGGCAGCAGGCGTCTGTGTGCAACCTGACCCAGGGTGGCGCAGCAGTGATCGGCCAACCCACCCGGCCTCCATCCAGGCATCCCGTGTGCGACCCGACCCGGGGCGGTCGGGCGGGGCAGCAGCGATCGGCCGGCCCGCCCAGGCGTCTCATGTGAGACCTGACCCAGGGCGGCACCCCAACCCCTGGATCGGCCCTGCCATGTGTGCGACCCAGGGAGGAAGGGCAGGCACCGAGGGATTGGGCCTGCCATCTGCCACCTGGGGAGCGGGCCTAAGCCAGCAGGTGGTTATCTCCTGAGGGGTCCCAGACTGTGAGAGGGCCCAAGTGGGGCTGAGGGACACTCCCCTCTCCCCCGCCAGTGCACAAATTTTTGTGCACCAGGCCTCTAATCCTATCTAATAATAGACAAACAGGGTAATTGACCGTACCTTCGCTACACTTCCCATTGGCTAATCAGCAAGATATGCAAATTAACCGCCAACAAAGATGGCG
>NW_005369217.1:296269-297629 GCF_000412655.1 Myotis brandtii
TCCCCCACCCCCCGAGTGCACAAATTTTTGTGCACTGGGCCTCTAGTATATATATAAAAGGCTAATATGCAAAGTGTCCCCTTGGGAGTTCGACCGGGAGAATGGGAATTTGTGTGCTTGCTATGATGTGCACTGACCACCAGGAGGTGGCGTGGAACATGGCGGGTGACCAGCAGCGGCAGCGGGGTGCTGAGGGAGTGAGGGAAGGAGGAGACGGGGAGGCGGGGAACCTGATGGTCTCTGATCGCAGGCCAGGCCTAGGGACCCTACCAGTGCACAAATTTCATGCACAGGGCCTCTAGTAGTCATATAAACTGAGTTCTTGGTATAAAAATGGCATTTCAAAACATGGTACTAAGTGAAGCTATCCATAGGATAGTGAGATTCCAAGATTTTTATACCCTTTTTCTGTGAAAAAAGGTAGAAAACAAAACAAAATTTTAGAAAACAAAAGAAAAGATGTTCTTCACAAACCAAAGAATTTTTTATAATAGCTTTATTGAGATATAATTCACATACCATACAATTTACTCATTTAAAGTGAACAATTCATTGGTTTTTAGTATATTCACAGAGGTTTGCAACCATCATCACAATTTTAGAACATTTTCATGACCTCCAAAACAAACCTGATACCTATTACCAATCACTTCCCATTTCTCTCTAACCCCCTCAACCCCAGGCAACTACCAATGTACTTTCCTCTATCTCTGGATTTGCCTATTCCTGACATTTCATATAAATACAATCATACCCGCTGTGGTCCTCTATGACTGGCTTCTTTCACTTAGCGGAGTGTTTTCAGTGTTCATTGTGTTGTAGCAGGTATCAGTACTTCATTCCACTTTATTGTTGAATAACATTACATTGTATGGATATGCCATATTTTGTTATCTCTTCATCAGCTTATGGACAGTTGGGTGGTTTCCCACTTCTGACTATTATAAATAATGTTGCCATGAACATTCATGTGTAAGTATTTGTGTGAAAATATGTTTTCACTTGAGATGAATCTTCCAATTGGTCTTTGTCTTATCTTTGCATGTCCTTGAGAAAAGCTAACACCAGTTTATTTGTTAACTGTGTAAAAGTAGGTCATATTTGTCCCCACTCTGAATGTGGGTAGAAAATGGTTTGGAGAGAAAAAACCACACTGCTTGTTGTGAAATCTACTTATAAATTGATGATTTGGGGGCTATTTCAACTATTACATCATAGATAACTTCACCCTATAGACCAGTGGTTCTCAACCTGTGGGTCGCCAACCTGTGGGTCATGACCCCTTTGGGGGTCGAATGACCCTTTCACAGGGGTCGCCTAAGACCATCGGAAAACACATATATCTACACTAATAAAAGAG
>NW_005369217.1:298929-320927 GCF_000412655.1 Myotis brandtii
GACCCTTTCACAGGGGTCGCCTAAGACCATCGGAAAACACATATATAATTACATATTGTTTTTGTGATTAATCACTATGCTTTAATTATGTTCAATTTGTAACAATGAAAATACATCCTGCATATCAGATATTTACATTACGATTCATAACAGTAGCAAAATTACAGTTATGAAGTAGCAACAAAAATAATTTTATAGTTGGGGGTCACCACAACATGAGGAAATGTATTAAAGGGTCGCAGCATCAGGAAGGTTGAGAACCCTGCTATAGACTAAGCAAAAAAGGAAATTTAGGTCTTAGCTTTGCCTCTTTTTCTTGGGCAAATGATTCTCCCTGAGCCTCATACTTTTATATGTAAACTAGAGGCCTGATACACGAAATTTGTGCAAGAGTAGGCCTTCCTTCCCCCGGCTGCTGGCACTGGCTTCCTCTGGCACCCGGGATCCAGGCTTCCCTCTAAGCCCCAGCTTTGTCCAGAAGGTCGTCTGGAAGGTCATCCAGAAGGACATCCGGTCTAGTTAGCATATGACGCTTTTATTATTATAGATGTGAGTACCCTACTTCTTATATAATATACATCACACTTTATGTTTGTGTTCCTCTTCTGGTATGTTCCATAAGCAAATAAAAAACAAAACAAAAAATAAAACTACAAGTATCTCCTCCTCAAACTCTTATAAATATGAGGATAAAATAAAAGCATAGTTTTTTAAAAATTAAATTCGTTGGGGGTGACATTGATTAATAAAACATAGTTTTTAATAAAATAGTTTTAAATTTTCTGTAAGAGGTGCTTCATGAATTCAAAGTAATAGTATTTCAGACATTCTCAACTTGAATTAATTCGACTAGAAATGAACAAAATGTAGGGGGGAAAGTGACTGATATAGAGAACAATGGATCATTGAATTTTTTTATTGTGGTAAAATACATGTTTTAACCATTTTGTGGTAGTTCTATGGCATTGAGTACATTCACATTGTTGTGCAATTATCATTACTACCCATCTCCAGATCTTTTTCAATATCCCAAAATAAAAAACTGTATCTATTAAATAATAACTCCCCATTCTCCTCTCTCCTCAGCTCCTGCTAACCACCATTCTACTTTCTGTCTCTATGAATTTGACTATTCTAGGTGCTTCATGTAAGTGCAATCATAGCAGTATTTGTCCTTTTGTGTCTGGCTTATTTCATTAAGCAGAATGTCTTCATGATTCATCCAGGTTATGGCATGCATCAGAATTTCATTCCTTCTTATGGCTAATAGCCCATTGTATGTATGTACCACAATTTATCTTTCATCAGTTGATGGGAATTTGGGTTGTTTCCACCTTTTGAATATAGTGAATAATGCTGCTATGAACATTGGTGCACAAGTATCTGAGTCTCTGCTTTCAGTTCTTTTGTGTATATACTCAGCAGTGGAATTGCTGGGTCATATGGTAACTCTATATTTAATTTTTTTTAGGAACCACCATAATGTTTTCCACACAATTTTACTTGCCACCAGCAATGCACAAGGGTTCCAGAACTTTTTCATCATCCCCAAATAAAACTCTGATTTTTAAAAATGACTTTTGTTGACAGTTCTTCTTTTTCTGCTAGGTATCTCAGGTAGTTTGAACTTTGATGAGGAGACTGATGGGGAGGAAGAAGAGGGAAAAAAATTATCTCATTCACCACGTTCAGAGGCAGAGAGACCCAGTTCTGCATCCAGCCAGAAATCAACCACAGTATGTAGATCTGAAACTTCTTCCTTTGGAGCTAATTTAACTATTTCCCTAATATAGTGTACATTCAGTATTTAAATACCATTACTGAGTGAGGGTTGCTTCAAAAGATTTAAGCTCTAATTTAGATGTAAAGTTCATGACCTCTACTTTCATATCTCAAGCCAGCTATTGTGACACTATATCCCATTTTCATACTTAGCTCTTTCATCACTCCCAGTATTCAAATACATACGTAACTTCTCAGAGTTTTCTATTATTTTGTCAGAAGACTGAAGACATAGGGGTATAAACCAATAAGCTATTTTATCATTAAGTACTTCTCAAAGAGATTATGAGGTTTTTCTGACTCTACCTCCTTTGCTCATGTATGGCTATTCTTTCAGGATACAGGAGCTTCTGGTACTTCAGCCCAACAAACTGATAACCAACTGGGAGAAGTAAAAGATTTAGAGGACTTTGCTTATAGTTCTGCTCCTCGAGGTGTCACAGTAAAGTGTCGGATAACCAGGGATAAAAAAGGAATGGATCGGGGTCTCTTCCCCACTTACTATATGCACTTGGAAAAGGATGAAAATCGGAAGGTATGAGAATTGATTCTTTTTTAAAAATATATATTGTTACTGATTTCAGAGAGGAAGGGAGAGGGAGAAAGAGCTAGAAACATCAATGATGAGAGAGAATCACGGATCAGCTGCCCCCTCCATGCCCTCTACTGGGAATCAAGCCCGCAACCCAGGCATGTGAGCTGACCGGGAATTGAATCATGACCTCATGGTTTATAGGTCTACACTCAACTGCTGTGCCATACCGGCTGGGCTTGATTCTTTTTTTTAAATTATTGCTTTAGCCGTAACCCGTTTGGCTCAGTGGATAGAGCGTCGGCCTGCAGACTGAAAGGTCCCAGGTTTGATTCCGGTCAAGGGCATGTACCTTGGTTGCGGGCACATCGCCAGTAGGGAGTGTGCAGGAGGCAGCTGATCGATGTTTCTCTCTCATCGATGTTTCTAACTCTCTATCTCTCTCCCTTCCTCTCTGTAAAAAATCAATAAAATATATTTAAAAAAAAATAAATAAATTATTGCTTTAGAGAGAGAGAGAAACATCAATTTGTTATTCTACTTACTTATGCATTCATTGGTTGATTCTTTTTGTTTTTTATTGATTTCAGAGAGAGGAAGGGAGAGGGAGATCGGAACATCAATGATGAGAGAGAATCATTGATCAGCTGCCTGATGCACGCCCCCTACTAGGGATTCAGCCTGAAACCTGTGCCCTGATCAGGAATCAAACCCATGACCCTTTGGTGCACAGGACAACGCTCTAACCATAGAGCAACACTGGCCAGGGCAAAAGAGCAAGTTTTAGGGAATAGAAGGAATTGGAAATATAGAAGAATATACAAGTGAAAAATATTGTTTCTCACCCTAGAAATTCTAACTTACTTTGTACCTATGTTTGAGACAGTTTATACTTCCTAATGAACAATGTATTTTGTATTAATACCAGGTCTAAGTGGATGATTTTAGGGTCCTAGAAATTAGATGGTGATAGTAAATATCATGGTTATTATTACCACTATTTATTGAATGTTTATGATGTATCAGGCATATCCTAAATGCTTCATATTTATTATCATCTACAATTCTTATGACAGCCTGGTAAGATAGGATGTATATCCCTGCTTTATGGACAAAGGAACTGGGGTTTAAGAGCCAGATTCAAATCTATATGTTTGATTCCAAAGTCTCCCGTTAACTACTCCAACTCTTCTGCTTCCCTGTTATTGTCTAAGTCCAGTAGGGTTTTAGCAAGGAAGCATAAATATGAGAGTATTCATCTGAAAATTTTTTTAAAATATTTTTTTATTTATTTCAGAGAGGAAGGGAGGAGAGGGAGATAGAAACATCAATGATGAGAGAGAATCATTGATCGGCTGCCTCCTGCATGCCCCACAGGAGGGCTCGAGCCCACAACTCAGGCTATATGCCCCTACCGGGAATCAAACTATGACCTCCTGGTTCATAGGTTGATGCTTAACCATAGAGCCACACCAGCTGGGCTAAAGTCAAAAAATTTTTTAAAAATACAAAGAAAAACCCCAACAAAATACAAAAAGGAGTATTAGGACTGCTATGGCAGTAAAGAATGGGAAGGGTAGGTATTCAGGATCCTGTCTCCCATAAAGTTGGTATATTGTTACTGATTTCAGAGAGGAAGGGAGAGGGAGAAAGAGCTAGAAACATCAATGATGAGAGAGAATCACGGATCAGCTGCCCCCTCCATGCCCTCTACTGGGAATCAAGCCCGCAACCCAGGCATGTGAGCTGACCGGGAATTGAATCATGACCTCATGGTTTATAGGTCTACACTCAACTGCTGTGCCATACCGGCTGGGCTTGATTCTTTTTTTTAAATTATTGCTTTAGCCGTAACCCGTTTGGCTCAGTGGATAGAGCGTCGGCCTGCAGACTGAAAGGTCCCAGGTTCGATTCCGGTCAAGGGCATGTACCTTGGTTGCGGGCACATCGCCAGTAGGGAGTGTGCAGGAGGCAGCTGATCGATGTTTCTCTCTCATCGATGTTTCTAACTCTCTATCTCTCTCCCTTCCTCTCTGTAAAAAATCAATAAAATATATTTAAAAAAAAATAAATAAATTATTGCTTTAGAGAGAGAGAGAAACATCAATTTGTTATTCTACTTACTTATGCATTCATTGGTTGATTCTTTTTGTTTTTTATTGATTTCAGAGAGAGGAAGGGAGAGGGAGATCGGAACATCAATGATGAGAGAGAATCATTGATCAGCTGCCTGATGCACGCCCCCTACTAGGGATTCAGCCTGAAACCTGTGCCCTGATCAGGAATCAAACCCATGACCCTTTGGTGCACAGGACAACGCTCTAACCATAGAGCAACACTGGCCAGGGCAAAAGAGCAAGTTTTAGGGAATAGAAGGAATTGGAAATATAGAAGAATATACAAGTGAAAAATATTGTTTCTCACCCTAGAAATTCTAACTTACTTTGTACCTATGTTTGAGACAGTTTATACTTCCTAATGAACAATGTATTTTGTATTAATACCAGGTCTAAGTGGATGATTTTAGGGTCCTAGAAATTAGATGGTGATAGTAAATATCATGGTTATTATTACCACTATTTATTGAATGTTTATGATGTATCAGGCATATCCTAAATGCTTCATATTTATTATCATCTACAATTCTTATGACAGCCTGGTAAGATAGGATGTATATCCCTGCTTTATGGACAAAGGAACTGGGGTTTAAGAGCCAGATTCAAATCTATATGTTTGATTCCAAAGTCTCCCGTTAACTACTCCAACTCTTCTGCTTCCCTGTTATTGTCTAAGTCCAGTAGGGTTTTAGCAAGGAAGCATAAATATGAGAGTATTCATCTGAAAATTTTTTTAAAATATTTTTTTATTTATTTCAGAGAGGAAGGGAGGAGAGGGAGATAGAAACATCAATGATGAGAGAGAATCATTGATCGGCTGCCTCCTGCATGCCCCACAGGAGGGCTCGAGCCCACAACTCAGGCTATATGCCCCTACCGGGAATCAAACTATGACCTCCTGGTTCATAGGTTGATGCTTAACCATAGAGCCACACCAGCTGGGCTAAAGTCAAAAAATTTTTTAAAAATACAAAGAAAAACCCCAACAAAATACAAAAAGGAGTATTAGGACTGCTATGGCAGTAAAGAATGGGAAGGGTAGGTATTCAGGATCCTGTCTCCCATAAAGTTGGAAAGACTCTTATTCATGGAATTGGATGAAGCTTTTAAAAAAGTCACTAGAGGTTTTTAGGGATAAAGTTTTATTGAGAACAAGCTAGTGAATTTAGGAAAGTTAGATAGTGGGGAAACACTGATAGTGAATTCTGAGAAGCCTTATGAGGGAAAAGGGATCAAGACCCACAGATTGGTCTTCTCTGACAAAACGCCAAGTGGCGATGACACTGGTGCTGAAGTAGGATGAAACCCGTGGGTTGTGGTGGGAGGCCCAACTGACTTCTGTCAATGGTGGGGATTGAGGCCACGGAGTTTGTGAGGCAAGGCTAAGGGCAAGGGGTGATGCCCCTCACTGAGCTCAGTCGCTGATTAAAGACACAGTTAAATCCCTGGGGGAGATCTCTCTCTTCTGCCTGCCCATCAAGGAATCTGAGATGGTTGATTTTTTTTCCTGGGGGCATCCCTCAAGGATGAGGTTTTGAAGATTATGTCCATGTAAAAGCAGTCTCGTGCAGGCCAGCAGACCAGGTTCAAGGCATTTGTCGCCATTGCGGATGACAACGGACATGTTGGTCGGGGTGTTACATGCCACAGGGAAGTAGCTACTGCCATCCATGGGGCCAACATGCTGACCAACTTCTCCGTAGTCCTTGTGTAGCCAGGCGACTGAGGGAACAAGATCGGCAGGCCCCACACTGTCCCTTGTAGAGTGGCTGGCTGATGTTGCTCCGTGCTGGTGGCCTTGTCCCCACTGCCAGGGGCCTTGGCGTTGTCTCAGCCTTGGGCCCAAGAAGCTGCTGCTGCTGGACGGCATCAAGGATGGCTGCACCTTGGGCAGGGGCTGCAAAGTGAGAAGGTAGAACAAACCATAGCAATTCTCTTGACTTCATTTTTAACTGACCTTTTTTTTCTTTTTCCAGATATTTCTTCTTGCTGGTAGAAAACGGAAAAAGAGCAAAACATCCAACTACCTTATCTCCACTGATCCAACAGATTTATCTCGTGAAGGGGAAAGTTATATTGGCAAACTCAGGTGAAAGCATCCTTGTATCACTGTCCTATTCTTTCTGGTACTTTTATTCTTATTGTAAAAAAAATAATACAAATAGAGCCACTTTAAAAATGGAGTCAGAGCTGCCACCCCAGAGGAATTGACTTGCATGTCTTATGCCTGAAACCTTTGAAATGTTAAAACAGGGCAGAATAACCTTTGGACTGGGCCTAAAATGATATTGTGCCAAGATAACAAGAAAGCAGATAGTAAGACGACCAGACTGATGGCCACTTGACTAAAAATTAAAAACATTGTTTAGAATTAGTGTCACTCTGCTAGCTTATCTGCACCAATAGCAGTGCCTCCCCCATAGTGATGTAATTGTTCCCTTCCCTTTCTCGTATATACCTCTTGCCTTTGTCTCCTAATGGCAGCACCATTTGGGCTTCTGCCTGAGTCAGTGCTTTCCGAATAGCTATTCTTTTTTTTCTTAATCTCAAATAAATGCTTGTTGCCTCTCGCTTCCACCTTTTATTTTTAGGTTAACACTGTAGTTTCAGAACAACCTATATTTTTTTTTACAATGAACATGTATTAATGTTGTAATCTAAAGAAAAATAAGTTAAAAGAAAATCTAAGTCCTTTCGTTGTTTTAATGAGAGATCTTTGAAAAGTGATGAGGAACATTTAGATATTTGGAGAACAGGCAGATATTCTGTTAAACACCTCTCCTAGATTGTGTTTGTGGAAGAGAAAAAATATAGATCATTATGATGATTATTTCTTTTGATTCTAGATCCAACCTCATGGGGACCAAGTTTACAGTTTATGACCATGGTGTCAGCCCAGCCAAGGCCCAAGAAAAGGCCCATGCCCGGCAGGAGCTGGCAGCCATCTGTTATGTAAGTGCTGTCCTCGGAATCACTTAACCTACACTGAACTCATAATCCTTCCTCCCAAGTTTGTTTCTATTTCTGTGATCCCCTTTTCTGTTACTGGAATCATTTTCTCTTTCCAAATTTTAATTATTTATGAATTGCCAAGTTCATTTATGCTTTTACTGTGTTAATATGTCTTGCCTTCTCTTTTCCTAATGCCATTGGATTACCACAGACCTTCATGACCTCTTAATCCATTGCCAGAGGCTACAATAAATTACAAATTAATCTCTTTGCTTTTAGTCTTTTCTAACTAGTTCATTCTGTACTGCTGCCAGATAAATCTTCCTAAAACAGAACTCCAGTTGATCCTGCTGTTCTCCTGCTTCAAATCTTGTATGACTTCCCAGGGTGTACAGAATAAAGGCCTAACACTTTGGCCTTTTCTTTCAGACTGTCCTAGTGGCACTCTCCCTCCTGTTGCCATCATTCTGGCCACAGAACTCTCCTGTTTTATCCACCATATGATCTTCCCTCTCCTGAGAGCTTTCCCTTCTCCCTTCCTTGCCTTTACCATATCAACTGGTGTCATCAGAGAAGTCTTTCCTGACCACTGGATGTGGCTGGCATTCCTTTGTGTACATCTGCATGGCACCCGGTGCTTCCTTTCAGAATTGTTGCTTGATCCCAAAGTCTCAACATGCGTGACTATGCATGACTCGTGTGTGTACATGTGCATATGTATATAAATACACACACAGACATATATCCATCTATTTAATGTGCTTATTTTATTTATATATAATCTGTCTGGCTTGACAGGCATTTGAGTTTTTACCTCCTAATACAGGCCCCATTTAATTTACACTATAATTCTCACTGTAGATCAGATAGTGCTATACCCTCATTGGGACAAAAATATTTATTGATGACAAAATTGGACAGTTTGTTCACAGTTGTCTCAAAGTTCATTTAAGATTAAAGAGTAAGTTTTCAAGCCAATATAATCTATTTTATTTTATTTTATTTTTTTAATTTTTTTTTTTTTTAAATTAATAAATCTTTTATTGTTCAGATTATTACAGATGTTCCTCTTTTTTCCACCATATCTCCCCTCCACCAGGTTCCCACCCCACCTCATGCCCTTACCCCCTACCACTGTCCTCATCCATAGGTGTAAGATTTTTGTCCAGTCTCTTCCCACACCCCCCACACCTCCTTCCCCCCAAGAATTATCAGTCCATTCCCTTTCTATGCCCCTGCTTCTATTTTTTTTTTAAACCCAAAACATTTTAAAACTTGAGCATAACATTTCAAGAACAAAAAGTGTTTTAAGTCCCAATTTCAATGTCCAAGAGTTCTGAGTCCAAGTTTCAATGTCCGACAGTTCCTTATGTGTAGGTGTCAGCAATGATATTTCAGTTCTGGATGGTGGACAAATGGTGGCAATGCAGGTCCGACCCTCTCTGGTTTGATCCTGGGCAACCTGCAGCGACGCACAGCTGCTGACTGCTAGCATGGCAAAGTGACGTCAGCGTCCTTCATCTCTGGATTGTTTTTCCTCTTGTCTTCATGGCTGGAGCATTCCTGATAATTCCTCTCTGTTGCAGGAATCCACATGGTCTTGGAGTTGTTTTCTGAAAATATACAAACATATTCTCGACCGAAGGTTAATAAAGGGAATTTTACTTGGTCTTTTTTACAATATAATCTATTTTAAATTCAAATGTTCAAATTAGGTTTAAAAAAGAGAAATATAATTACTTTCCTGGTCTCGATTATCTGTCTCTCTTTGTTTAAACTACAGTAATAAGCAGCTTTAGTAATCTTGACATTGTCAGCATTTTACATGCGTAAATGAGTCTTGCGTGAAGAATGTGGTCTTGTTTTCTTTTCTGTTTCCAAGTTCTGTCTTATTTTCCTATCTTCCAGGAAACAAATGTGTTTGGATTTAAAGGTCCTAGGAAGATGTCTGTGATCATTCCAGGGATGAATATGAACCATGAACGGATCCCATTTCGGCCACGAAGTGTAAGAATATATTTAATCAGCAAAGGACTCTAAAAGACAAGAATACAATATAGAAGAGATCAGTCCAAAAATTATTGATTCTTCCAGAACTGGAATATTGCTCATACTCTTATTTAGTTAATTTATTTCTATATTTTAATGGATTTCTTTTTAGAGAGAGAGGAAGGAAAAGGGAGATAAACATTGATGTCAGAGAGAAATATCGATTGGTACTCCCATAGGTACCCCAACTGGGGTCTGAACCCACAACCTGAGCATGTACCCTGACCAGGAATCGAACCGGTGACCTTTTGGTGTCAGGGATAATGCTCCAACTGAGCCACACCAGCCAGGGCCCTCATACTCTTCTTTAGGAGAGCCATCACTCCAGAACCTCAGGAGAAGTACATTGCAGAGCAATTGTTAGAGTGCTTGATTTGCAGCCACTTACTCTTCCTGGAATGGAGGAAATATTCCCCTGCCCACCTTCTCCGTCAGAGTTGCAAGTGAATGGTTTCTTATGGTTCTCAGTACAGAGTAATGTTTTTCCTTTCAAATAGGACCATGAGAGCTTGCTTTCAAAATGGCAAAACAAAACCATGGAGAACTTGATTGAGCTGCACAACAAGGCCCCAGTGTGGAATGATGACACGCAGTCCTATGTCCTGAACTTCCATGGCCGGGTCACTCAGGCATCTGTGAAGAACTTTCAGATAGTCCATGAAAATGACCGTAAGCCACAGGAAGGACTGGTTGGGAATGGGAGGGAGGCTATTCTTACATGGTGGGGAAATGAACATTTCCTGTCACTGATAGGAACCTATATTCAGGAGAGAATTATCTAAGAAAGAAATGATTTCTTTGGAAAGACAAAACAACAGTGTTACAGTAAAACTTTTGAACTACTGTGTTGAGGAGGGCTGAAGAGTGTGAGAGATTTCTTCCTGTGGCCAACGAGAGAAGTCTTAGAGGAGGCTGTTTGGGAAGCAAATGCAAATGACCCTCACTCAGTAAAGGTTCCTTGTCAACTCTAGCTCATGGAGCTTGTACTGTCCCCAGCAAGCTACTCTCGACTTTTCTCTCCTCTTTCCCTTTCATGCAGGTCAGGAGTAGCCTCCCGTTCCCTGTAGTTGAGGGGAATCATAATAGAAACTTTGCTCATGGTTAGCAGATATTCTTTTTAATAAATCTTTCCATTCTTCTAAAAGTTGCCCATTTTATATTTTTTTAATATCCTATCTAATAGTAGACAAACAGGGTAATTGACCGTACCTTCGCTACGCCTCCCATTGGCTAATCAGCATGATATGCAAATTAACCACCAACAAAGATGGCGGTTAATTTGCATACAGTGTGAAGCAGCGGAGCGAAGACTGAAGGTGGCTCCGGCCGGAGCAGCGAGGGCTTTGAAGGCAGCTCCAGCTGGAGCGAAGGCCTGGGTCCCAGGTGCTGGAGGAAAACCGGTGCCGGCAGCCAGGGGAAGGGAAGGCCTATTGCATGAATCTTTTCGTGCAACAGGCCTCTAGTATATTTATATTTATTGATTTCAGAGAGGAAGGGAGAAGAAGGGAGAGAGAGAAACATCAATGATGAGAGAGAATCATTGATTAGCTACCTCCTGGGGACCAAGTCCGCAACCCAGGCATGTGCCCTTGACCGGAATCGAACCTGGGACCCTTCAGTCCGCAGGCTGATGCTCTACACACTGAGCCAAACTCAGTAGGGCTAAAAGTTGCCCATTTTAAAGAGACCTGCTGATTAACTGACCTATTTGGAGGATTTGTTTTTATATCTTAACAGGCTTTCCCCAGTACAACCACATTATCTTCTAACATCATATTTTCTCTATGTTTCTAGCTGACTATATTGTCATGCAGTTTGGACGTGTGGCAGATGATGTTTTCACTCTGGACTACAACTACCCGCTGTGTGCACTCCAGGCCTTCGCCATTGGGCTTTCTAGCTTTGACAGTAAGCTGGCATGTGAATGAGACAGAAACACGTACACAGCTGAACTTCCTCACTACAGAGCTTTCGGGAGCAGATAGTTGTCTCTCTGGCTCTCAGCCCAGGGCATAAAAAGAGACAGTCTGTCCCTCTTGGAATAATCCCCGAATGTATGTATGTATATGTGTCTATACATATATGTGTGTGCATATACTAGCATACATATGTACACACACACACTTCTCTGCCTTTCACAGATCTGGTCAAGGGGTGCAGTTTACCAGTAACATAGGTGAGGCATTATTCAAAGTACAGGAAGGTTCTTGTCCAGAACACATTTTGACTCCTGAGGTTATTGCCTCTAACAGATTCTGTGCCTCAAAAGTTGGATTTCCTGTGCTTGGAAACTTGCAACTAGAATCAGGTTCTAATAATTAGATGCTTGGGTCTCTCTTTTGAAGACCTTTTCAGTGAAGGGACAGCTTCCTAAATTCACTTTAGTCTCTAGGTCTGCAAATGTTTTCTGTAAACGGCCAGATCGTCTCTCTTATAATTAATTACTCAGTGCTGTCGTTGCAAAAGCACCCTAGTCTGTTCCTACATGAGCGAGTGTGGCCGTGTTCCAGTGAAACAGGCAGTAGCCAGGTTTGGCCTGTGGGCTATAGTTTTCCAACCTCTGCTTCAGGTATATCTCTGTACTCGCTGGACTTGGGCATTTCCAAAATGGCTTGTAATCCTGAGATTATATAAGTGGGAAATGGGTATCTCTAGGAAGCAATAGCAGATTGGATCTAGAGTCACTCGGCTGCATTCACTGTTACAAAGCATTACCTTGTTTTGGTGACAGTGGTTCCTAGGATATCATTTACCATCAGAACTGGGAAACCCAAAGTCCATGATAACTCTGTCCACACAGGTGGCTTAATTCTGCTATCCTACCTAACCCACCCACGGGACAAGGCAATGCCAGCCACTTTACCTACCCTGAGAAGAACTAATGCACAGTAGGAAATTAGCCTAGAATTGTCTTCATCACAGGGAGTGTGGTATTTGTCTCTTACGAGTTAACCTTATAGTCCCATGATGCTTGGAGGTACTGATGTTGCAGTCCCCCTCTTCCCTTTCTTCCCTCACAGCAGATTGGCTGGCACCAATCTCAGTCAGAGTGGCGATGGCCAAATTGGTGATCAGTGATGTGAGGATTTTATATAGTTGTCTTAATTTTAGTTTACACTGAAAACAAAAACCTAAGAGGTGATTTAGTCTAAGATTGAGAGGAATTTGACAGTTGCCTTCACTTTCAACCCAGGAGTGCCTCCAACAGCTATATTACTATGGAGACATTAGTATAGAAGGACACACATACCTTTCCAGTGGTTCTCAACCTTCTGGCCCTTTAAATACAGTACCTCATGTTGTGACCCCACCATAAAATTATTTTTGTTGCTACTTCATAACTGTAATGTTGCTACTGTTATGAATAGTAATGTAAATATCTGATATGCAGGATGGTCTTAGGCGACCCCTGTGAAAGGGTCGTTCGACCGCCAAAGGGGTCGCGGCCCACAGGTTGAGAACCGCTGCTTTAGACCATGTAAGAAGAGATCATTATGTATCAAAACTTCCATTGTCATTATCAAGGGAGGTGGCAGGTGAGGGTTGGTGAGGACTAGCCAGCTGACTGTGAGCCCTGTGGACCTTGTTGGGCAGAACTTTGGGCCTTCTTGACATAAATATCAGCTCCCTAAAGCCTGGTTCACTGGTACCGATCAAGCTCTTGTCACTCTTCCTCACAGATCATGAGTTTTGCTAAGTTGTTCAGGTTATTAGCACCTCCCAACAAAACATGGCTCTGCTACCAGCTCACCGGTCTCAGAGTGTATCTGAATCTTGAGAATCCAGTAACTCTGTGAGTTCTGCATTCAGTACTGCTCAGCTCCCAAGCCTTTGTGCATGTAGCTGTTGGCCAGCACGGGGCAGGGAATCAGGGGCTGAGGCGCCATTCCGGTTCCCTTCTGTGGACTTGCTTTTTGCCTTTGCTTCCTGTTGCCCCGTGCTCCACATCAAACAGCAGCGTGGAAGCAGGAGGTCTGGGAGATGAAAAGGCCCTTGCCCCCCGACCCCGCTGGAAAGTCCGTGCTGTGTTTTGACAAGATTGGTTTCTATCTCAGGCATGCCTGCTTCCCATCAAGTGCCTCCTTCATAGAAGTGCCCAAAGCCCTTCAGACCTCTGGCACCACCTTCCTCATGTACTGTCAAATGAGCTGCCCTCCTTGAAAACAAAGCTGTTCAGTTATCCCTGGATGCAGTAATTGACAACATCTGGAGAAGGGAGTCTCATGGCCTGACCAGATCTAACCCTGCTTCCTCCTGCTCACTCTGGCTAAGAGATTTATACCCCAGCTTCATGTACTTGCTGCTTGAATGTGTAGGTGATTGGTTTTACATAAGTCATATTTATACCTTTTGTATGCTATAGAAATAAAAAATAATTTATATAAAAATGAGGTGTCACCCTTCTTCTTTTCAAAGTCCCATCCATTACATAGTTCCTTCTGTCATGTTCTGTAATAATACATTTCATCACTTGGCAATAGTGGACTAATCTTCAAGGAAGCATCACTATAAGCTCTCATAGAGTCGGGCCAGTTTTATATACTTTAAAAAATATGTATGTTTTTAGAGATTTTAAAGAGAGAGGAAGGGCCCCGCCAGCATGGCTCAGTGGATGAGCATCAACCTATGAAGCAGGAGGTCATGGTTCAATTCCCAGTGAGGGCACATGCCTGGGTTGTGGGCTCAATCCCCAGTGTGGGGCGTGCAGGAGGCAGCTGATCAATAACTCATCATTGATGTCTCTATCTCCCTCTCCCTTCCTCTCCGAAATCAATAAAAATATATTTTAAAGGGGGGGGGAGAGAGAGATAGAAACATCAATGAGAGAGAAACATCCACTGGCTGCCTCCTGCATGCTCCCCACTGAGGATTGAGCCTGCAACTCGGGCATGTGCCCTGACTGGTAATCGAACTGAGGACCTCTTGGATCATGGATCGATGCTCAACCACTGAACCACACCAGCTGGGCCAGTTTTATATACTTTTCAGTGACCAGGAATAATATCAATGATTATTGACATGAATGCTATCAGCAAATATTATTTAAAAATCTAAAACAGGCCTGCAGAAGGTTCTTTTTGATCAGAAGTTTAGTGAATCATAAAAGCAGCTAGTATTTCCCGTGTGGTGTGGATCAGAGGTTAGCAGTGACTTAGAACAGGAGTTCATGGTTCGATTTCTGGTTAGGGCACATGCCTGGGTTGTGGGCTTGATCCCCAGTGTGGTGCGTGCAGGAGGCAGCCAATCGATGATTCTTCATCACTGATGTTTCTATCTCTTCCTCTCTGAAATCAATGAAAAAAAGAAAAAGAAACTAGCATCAGTTCGCTTCCTATAGATTAGTGGTTGCCAACCTTTCGGGCCTCACGGACCACCGGTTGGTGACCACTGCTTTAGATAGCATTACAGGTGCATAAATGAAGCGATAGGTCAACTGAGGCAAAATCCCTGGGTTCTTGCCCTTTTTCTGCCAGTGATTTGTTATATGCCTCTTTCCTCATCTGTTAATTGAGAGAGTTTGAATTACATGATCTTGAATTTTTGAATGCCATGGTTCTCCCCACTCATCCTGGCAATGGTCTGCAATTTCCATAAATGTGTTTTGACTTGATCTCTGGTTACCTTCTGTACAGCTACAAGTTGTTCATGGCTGAAGATACTGCTCGGGGCAGAATGTACAGACCTTAGGAAAAGACCACGGGTGCTTGAGCTAAGGAACCAGAGGGGAGATTCTGGAATGGTGGGCGTGCACACCATGGGAGAAGTATAATCTGACGCTGAGGAAGTGCAGGACCTTAAAGCTGCCTTTCCCCAATCACTGGAGACACCCTGCTCCATGGAGGAAATCCTGGGATGCTGCAAGCTGCCCTTCTCCTCAGCCTCAGCTCCCCTCTGGGTAGAATGGCTCCTACCTGTGTACTCATGCCATATGTCTGATGTCTACTTATTTCCAGTCTATAGGCTTCTTTTAAATTTCCTCATGTGGACCCCAGCTAAGGGCTTACCAAAGACTGACCAGATTCCGTCCACCCCTCATAACACGTTTCTTGACCAATTGCATGTTGGATTGTTTTGTCTCCTCTCCCCACTTGGGTTTCCTCGTTATCATAGTCATTGTATATTCTTTAAAAGTCTTAGTCTTCTTTATAGACCAACACATAATTCCTCTCCACAAAAAAGGATGCCACAGTAAATGCAGGATTTGCCATTGATGCTGTCAGAACTTTAGGCAAGCCCTAATTATGCCACAGATGGTTTCTTGGCGCCACCTACTGACCAAGGATGCACATTACAAATGTATTAAAATGAATAGCACAGATTCTGCAACCCAACGAGGGAGTCAGCAAGGAAGGGTTCAGGGTGACTTCAACGACTGGACCTTATAATGTTCCCACTAGAGTTGTGCTTTGGCATGACTCTTTTCTGAAGGACTGAGACACTAATATTTCTGAAGTATAGAAACCAGTTGAGGTAGTCCAGGTAAAATGCCTGGGATCTGGCACATAGTAAGCATTTGGTATAGGATGGTGGCAAATATTATCATGTTTATTCATGTTCTTTTAAAATAAAACAGGGCATCACAGTTGATTTTTTTAGCCATCCAGTTACATAGAATAGTTTGTAAATGCTCATAAAAACAATTTTAGATGGTTTTCCAGGGACTATTGTGAGAAGAATGGAAAACATATTTTTTTCCCAGGTAATTAAATATCCATGTTCTAGTCTCAGTTCTGATCCTACCCTACATTCCTTACTTTGTAACCATCTCTCCGTTTCTACTTGAAGGAACAGCCCAGGCCAAAATAGCCCTGATGTTAATGGAAGTTTTAAAAATATGAAATGGGTGTCTCTGACTTGTTCTGGCTCTGCCTAGTCTTTTGGTCCATCAGGCCCAAGCTCCTTTGCATGTTGCCTTTGGGCCTGGCTGTGGCCCAGGCGTTGGAGTGCAAGGAATGAGAGTGGACTACACAGAGGGTGCAGCTGGGGGGAGTGGCAGTGGGAGTGCTCCCCGTCAGTCAGATTACCACCTTTTACTACACATTTTGGTTTAACATAGTGATTCTTAAGCCTGTGTTTTAACATGTAGTTAAGCACTATCTACTCAGGTTCTGTTTCTTATGATTTTCAAGGACTCCGAGTGTAATAATTCAGTAGTTCTCTCTCCTCTGTAGTCTTGGCTCAGGAAAGTTAGGAAGAAGAATGGTCTGAGAGTAAAGGAGGGTGACAGGCAGGCGAGAGCTAGGAATTAGATCAAGATTTTTTAAAGTGGAGTCTAAATGCAATTTCTAGGGTACTAAGGCATGCTCAGGACAAACTAACCAATGTAAGATAAAAATATTACTTTAAAAAAAGTCATGATTTTGCTTTCGGTTAGTCTTATGTAGCAGGTATATAGATATAAATTTTAAATAGTAATAAATTCAAAAAAAGTTTAAAGACTAGCCCTGGCTGGTGTGGCTCAGTTGGTTAGAGCATCATCCCATCCACTGAGGGTCGTAGGTTTGATTCCTGGTTCAAATCCTGGTCAGGGCACATACCCAGGTTGTGGGTTCCATCCCCGATTGGGGTTCATTTGGGAGGCAACTAATCGATACTTCTCTCACATATCAATGTTTCTCTCTCCCTCTACCTCTTCTTTCCTTTCTCTCTAGAGTCGATGAAAAGCATATCCTCCGGTGCGGATTTAAAAAAAAAAAATTACTTGCCTGGCTGATGCGGCTCAATTTGTGGAGCATCATCTCCTGCACTGGGAGGTTGCCAGTTTGAATTCCAATCAGGGCACACACCCAGATTCCTGGCTCGATTCCCAGTAGGGGGCGTGCAAGAGGCAGCCGATTAATGATGTTTCTCCTTGATGTTTCTATCTCTCCCTCTCTCTCTCAAAATCAATAAAAACATATTTTTTAAAAAACAACAAAGCAGTGCCCTAGAGGTTTGGCTCAGTGGATAGAGCGTCGGCCTGCAGACTGAAGGGTCCCAGGTTTGATTCCGGTCAAGGGCACATGCCCGTGTTGTGGGCTCAATCCCAGTGGGGGGGGCGTGCAGGAGGTGGCCAATGATTTTCTCTCATCATTGATGTTTATATCTCTCTCCCTCTCCCTTCCTCTCTGAAATCAATAAAAATATATTTAAAACAACAACAAAGCAAACAAAGTTTAAAGACTATATAATTAAAGCCTTGTTCCCTATCTGTCCCTTCTTGTTTTCCTTGCCCTGTCCTACTCTTATAGTTAACCACTTTTAGTTTCTTTCTAGTGTATCTTTACAGTTTCTTTATGCAAAAATAAAAACGTATTTGTAATTTCCCACCCTTTGTGCACAAAAGGTAGCATATTATATACTCTGTTCAGTAGCTTGCTTTTTTAGTTGATATATCCTGGAGATAATTCCCATGTCAATAAATGCAGCCCTTCCTCATACTTGCTTATCCTCCACAGTATTTCATTGTGGTAAGTTCCATAGTGGTTCTTTTGTTTTTATTTATTGATTGTAGAGAGAGAGGAAAGGAGAAACATCAATTTCATTGTTCTACTTATTTATGTGTTCATTAGTTGATTCTTTTTTTTAGTTGATTCTTTTAAAAAAATAATATTGCTACTTTAATATAGTATTGCTACTTTCAAAAAAAATCCTCACCAAGGATATATTTCTATTGATTCTAGACAGAGAGGAAGGAAAAAGAGAGAAACATTGATGTGAGAAACATCAATTGGTTACCTCCCGAACGAACCCTGACCAGGGATCGAACCCACAACCTGGGTATGTGCCCTGACCAGGAATTGAACTGGCAGCCTTTTGGTGCATGGATGATGCTCCAACTGAGCCACACAGGCCAGGGCTCATTGGTTGATTCTTACATGTGCCTCGACCTGGGATCAAACCTGTAACCTTGTCATATCAGGATGATACTCTAACCAACTGAGCTACGTGGCTAGGGCGCACCATAGTGTTTTTAACTAGTCCCCTATACACGGATAATTTGCACATTAAGAAATTTTACCAACATGTTTTGAGTATATACAGTATTCCAGGGACCCATGTTATTTATTTTAATCTTCTTTCTCTTCATACTGAATAACTCCCATTTTACATTTGACATCTCCCACAGTCTGAAATTCTTTCCTTAGCTCTGCAAGTGTTATCTAAGTACCTGCTCAACATCTCCACAGTTGATTTATTTAAAAAAAAAGTTAATAGCTGTAAAGAATTATTTCATCACATAGATATGGTTGAATTTTTTTAAAATATATTTTTTATTGATTTTTTACAGAGAGGAAGGGAGAGGGACAGAGAGTCAGAAACATCGATGAGAGAGAAACTTCGATCAGCCGCCTCCTGCACACCCCCCACTGGGGATGTGCCCGCAACCAAGGCACACTGATGCCCCCGACCAGAATCAAACCTGGAACCCCTCAGTCCGCAGGCCCACGCTCCATCCACTGAGCCAAACCCGTCAGGGCGATATGGCTGAATTTTTAAAAATGTTTTTAGTGATATTTTGAGAGAGAGCAAGAAAGAAACATTGACTGGCTGCCTCCTGCACGAGCCCACAACCTGGGCATGTGCAGGGAATCAAACTTGCAACGTCTTGGTTCATGGGATGATGCTCAACCAAGTCACATCGGCCAGGGTATAGATGTGACTGAATTTGATTAACACAGTATCATATGGATATTTTGTGTAATTATGACCATAGAGGTTGGAAAAACAAAATTTATTAAAGAAATGCAAATTATATCAAACAACATAAGAATAATTAGTATGATTTTTGACTTTCATTTTGGAGTAGAGACAACACAGATACCCTCCCTACATCAAGAGGGGCTCTGACCACACCCACCTTTCTGCACCACTCCTCAGCAAGCCTGAGTGAGGACTAGGTGGTCTGGATCACTAGGAAGTAAGGGGAGTTGTGGACTATATGTTGTCATTTGAGGGCAGCCATATGCATTTCTATTAGCTGGATCCAGAGAGATGAAATGTTTCCACCAACAGATTCATTCCTGAGGGTCAAGGAATGAAAGTCCTGTCTATTAAATGTAAATACCCCTAGTAAGGGCAGGACATAAAAATCAGTATAAAATCGGTCAGTCTTTCACCCTTCACAATTTCTACACCTAAGAACTTTCTTTTAGCCAGAGGGACCTTAACAACTTGGGAACATGCCATTTCTGAAAGCACAGAGCTCTCTGGAAGCCTGTAAGGGCATGGACCAGGAGGCTGAAGTCTGAGGTCACACCATTGCAGCTAGGACCAGTTATAGTCTTGACAGTTAAAATTTGGGAATAATTCAGCCTGATCTCCAAATTTCCTCTCAGTAGTCTGTGCTGAAGTGACACTCAAAGGTTGTTCTGTCTCCACCCTAGGCTCTGTCCTGCCTTCCCTTCAATCCTCTGAACCTGGCTGGACCCACCTACTACTCACCCTGTTTCTCCTTATTTGAATTGTCTCAGTTAATGTTACCACCAATAAATAGTTCAGTTGTCAAAATTTAGTGATTTTTGTTTCTTCTCTCACCCTCACAGCCCACTTAAGTCACCTGTTCTTGTTTATTTCAACTCTGGACTATTTCCTACACCCTTTCCCATATCAGCCTCAGGACCACTGCCTGAGTTTAAGGCACCCGATTCTCCAATCCAGCCCTGACACTGTTGCCGGAGGGGTCTTCCTGATGTTGGTACTGGTTATGTCACACCTGTGTGTAACGGGCCTTTTGATACCCACTCTTCAGCATGGAATCCAATGATCTTCACAACATGGCACCCACTTACTGTAACCTACTCTCCCCAGCTCCTATTCTCTAGCCACACCAGTTTACAAGACTTCTCCTAACCACCCCTCTGTACCATACCTTTGTGGTTATTTTAGTCTTTTTTTAAAATTTATTTTTAAATTTTTATTCATTTCTGAGAGAAGAAGGGAGAGGGATAGAAACACCAATGATGAGAGGGAATCATTGATCAGCTGCCTCCTGCATGCTCCCCACTGGGGATCCAACTGGAAACCTGGGTATGTGCCCTGACTGGGAATGGAACCATGACCTCCCAGTTCATAGTTCAACAATGAACCACTGTGCCGCACAGGCCAGGCAGTATTTCAGTCTTAATTTGGTAAATTCTCATTTATCCTTCAGGAGCTAGATCAATGTCCACTCTGTAACTTGAATTTCAGTGTTCCTTACTTTGGTTTTCCATTGAACTTTATAATTCTCATCTTCCCACCTAGACTGTGAACTTCTTGAGGACAGGGCAGGGACCTACCCCTGCACTTAGCACTCAGTCAACAGACACTCAACAGATGATTATTATATTAAAGGGCTAATGCCTATACACTGTCCTGTATAGCAATCTTTTCATGTGTATGAGGTGTGGCCAGGTCCTCCTGTGACTCACTATTTAACAAGCATACCAGAATTTATATATGCTAATGAGAGCTGCTGCCTTCACTCTTCCTCCAGTGATGCTGTCATTGTTCAAAACATCTTTGGAATACCTCTTGTAGAAACAACTTTGGCATTTATAGCACTTTCTTTTCAATATCCTCTGTGATGGCATTTTTCATTTTTTTCAATATTTTTCATGTACTTATCAATCCCAGACACCAAGTTGGTGCTGGGTGGGAGATAAACCAGACATTTACTCAGCCTTCAAGGAAGTTTCTGTTTGATGAGGGAGATAAGATCTGGACAACCATCGAAATTCAAAGCTAAGTGACAAGAGCCCAAAAAGGTTGGATTTGATTTTTCCGAAAAAGCTTTTCAAAAGTCCTTTGGTTTCACCCTCCCAACAAGGTGGACGACAGAGGTATGTGATAACACCTTACTTTAAATCAAAGTGTTCGGAAGACTTCCAAACAGGAGCTCAGTGAGGTTCTAGCATCTCTCAAGATACTAAATTCTGCTGGTGCGTTTGTTTCACACCCAGACTCCCACGTTATGGCAGTGTTCTTCCCAGCTAAATGACAAGTTCTTCCTTCGAGGGTAGGTGCTGAGGTCTTACCCTTCACTGTTTTCACAGCACCTGGTGAACACATAATACCTGTTGAATAAATAGTCACGGAGTTACTCCTTCTCCAAAGAGTGCGCACTCTTTGCAGGGACATCTCTGCAGATCGGCGAGGGACAGAAGAGAGAGACTGAAGGACTCATGCCGGGAGGGCACGCGAGCGCGGGGTCACTGGCCGCGGGCTGGGACTAGAGCCCGGAGTTCCTGCTTCCTGGTTCCCCGGAGTGGATGTCCCCGGTGGGAGCCGCGGGGAAGGAGCAGCCCTTCCTGCGCGCCCACAGCCCGCCCCTGCCCCGGCCTTTCCGGGACTTGTGCGGGGGGGGGGGATGTCGTCCGTAGCCGTGGAGGGGGGCCGGCTGCGAAGCCCGCGGCTAGTCGCGTAGACATGCCCGCTCCGGCTAAGGGGAAGGTTTTCAGCTCCCTTGACGGAGAGTCGGCCACTCCGCCCGGAGGGGCAGGAACCGGGGCTCGGGGAGGAGGGGAGTCCGGCCGAGGATCAAAGGGGACGCTTGTGGGCGGGGAGCAGCGGGGGCCGGATCCAGAAACTGAGGTCAAAGTTGG
>NW_005369217.1:321800-341201 GCF_000412655.1 Myotis brandtii
CAGGGAGGGGGCGAGCTGCGAGGGGCGCTGGGGAAAGGGGGCGTGGGGAGCCGAAAAGACCAGAGGCAGAACCGAGAACCCCGGCGATGGAAGAGGCCCAGCACCCACGCCTCTTACCCTGCTGGGTCCTTTGGGAGGTAGGCGTGTTCGTTGTTAAGTGCTCAGCGTTGGGAGAGCAAAGGGGACCGGTCCTGAGGTCCCTGCTCTGCAGGGCTGAGAAGCCTGTTGTGTCCCCTGATGGGGACTGGAGGCTCCCGAGCCCCAAAGCAAACGTTTCTCGGTAACACCCTGTCTGCGCACAGACGTGTGAAGGGTTCTGGTGAGCTCATGTGAAGTAGTCTGACTGCCCTGCCTCGGCTTTGCGTGTATGTGAGGCTGGTATCTGTTCCCATGAGTCCATCTGGCCTAGTAGGTGTATTTGAGTGTATTTCCACGTGAGAAAAGTGCTGTCTGTCTGAAAGTGTGAGTGTCTGAGGACTGTGTGTTTCTGAGTGTCTTTTTCTGCGAGGATGTTGGTTTGGGGCATGACTGGGCTTCCTCCCTGCGTCACTGTGGGCCAGAGACAGTGTCTCCGATTGTTGGGGCTTGTGGCCCCCAGGCACCACTCGCCTGGACCGGGCAGAGCTGGAAGGAAGCTGCCTTTCTGAGGGAGAGGGGGTTCTGTTCTTGCCTGGAACAGCAGAGAACAAGTTGGTAGAAGGCTAAAGGAAGTTGAGATCTTTGTCACTTGTTGATGGGGTGGGTTATTGATCATTAGGGTTGGGGGAGATTATGGGGAGGAGACCATTTGAATCTGGAGACTTGTATAGACAACACTTTTAAAGTTGGCCCCCAGGACAAAGAGGAATCCATGTATGCCAGCCACAGCTACTTTCTAGTGGTCCAGTTCTCCTTGGAGCTGCCCGTGCAGTCAAATGGATGAACCTTTAATTCTTTACAACTTTCTAGACCATCCGACACTTTCCTGTGGCAGCAAGGCGAATGACTGGCACATTTCCTGAATGCTGCAGTGCCCGCATAGGAGGGAAGGGCTGCCTTTGATTCGCTATTTGAGCAGTAGGAGACCCCCCTGGGTGTCTCCGTTGACTCATCTCTTTCTGCTTTGCTTTCAGTTTTCTCTCCATTTGGAGTTTTACTATCAGAAACATTTTCAAGGAGTGAACTGGGCAGGGGAAGTGACATAGTATGTGGGGTGGGGGTTAGGGTACACAGGCAGACCTGCCCTCAAGGGTTCTGCATTCCCACAACATGATGATATGGGCATATTTTTTAGGGTTTCTTGGAAGGAAGGAACAAGACTGCTCTCATTGGGATGGGAACTCTGGTCACTGCTCCTCCATGCACCCTGAGGATGCCAATGTTCTGGTGGGACCCTCCTCACTCTTACCTGGTTAGGCCAGGTGTGTGGCCGGGGCTTCAAGGGTGTCTGGTCTAAAGGCAGCATTGATAGTGTGGAAAGGGTACAGGTTTCATGGTCAGACATACCTGTGTACAATGCTGGCCATTACCTCACTATGTTTGAGACTCTCGGGTTGTTTTCTGATGAGTAATATGGGAGGGGGTTAGTTGATATATACCCAAAAAGTTTGTTGTGAAATTTCAATGTTTGCAAAGTACCTAGCACAGTGCGTGGCATTTCCTGGGGACTCAGTAGCCAATGCTCCCCAACTTATTTCAGCATGGAACCTCATTTTTCCTGGGGACTTCTCTGAACATCCTTTGCTAGACCCTGCCCTGTTCGTTCATGTTTATTTAGCAAACCTGAATTGGGCGTTTACTATAGGCCAGGCCCTGTACCATGCTCTTCATCTTTAGAACCAGGATAGCTTGTGGGCCAGGTGCAGGTGGGGACAGGCTTTGTCACAGGGGACCACAGGGCCTCCAAGTCCTATGTTCTAATTCCAGTTTTGCCTTGACCGCAGGGTAAACCTGTTGAACATTATTGGGCACTCTAATTTCAGCATCTAGCTCCCTCATATTAAAGACAGGGAAACTGGCCTGGCAGTACTTGAGTGTCGACCTGTGAACCAGGAGGTCACTGTAAAATTCTGGTCAGAGCACGTGCCCAGGTTGTGGGCTTGGTCCCTGGTCGGGGTGTGTGCAAGAGGCAGCTGAACAATGATTCTCTCATCATTGATGTTTCTTTCTCTTCCTCTTCCTTACTCTCTGAAATCAATAAAAATATATATTTTAAAAATAACAACAGGGAAACTGAGGCCCCTCGAGGGACAGTAACTTGCTTAAGCTTGCACAACCAATAAGTTGCAGACCTGGGACTTGAACCTACTGTTTTCACTTTGCATTCTGTCTCTTGCTCTGTGGATCCCAATGTTCAGACCCCCTGTTCACCTTCATCTAACAGGGGTGGAGGCTGTAACAGTTTGACTTGGGTGATGTCTGTCATCTTGTGGCTCAGATAAGGTTGTTAGGAGGCAGAAATACTCGTCTCCGAACCAGCAAAAAGCACAGAACTGTGGAATCTGAGAACGCCACCTCTGGAAGGGATCCTTAAGAGGTCTTTAAAACGCACCCTCTATTCTCCTTGCTGGTCTGTACATGACTCAGCCAGGTGGAGAAGGTCTCTATCTTTCTAAGGTCTCCTGGGATGCAGATTATCACAGTCTCCTGTGGTTTCCATTCTGGAGTCTTGTGCTAGTGACTGTCACAGAGCAATACCTTTTGCCTAATCTGTGGCTTCTTTCCTTCTCCGGTGGAGGTGGAGGACATGGGCCACCACTTTGCTCCGCTGACTTTCCTGTTGTTCTGGTCAGTCCCGGGAAATTCAGGGCTTGTAGGGATGGCTCTACCTAGCCTGTCTTCCTTTGCCCTCCATGACCCTTTGTTGGCAGGGGTTGGGAGAAGAGCTCCCTTTAAAGCTCTGAAATTGGAGCTGAACAGCTGCTCTCCGGCCCCCCTTCCCCCCCTTGCTTTAATCGCTCTGGGGCCCAGGTGGAGGTGGGGGCAGGGCTTTGTCCCTGGCAGCACAGTCTCCAGTTCCTATGTTTTATTTTACTTTATTTATTTAAAAAATGTTTTTTGTTAATCCTCACCTGAGGATACTTTTTTCATTGATTTTTTTTACAGAGTGGAAGGGAGAGAGGGTGGGTGGGAGGAAGGGAAGGAGGAAGGGAAGGAGGAAAGGAGGGAGAGAGGGAGGGAGGCAGGGAGAGAGGGAGGGAGGAAAAAAAAGGGATAGAGACAGAGACATAAAGAGAGAGAGACATAGATAGATAGATAGATAGATAGATAGATAGAAAGAAAGAAAGATAGAAAGAAACAAACGTCAATGTGGGAGAGACACATTGATCATCGATAGGTTGCCATCCACATGAGCCCTGAATTGGGACCAGGGATTGAACCTGTAACCCAGGTACATGCCCTTGACCAGGAATTGAACTTGTGACCCTGAATGGGCCCACGCTTCAACCACTGAGCAACACCAGCCAGGGCACCAACTTCTAGTTTTAATTCTAGCTTTGCCTTGACGTTTTCTGAAAGGACAGTTCTTCCCTTACTTTTGGGTTTTCCTTTAGATGTTGGGGAGATTCTAATCACCTGTGTTACATGGTCCTGGAGCCTTCAGCTGGTAGCGACTGGATCTTTGGAAACTTTCCCACTAAAACTCCAGTCCCTAAGATCTGTGCCCACCTCTCCTGCCTTTAATACTGGCAGGCTCACGGAAAGGCAAGAGGATGGGCCTGGCTCCCTGTGGTGTGGGCCAGCTCCTTGGCGGTGCTGAGGGTAGGCGGGCCCCCATGGGTGGGAACGCAGCTTCCTTTGACCCAAACTTCATGGGAACAATAGACTTCAGAGGAGTCACCAGGGGCAGGAAATGGGAGCTGTGCTAAGGCTGGGTGACCCTCCTGGGGGATGGGATTGCATATCCGGCCGAAAGGAAGGACAGGGTGTTGGGATCAGTGCAAAGGGCACTGGGGAGGGGCTGATGACACATAGGGTGGGCCTCTCCTCTGAAGGGGGCTGTTGACTCAGTGAAACCTGAGCTGCTTAGAGTCCATTATTTGGCGGAGCATTCTGCTCTGTGTCTCACTAACAAAGGCTTTGTGTGTGATACCTGACAGCCCCGCCGCTGCCCAGCTCACCCCTGCCAGAGCCAGGTCTTCCCCTTCCCTTCAAGCCCCTTGAGACGTCTGCGTGAATCTTTCTGACCGGATTAAAGGCTACTTTTGTTTCTTCCTGGATGATCTCCATCTTGGCGTTGAGCCTTGAGTAATAGTTGACTGGGGAGGCAGTTTGTGCAGTGGGCAGAGCTCTGGGTGGGGAAGCAACAGGCCTGGATCAGCTGGACAGCATAAAGGGATTTTTTTTTCTTTTTTTTCTTTTTTTAGGCACAGGCAGAGCAAGAAGACACAAGACAGTCAGGGGGAGATTCCTGCTTGAGGCAGGTGGTGGAATGTTCTGGGAGGCAGAGTCTCTTATCTTGCCTTGATCTTTGTGAGGGTAGAACAGACTTTGTGAGAAGGTTAAGGAGGACTGTGGGAGAAAAGAGGATCAGACCACACTGAGTTGCTTTTGCTTTTCTTTTCTTTTTTTTTTAAAGGGTTTTTTTTAAAAATATATATTTTATTGATTTTTTACAGAGAGGAAGGGAGAGGGATAGAGAGTTAGAAATATCGATGAGAGAGAAACACCGATCAGCTGCCTCCTGCACACTCCCTCCTGGGTATGTGCCCGCAACCAAGGTACATGCCCTTGACCGGAATCGAACCTGGGACCCTTGAGTCTGCAGGCCGACGCTCTATCCACTGAGCCAAACCGGTTAGGGCAACTTTTGCTTTTCTTGAGTTCTGGTTGCCAGACTCTTACAGGTCAGGTTTGGGGTCCTGAGAAGCTGTATGAGTGACCACGGAATCACTCCAGGGTCTGGGCGGAGATAAGAGTGGCCAAATAACAAATGCCACCCTCATTTATTTCTTCAATGTAGCAAGATGGGGATTCTGGAAGTGTCAGGCTGTTAGGCTTCTTGTTGGTCCCCCAAATTCCAGGCCAGATATTTGAACAAAAAAAATCTAAGGGGACTTCAAAATGAAGTTGAGGTAACTAATAGCCACCACATGTTCACTCTGTCAAGTCTTGGAAAATAATATAGTTTGGGTGGAGGAATGTTCAGTAAGAACTTTGAGTCTAATGATTTTCTTGGGTTTGAGAGAAGTATGATCTGGCTGATACAGCAGTACGATGGGTTGGTACCTGGTTGAAAGGTTATCCTGGGTACTGAATGGAGCTCACGTCACCCTGCGGGGAGGTCTCCAGCAATATGTCTCAGAGCTGTCTTCTCTCATCCTCTATAGATTCTGTGGGTGTTTAAGGCAGCAAGCAGGATTCTAAATCATCTTAATTGACTAGAATGCAGAAATTAAGCAGAAATATGAAATTAAAAAACGTTTTGTCTGTTAAAGCTCATACATGCTCATTGTAGAAAGCCTTTATAAGTTAAAGGAGAAACAAAATGGTGCATAGTACCACAACTTAGGGATGAGCACAGTTAGTATTTTGGTATAGGTCTCTCCAGTTTTGTGTTCATGTAAACTATATATTTTAAATAATTGCAATTATACTCCTTTCTTCCTACTGAATACTATATAGTGAGCAATATCCCATGTCATAAAAATCACTTAAAACCATAATTGTAAGGGTCTGAATAAGATTACATTATATGAATGCCCCTTAATTTTTAAAATTTATCTTTTAACACAAACCTGCCACAGACTAAGTGCATTCTCTGTTTCTGTTTTTCAGAGAGATGAAGGGAGAGGGGGAGAGAGATAGAAACATTAAGGATTAGAGAGAATCATTGATTGGCTGCCTCCTGTACGCCCCCCAACTGGGGATCGAGTCCACAACCCAGGCATGTGCCCTGGCTGGGAAGCGAACTGTGACTCCCTGGTTCATGGGTCAATGCTCAACCACCGAGCCACACTTGGCCAGGCAGAATGCCCCTTAATTTATTTAACTGTACCCTACTGCACTTTCAAAAATTGTTTTCGACTTTTAGCCATTGAAAATTACTTGCTATCTAGCAATGTGAACACGTATACTTTCCTCAAGATAAAATCTAATAGATTTAAGTGTAAAATCCTGCATTTAAGTTCAAAACATCAATTATATAAGTATAGAATAGGAACTATCAATTCTTGTGGTGAAAACATATTTGGGCTTTCATTTGACAAAGGAAGGGGAAAGGAAATGAGCATTTATGAAGTGCCTACTAGGTACCAGGTGTTATTCTAGACATTTTTGCCTACATCATCTCCTTTAATCTTTGTGAGGTAGGGTTCGTTTTTTGTTTGTTTTGTTTTTTAACCTTTACTGTACAGAAGAGGAGAAAAGTTACACAGAGATTAATGCTTGGGTTGGAGTTTGAACCGAGGTCGATCTGAGTCTTCGCACCGCCCCTTAAACCGAGTCTGTGTGCCTAGTGGTGTGGTGGGATTTGTGTCAAGGAAAACCTTAGTCCACTAAGCTCTGTGCTGCTCGGGCCACCTTGGGAGTCACCTCTGCTTTTGGAGGGTGGATACGCCCTGACCTGTTAAGTATGCAGCTTGCTGGTGTTGTGAGTGTCTTAGCAGAGGGCAGATGAGGATTGAACCCGTCCCGTCATCAGGGTGTGTCATTTCTCATTTCCAGAAGGCGGGCCCTCTCTGCAGGAGGAGTACGTCAGCTCCATCTGCTCTAAGTCAGTTTCACTACGTAGTACCACCTAGAACTACATAGAATTTCATTACCTGGAACTCGTTAGGGATGCTTTGGAGGTCTCTGCACTGGGTGGGAAATTGGACCAGATGACATCTAGGTCAACCATGTGGTTCTGGGCCTCAGTTTCTCCACATGCAGCAAGTGGGGATTGTACTAGGCAATGGGGGAGGTATTTTCCCACTTTGGCATTCTGGGATTCCTGATGGAGGCAAGGCTGAGAGATGTGGGGGTGGGGTGGGGTGGGGCAGGGTCCAGGCAGTTAGAGGAGACAGAAAGGGGAGATGTGGGTGTTACTGCCTGGCTCCCCATCATCTTTGTACCAGCTGTATGAACAGGTGTTAGGGACAGGCTGCACCCTGAGGCGGGGGCAGGGGAAGATGACTCCAGCATGGAGTGGTGGCTACGAGCTCAGACTCCAGACCTGTGCTGTCCAATAAAGATATGGCATAAGCCAGATAGATAATTTTAAGTCATCTAGGGGCCACATTTAAGAAGTAAAGAAAGTGGTAAAATGAATTTTAATAATGTGTTTTATTAAACTACTATGCCTAAAATATTTTTAAACATATAATCAATACTTTAAAACAATTGAGATAGTTTACCTTTTTTTTTCTTTCATACAAAGTGTGAGAAATCTAGCATGTATTCTTTCACACTTTAATAGCACATCTCAATTTGAATTAGACACTTTTCACGTGCTCAGTAGCCACGAGGAGCTAGTGGCTAAGTTTGGACAGGATAGTTTTGGAGCAAGTTATCTAACTGCAATGTGTCTTATTTTCTCCTCTGCAAAATGGGCATGATAATATTAGTAGAACCAACCTCATGTGGTTGATGTGAAGATTAAACTGGTTATTGTTTATAAAGTGCTTAGTTTTTTGCCTGGCAAATACTAATCACTGTATAAGTTTTTATCAAATAAATCACTTATAGATGGTCCTTAAGCCCTGGACAAGCTAGTATTTATAAAGAGAGGCTGGGGATGTGCTTGGAAAAACCCAGTCACAGAGTGGTCCTGTGGTGTTGCCGGTTCACTGTGCCTGTGCCTGGGAGTTCTACATAATGGACTTGTCTCAGAGCAGATGGACCTGACCTGCTATTGCTGCGAAGTGGGCCTTCTGGGAGTGAGAAATGACACACCCTGATGACAAGAGAGGCTCCAGTCCTTCAACAGGTGCGCGCCCAACATCTTTCTGCTTGGGCTTGGAATGGTGCTGGGTGGCATGGAGGAAGCAAAAGCGTCTTCAGAAATGTTCCATCGTGAGTTGAATGGCCTCATGTTGGAAGGGAGCAGAGGTCACTTCCAGTATTTGAAGGTTTAGGCAGTATTTGTGCTGCTTGTGCAGGAGAAGTACCAGTGGCTACCAGTGGGTAGATTGGAGCTGGGCCCTCTGGGCAGAATAAGGAGGACTTTTTTAAAATGTAATTTTAGCCCTGACCGGTTTGGCTCAGTGGATAGAGCGTCGGCCTGCGGACTGAAGGGTCCCAGGTTCGATTCCGGTCAAGGGCATGTACCTTGGTTGCGGGCACATCCCCAGTTGGGGGGTGTGCAGGAGGCAGCTATCGATGTTTCTCTCTCATCGATGTTTCTAACTCTCTATCCCTCTCCCTTCCTCTCTGTAAAAAAATCAATAAAATATATTTTTTAAAAATAAATAAATAAAATGTAATTTTAAATTTACATAGGGCAAAGTACCACTCAGAGCACTGCCAGCCCAGTGCTTTTGGCATCAGCCACCTCCGCTTGCACCTGGCCTCAGCCAGTCCATTGTGGTCTCAGAGCACCCACTGTGTGCCTGGACTGTGCCAGGTGCAGTGTGGGGAATGTGGAGGGAAGACCTGGTCCCTGTCCTCAGCGAGCTTGTGATCCAGCAGGGGAGACAGACTGAAAGCAAACACTGACAGCCTGTAAGATGAAAGAAGGGCTAATTAGAGGCACAAACAAGGGGGTGCCTGGTAAAGATGATTCATTCCGATGCAGCTGGGAGGAGTCAGGGAAGACTTCACAGAGGAGGAGGCACTTGAGCAAGCTTTGTGGGATGGGTAAGGTTTTTTTTTTTAACTTTTTTTATTTATAGTAACATGTTATTGTGTGGCTTTTAATATTTTCTTTATTGATTACAGAGAGAAATGGAGAGGAAGGGAGAGATAGAAACATCAATGATGAGAGAGAATCATTGATTAGCTGCCTCCTGCACGCCCCACACTGGGGATCGAGCCCACAACCCAGGCACATGCCCTGACTGGGAATCAAACCTTGAACTCCTGGTTCATAGGTCGATGCTCACCCACTTACTGGTAGCTACGCTGGCCGGGCAGGGATGGGTAGGGTTTTGATTGCGCTGTGTATAAACAAGGGAGGGACAGAGGAAGAGAGGAAGGAAGAGAGGACTAAATCTGGGACGACAGAAAAAAATAGTGATTTCAGGGCTATAGTCATGGAGATAACTGGTCTTTATGGAAGAGATAGATTGGAGCTGGGCCCTCTGGGCAGAATAAGGAGGACTTTTTAAAAATGTAATTTTAAATTTACATACGGCAAAATTTACTCTGTGGTGCACAGTTCTGTGGATTTAGACAAATATATATAGTTGGGTATTCACCGCCACAGTCAAGAGGCAGAACTTTTGTCTCCTCAAACGGTGCCCTCCCGTGCTGCCCCTCTAGGACCCTTCCCCCAAGCCCATCCCCTGACAACTCTGCACTCCTGTAATTGTGCCTTTTCAAGAATGTCAGATGGACTCCTATGGTATGTAGCTTTTGAGCCTGCTTCTTTCACTCAGCATAATGTTTTGAGATCCATCTAAGTTGTGCATATCAAGAATTCATTCCTTTCTTTTGCTGAGTAGTATTCCATTGTGTGGATGGATGCACCACAGTGTGTTTATCCGTTCACCCATTAAAGGACTTTTGGGTTGTTTCTAGCCTTTATCAATTATGAGTAAAACTACTGTCAACATTCATGCCCAGGTTTTTGTGTGAACAAAGGCCTTCATTTCTCTTGGAGTGGGAATATTTGGGAGTGGTATTCCATATGGCACGTGTGTGTTTAATGTTTTAAGAAAACACCAAACTGTTCCCAAAGTACACCATTTTGCATTCCTGCCAGCAAAGCATGAGCATTCCTTTGCTCCATACCTTCAACAGCACTTGGTGTATCAGGCTTCTTTTTGTTTTTGCCATTCTAATGGTGTGTAGTGAAATCTCATGGTGGTTTTAATTTGCATTTCTTTACTGACTAATGATGTTGAACATCTTTTCAGGTGTTTGCCATTCATTTAACATCTTTGGTAAAGTGTCAATCCAAATCTTTTGTCTATGTTTTGACTTATTTAATATTTTGCATGTAAATCAGATGTGTGATTTACACATTAAAAAAAAAAATGTCTGGAGAAAACTCATTTAGGGAGAAAAATCTCCAAAAGAAGATGATGTGTGTGAGGGACTCTGAGAGCGAGGTTTAGAGTTTGGTGTCATGAGCCTTGACCTTTCTTCAAGGGTGAAGTGGGACTTGGATGAGGCAGGGGGCTGGGTGGGGGAAACTCCTAGAGAATGACCTATGAAAAAGGTAGGAAGGAACAGGGCCTTCATGAAAGCCCTGGCTAAGTCTGTTCCTGGCTTAGCACTCGCCATAGAGCATGGTTTGCTGGGCATCTCCCTGTCTGGCTGGCTGTGCCTGGTCTATTCCCCATGGCTGGCTGGGTCAGGTTGGGCTGGTCCCATACAGAACAACAAATGCTTGTGCCCAGCCTGGGTATCAGCCATTTACATGGCCTTGTTTCCAAACTGGATGACCATGCATTCTGGAATGGGAGGTGGGGCATTTTTCAGGCCTTCAGGGGTAAGCCACTGGGTAGGAGTGTGGCTGGTGCAAGAGAGAATCAGTGGGATGTATTTTCTGGGTCAGGGTGGGTCCTCTGTGATGGTGACCTCAGCCAAGGGTCTGAGGGCTTTGGGCCATTGGAACTTCTAGAGCATCTCAATCTTCATGTCTATCTCTGTCTGAGCAGAGTGGCTCTGTGATGGAAAAACATTTCTATGAAAAATGACCAAGGGTAGGATGGGTGCTCCTTCTGCCCCTTGTTCATGCTCAGTCCATCCTGTCCACTCCTGTGTCCTGGGAGCTGTGGCACTGTCCAGATGCTGGAGTCTTCATTCTTCCCTGGGACAGACCTTTTCCAGAGATGATTAAGGCCTAGAGGTGGAGTGTAGGCAGAGCTGAAGAGGGAGCCCTGCTTTCCTGGAGCTGCTAATGCTGGTGCCCCAGAGCCCTGTGGGCTCCCAGGCCCCTTGATGCTCTGGGCACTGGAGGGCTGCTCCCCAGCACGGAGAGCCCCTGCCTGCCTCCTCCCTGGGCAGGGCCTGCACTCAGAGCCCCCACCTGAAGTGGCTTGTGTTGCATGGGTGCCAGATGTGGGTGCACCTCTGGTCCTGGCAGGGTGGGGCATGGTCTTGTCTCTTTTTGGGTGAGCAGCTGATTAGGCAGATCCACCCCAGGCCTGGGAAACAAGCATTTGGTGAGCGGCATGCTGTGCGTGTGTGTATGAGCTCTGGTTCTGTCAATTCCCAGAGGGATCACCGTTTGACAGGATTCAGTGACAAGTACTGTCAGGCAAAGGCTCAGTTATCTATTTTGAGATCTGAATTTTCATAGGACAGGCCTACTTAAAGTGAAGCACTTTCTTGAATTTTGCTTTATTTTAGAATCCTGAGGAAAGGCCCTGTGGAGAAAAGACATGCAAGACCTACTCTCCCCACCTTTGTTTTTTATTTATTTTAAATATATTTTTATTGATTTTAGAGAGGAAGGGAGAGGGAGAGAGAGAGATCGAAACATCAATGATGAGAACCATTGACCGGCTGTCTCCTGCACGGTCCCCACTGGGGATTGAGCCCACAATCTGGGCATGTTCCCCTGACCGGAATCAAACCCGGGACCCTTCAGTCCACAGGCTGATGCTCTATCCACTGAGCCCAAACAGCTAGGGCTTGTTTTGTTTTTTAAATTAATAGCTTTTATTTTTTTGAGCAATTTTGGGTTTACAGAAAAACTAAGCAGAAAGTATAGATAGTTCCTTCCCTCCCCTCCCCCCCCCACTTGCTTTTATTATTAACATCTTACACTAAAGTCCATCAGAGTTCGCTCTTTGTGTTGTTCATTCTGTGGGTGTTAGCAAATGTGTAATGGCATGTATCCGCCCTTACAGTATCACGCAGAGTAGTTCCCCTGCCCTCAGATCCCCTTTGCTCCACCTGTTCATTCCTCCTTTTCCTCAATTCCCTGGCAACCATGGGTCTTTTCCCTGTTTCCGGTTTGTTTTTTTCCAGAGTGTTATATGATTGTAGTCATCCAATATGTACCCTTTTCAGATTGGTTTTCACTTAGCAATATGCCTTTAAGGTTCCTCCAGGTCTTTTCATGGCTTGATAGCTCATCATATTGTCATTGAATATTCTACTTACCCACCATTTCTCTTTGAAGTGGGGACTCTGAGATCCAGAGAAGGGAAGTGACTGGCTCAAGAGGAACCATGAATTTGTGGCAAGGCTGAGCTTGGAGCCTGTTTTCCCTTTCTTTCACAGCCTATTCAGAGGGGCTGCTGTGACAGGCACTGTGCTGGGGCCTAAAGCTTGTTTCATCACAGCTTCATCAGCCCCTTTGGTGGCTCCAGGGCAGGCCACAGGGTAGGGTGAGCGTGGAGGTCTGTGGACACCCACGTGCTGTGACCCACTTCCTGGAAGTGTTAGGGCTAGGCCCTCAGACACCCACATCCCTGGCTGCTCAGAGGGAGTGGCTGGGGCAGCTTTCCTTGTCCCAGCTTCTGCAGAGGTGATGGGTAGAATACTGGCCCTTTGGGTGTGGGGCTGGGGAATGGATAGAGACTCTGCTACCCCAAGGGCTTAGGGCCTTTATCTACTCAAGAATTTTATCTCCCTTCCTTTTCTCTTCATCTCTGAGCCACCCATGACCCCTCCCTGTTGAGATACCTCCCACTGGCCTGCTTTCCTCTCCACCTATTTACTTATCTCTCTTCTTGTTGACCCTCATTCCTTCTGTTCCTCTCTTCTTTACTGCTTCCCAGTGGTCATTGCTTCACACTGGTTCTTGCTCCCTCCACCATCCCTCCAATAACCACAGATGTTTGAGGAGACCTTCTGAGAGCCACCTCTGTGCCTGTATCTGTGAGCATGATTGAACTCAATCCTCTAGAGCAGGGGTCCTCAAACTTTTTAAACAGGGGACCAGTTCACTGTCCCTCAGACCGTTGGAGGGCCGGACTATAGTTTAAAAAAAAACTATGAACAAATTCCTATGCACACTGCACAACCCTGGAGCCACAGACTTTGGAGAAGGCAAAGTCTAGAAGGTTCTTCTCCTTGAGTCATAAAAGGATGTCCGTAGGGACCTTTTGGGGAAGTTGCACAGCAAGCATGTCAAACTTGCGGCCCGCAGGCTGCATGCAGCCCACAATGAATACTTTTGCGGCCCAGCCAATATAGCGGTATGTAAGGAACATTTTAATAAAAATTTCGTAACTTAATTTTTACAATATCCTGTTATACGTAATTGTTAATAACAAACTACAACGTTCGTTAATGACTGATGACTCTCATTGTGTTGCATTCATCTCCCTTACGTGCCTTACAAGCAAGCGCACCATTTCTCTCCACTAATAGTAGCAGCGAATATTTTAGCAGCTGATGGCCACATCATTCGTCTGGGACTGACTTGTTGGGTGTGCGCAACAGGAAATATTTTGCTTTCGGAGAACGAGAAAAATAGGTTATTTGCATTATGCTTATGAATTTGTGCAGTTATTCAGTGTCTGGTAAGTTCATGTTCAAGGAAAAAAATTAATTTTTATTAAAATGTTCTATTATTGTATGTTAACGACGACTCATTTATTTTAGCCCTTTGTATTCAGTACGTCTCTATCGACATAAACCTACGTTTCTACGAAAATGGAAGCTTTTGTTTTTTTGCAGCCACATACACTTAGACCTTGTTTATTTGGCCCGTGTTAGCCTTTGAGTTTGACATGATTGGTCTAGAACAGGGGTCCTCAAACTACGGCCCGCGGGCCACATGCCAATACAAATATTGTATTTGTTCCCGTTTTGTTTTTTTTTACTTCAAAATAAGATATGTGCAGTGTGCATAGGAATTTGTTCATAAGTGTTTTTTAAACTATAGTCCGGCCCTCCAACGGTCTGAGGGACAGTGAACTGGCCCCCTGTTTAAAAAGTTTGAGGACCCCTGGTCTAGACAGTCTCATGAGGCCCTGGCAGGGTAGCTTAGTTGGTTGGAGTGTTGTAGGTTCAATTCTGGATCAAAGCACGTACCTAGGTTGCCAGTTCAATTTCCAGTAGGGGTGAGTGTGAGAGGCAACTGATCAATGTTTCTCTCTTTCTCTAAAAAATAAATGAATAAATAAATAAATAAATAAATAAATAAATAAAATAAGCATATCCTTGGGTGAAATTATAAATAAATAAATAAATAAATAAATAATAAAACTCACAAAAATTAAAAAAAAAAAAAGACAGTTCCATGAGGAGGTAACATTATTACCTCTGGACTATATTTGGGAGGACACAGGCTCAAAGAGTGGAGTAGCTTGCCCAGGGATACTGGATACCAGGCCAGCATGAGCAGCATGAGGCCCAGCCTGGATCTGAGCCCAGGCCTGAGTCTCTGCCCCACAGCCCCCTCCTGTCCAGGTCAGGCCTGCCCGGGTCTGCTCTCTGTGGCTGTGGTTCCAACACATCGTACACCGGGTAGGGCTGTGGGGCCCTCTTTTTGCCTTCTTTTCTGTCACCCCCTTCCCATTCCTATTCTGCCATGAAATATTATGTGATAAATGTCTTCACGCTAAGAGGTTAGAGAGGGGTAGTGGGTGGTGCGAGCGCTGTGTGCACGTAATTTACCTGTGTGCCTCACTTAACCCTTCATTTTTCTGCATGGCGGGTCTCTGGTGTGACAGAAGCTTTAGGGAGGTTAAATAAGTTACTGGGAAGAGGCAGATTTTAATTCAGGGTCTACCTTGAACCGTTTTTAAAAAATAATCCTCACCTGAGGATATGTTTCTATTGATTTTTTAGGGATGGAGGAAGGGAGAGAGAGAAAGACAGACAGACAGACAGACAGACAGGAAGAAAGAAACATCAATCAGCCATCTCCTGTATGAGCCCAATCAGGGATTGAATCCGCAACCACTTGGTGTACAGGACAATGCTCCAGCCACCTGAGCCACCGACCAGGGCTGAACTTCCTTCACAGTGGACCAGACTCCTGCTGAGCTTCCCCCAGCTTCTCGCAGAGCTTTACACCTGTTAGGAGAGGAGGAAGCACCACTCAGAGTGAAGGAAGGGTGCTCTGGTGGTGAGAACTCAGGCATTGTGACACCTAGGCTTGTGTGGTTTGTGACTTTTTGAGAATGGCCTTTTCCTGGCCTCCAGCAAGCCCTGGCCAGCCTTCTAAAGTCACACTGGGGTCAGTTTTTTCCAGCTGAGTACATGGCCCGGCCCAGCCCCGCCCAGCCCTTTTCTCTGTTGGGCTGCTTTCTTCTCCTCCTTGCCCTCTCCTTCCTTCATCCTTCGGTACTGCCTGCCTCTGGCCTGGGAACTCTCCTGTCTCATCTCTTTTCATTTCTAGCTGTAAATCAGCCATTTTCCTTTGCCTCCTATTTTCCATTGTATGGATACACTGTACCACATTTTGTTTATTCATTCATTGTTGATGGGCAAGGGTTGTTTCCACCTTTTGGCTATCTTGGTGCCTTTAGACATGTCTCGCTCTGTTCAAAGACATTTTATTTAATACTAGTGGCCCAGTGCACAAAATCCATGCACATTAAAAGGGAATTAATTAGAGGAAATATTTTAATATTGCTATTTGCCCTTTCTCTATAATAGAAGTGTCAGAGATGAAAGAAAGTTAGTAAAATGTGTATTAAAATCTCCCTCCTGTCAGAGTCTGGGGCGTGCTGCAGGACCCAAAGTCAAGTCCACGCTCACCCACGCGCACCTCGAAATCGCATGAGACCCAGACCCGGCCGGCCCCACCCCTGTCAAGCCCTGCAGGGTGGGGAGCGCAGCCTCAGGTCCCCCGGCCCAGCCTCAGGTTCTCCAGCCCGGCCTCAGGTCCCCCAAAAGGAGGGTGTGACAACCATTTGCATATTAGGTCTTTATTATATAGGACTAGAGGCCTAGTGCACAAAATTTGTGCACTGAGGGGGAGGTCCCCCCTCAGCCTGGCCTGCACCCTCTCGCAGTCCAGGACCTCTCGGGGGATGTCCCCCTGCTGGCTTAGGCCCACTCCCCCCGGGGATTGGGCCTAAGCCGATAGTCAGACATCTCTCTCACAATCTGGCATCCCTCACTCCTTACCACCCACCTGTTCACTGCTCCTTACCGCTCGGCTCGCTGCTCCTTAGTGCTGTTGCGGAGGCAGGAGAGGCTCCCGCCACCGCCGCTGCGTTCTCCAGCCGTGAGCCTGGCTTCTGGCTGCGTTGAGCATCTGCCCCCGGGTGGTCAATGCGCATCATAATGACCAGTCGTTCTGGTTGTTCCACTGTAATGGTCGCTAAGGCTTTTATTATATAGATATATTTTGATTTATTACTTTTGAAGTCACAACCTGGCTCATGCCTGGACACAGCTTATCTAGCACATGCATTTTCTCCATAAGGCACATCACAGCCTTCGTGCATTTAGTACACTAGACAGCACTTCAGCACTACACTTCGGACCATTGTAAACAGCAAAATCAAGAACAAAAAACACAAAAGTGCAAAAAACGTGGCACTAAGTAGATTGCAAAAAGGACACTTGTTTACCGTGTGTGAGCTGAGACAAGAAGGCAGAGTGCAGCCTTGTTCAACCAAACTCAGCTGAACGTGTGTGACTTACATTTCGGTTGCTCAGCACATACACATGTCTGCAAATGATTAGGAAATCACTGCAAGTATTGATTTAGGGGTTACACACATTTTAGTGAGTAGGCGAATTTGCATATATGGACTCTGAATATCCTGTGAATGATAAGGGTCGACTATATTTACATCTTCACAGAGAACCCTAAACCCCTGTTGCCCACTAGATTGAAGGGCGTTGAGGGCAGACCACGTCATACGTGACTTGGTACCCAATGCCTGGCATATAGTAGGTGCTCCATATACAGCTTTGAATGAATGAATGAAAGACCCAAAGGGCTAATGCGCTAATGGTGAGGTGTGAGGCATGAAAATAAACAGGGAGGAATTTTTTTTGGCTGGGGAGCCTGCTTAACTATGCATGTCAGTCACCTGCTCCTCTCCATGCTAGGAATCAACTCTCTCCTCCTCATTGAGAGGCATCCAGATGCTGGTCATGGGAGTTGTAATTGTGTGGCAGCAAAGTACAGGGCTGAGGTTTAGTTCTAGTCCCTGTTTCAACTAGCTGTGGGGCCTTTTGGCAAGGCATGGCACCTGTAAGTTGGAGGGCAACGTTTCCTCTGGGGTTTTTCTTTATTTACACCAACCTTTGAAACTGCACACCTCCTAGCTGGGACCTTCCCCAGAGGCTGCGGGGCAGTGGGGTCTGTGCTGAGAAAAGTCAGGAAGACTTTCACATCCACAAAGAGAAATGCGTCTAGCTCCCATTTGCTGGTCATTCAGGGTCTGGTACCCCTCCCTGTTACTCTTCACATCTGACTTAAGTCCCACAAGCTGTAGATTCAGACCACTCCCCTCCGTTTGTCCACAAAACTATTGACAAAGCCATCAGAGCAACATTGTGGTGGGTGAGAGACCGTTTGCTGGGGAAGGAGCTGAACTCATCCACTTAGAGCAGTGGTTCTCAACCTTCCTAATGCTGCGACCCTTTAATACAGTTCCTCATGTTGTGGTGACCCCCAACCATAAAATTATTTTCATTGCTACTTCATAACTGTAATTTTGCTACTGTTATGAATCGTAATGTAAATATCTGATATGCAGGATGTATTTTCATTGTTACAAATTGAACATAATTAAAGCATAGTGATTAATCAGAAAAACAATATGTAATTATATATGTGTTTTCCGATGGTCTTAGGCGACCCTTGTGAAAGGGTCGTTCAACCCCAAAGGGGTCTCGACCCACAGGTTGAGAACCGCTGACTTAGAGCTTTGGGGCTCGGGCACAGCCCTTCACCCCAGGAGCTCTGGTCTTGTCATCTGAAACGGGGTGGTACTGATTACCTCAAGGTGATGTTGGGAGGATTAGAGGAGATGTTAGCCCAGTGCCAGGCACAGAGTGGGCCTTCAGAAATGGTAGCTACTAGCTTTAACATTAAAATTATTCTCTCTCTGATAAGCAGAATGTTTGTGTCCCCCAGTGTCCTGGGTACCTCCCAATAGCTAGGCCTCCCTCCTGTGATTGTCAGGCCGCCCAGTCTGTCCTGCAGGGGGGCCAGGCGTGAGGGGGAGGCATCACTGTGTTGGGGAAGTGGGCTGTGTGCTCTGACCTGGCTCTGCCTTGAGGGTGGGTTCTTCTCTCTGGCTCTAGGTCCCTGTCCTCCCCTTTCCTCGCCAGCCTCCTGAGTTACAGCAAAGCAGCCAATCTCCTAGGAACCTTGGGGCATGCACATTTTCCCTGGTCCTAAGACATCGCTGGCTATATTTGGCAAGAAATACAGTGACTTGGAATGGAAGACAGAAGATGCCTGAGGAGGCCTAATGAGGAGTTGAGGCAGCAGGTGTTACAGTCCTGAGGCCTTTGTGGGTGGGGCCAGGGAACCTTTCAGGGCAGAGGCAAGCCTTGGCGGAGCTGTGTGCCTGGTACCTGCTTCCACTGGATGACTCTCACACTTTGAGCACTTAGGTGTTTGCGTGCCTGTACCAGCCTTCCGCCCTCTATCTAAATCAGGGGTGGGAAATGTCCAGCCCGTGGGCCGCATGAGGCCCGAGAAATCATTTGGTGTGGCTCTGCCAAGGCGTTAGGGGTGAGTCAATTAAATGTTTGAGCAAATGTAGCAGGCTAATTTTCTTTAAGCAGGCTAATTTTTAAGTTGATAATTTTGTATGGCCTGTGAATGATGTTAAAAATATTCAAATGGCCTTTGGCAGAAAAAGGTTCCTCATCCCTGGGTCTAAGCCCCTAAGGGCCTGAACCCATTTATTCAGAGGTTAGTCTAGGAATAGGTACTCAAGAGATGGTTTTCTTAAAAAAAATTTTTTTGTTACTTTGCAAAATTTCAGCTTACTGGGGTGTCTACACTAATAAAAGACAAACATGCAAATTGACCGTACCTTCCCTCCACCTTAAGCCTCGCCCACCAGCCAATCAGAGTGACTATATGCAAATTAACCCAACCAAGATGGCGGCCGGCAGCCACGGAGCTGGAGCAAGCAGGAGGCTTGGTTGCCCCAATGATGGAGGAAGCCAAGTTTCCCGCTGCCGTGGCAGGCTCTGAGCTCCACTCAAAGCAACAAAGTTTCAATTATAGAAAGTAAATAAACCCCAGATACCTGCTTTCAGCAGGCCGTGGCCACAGAGCTGGAGCGAGCAGGAGTGGGTTGCCCCTGGCAATAGAAGAAGCCAAGTTTCCCTCCCGCCCGCCCTGGCCGGCTCTGAGCTCCTCTCAAGGCTACAAAGTTTCAATTATAGAAGGTAAATAAATCCCAGAATAAAAAAAGAAAAAAAGGAGAGACTGGGAGCTTCGGT
>NW_005369217.1:341363-348168 GCF_000412655.1 Myotis brandtii
TCTGGGACACCCTTCAGGGCAAACCAGCCGGCCCCCACCCATGCACAAGGCCTCTATCCTATATAATAAAAGGGTATATGCAAACTGACCCTAACAGCAGAACGACTGGGAATGACTGGTCATTATGACACACACTGACCACCAGGGGGCAGATGCTCAATGCAGGAGCTTCCCCCTGGTGGTCAGTGTGCTCCCATAGGGGGAGCTTTGCTCAGCCACAAGCCAGGCTGACGGCTGCCAGTACAGCGGTGGTGGTGGGAGCCTCTCCCGCCTCCTCAGCAGCGCTAAGGATGTCCGACAGCAGTTTAGACCTGCTCCCCGCTGGCAAGTGGACATCCCCCAAGGGCTGCCGGGCTGCCAGAGGGATGTCTGACTGCCAACTTGGGCCCGATCCCCCAGGGAGCAGGCCTAAGCCAGCAGGTGGACGTCCTCCGAGGGGTCCCAGACTGTAAGAGGGCATAGGCCGGGCTGAGGGACCCCCCCGAGTGCACAAATTTTTGTGCACCAGGCCTCTAGTACTTAACATAAAATAATAAGATATTTAAAGTATATATCTAGTATTTGATAAATGTATACATTATTAAAGGAATTACCCTCATTTAGTTAATTAATCTGTCACCTCAGATATATAATATTTATAATTTTTTTTGGTTTTGGTGAGAACATTCAGGTTCTATTTTCTTAGCAAATTTCAGTTATACAATACAGTATTATTAGCTGTAGTACCATGTCTTACATTCTCAGAACTTACTCATCTTGTAGCTGAAAGTCTGTACCTTTCTACCAGCATTTTCCTATTCCCCTACTTTCAGTAGATGTTTACTGATGGACTGGTGTTAGGAATTACATAAGTACAGAGGCTCACCCTAAGCAGGAAAGCAGTGCGACTAAACTCGGGTTTAAGAGGTGGTGAGGAGACCAAGGGGGCTGGAGGAGGACTGGGAATGAGTCTGGAAGAAGGCTGGTGTTTCCTGTTCCTGATATTCCCTCTTGTTCTTACTTAAGTGAGGTCAGGGCAGTGAAAGCTCAGAGATCACCCCACAATCGGGGAGCTTGCACTTCTGCTTCAGTTGGCCCAATCTTCAGAGTCTAGTCCGATTGGGAATAGTCAGGATAATAATGGGAGGAACAGTTTTTGTCTCTGCTCTGAAATGAATTGGATGGGGAAGACCCACATTCCATTTGGTGTTGATGCTCCGTAGCCACAGCTATATTAGATTGGGCAAAGCACCTAGGATTCAGACACATGACTCCTGGCCTTGATAACCAAGCCTTTTAGATAAGTCCACCATCCTGAAGGAGGATTCCTGGTCTGGGATTGAGATAGAGGGGCCTGCTCCTACTCTGAATTACTTTAGCCACCACCCTGCCTTCTACATCTTTATACCTCTGGGACAAATGTATCTCGAAGATTAGAATGGGTCTCCTGGAAGGAAACTTCAACTTCTCTTTTTCCATCCAGCTTCTCAGTTATAGGAGCCACTGAGGTGAAGGAGGTAGCTCTTTCACAGGGCCCAGGAGAGAAGCAGCAGACTGAAAGCTGAGGTATCAGTGGGCAGGATCTCAGAGCCCACAGTTCATGAGAATCCTGATGTGGCTGGAATCTTTCCCCCTAGATCCCAGAGCTCTTGGAATCAGTGAGGAGAAGAGGAGCATAGAGAACCATTTTTATCTTCATAATAGGGAGGGAGACTCAGGCCCTCTCCTAATTGTCTCTTTCTAACTTTCTAGATGACACTAGGCCAGTCTTACAAACTTTCTGAGTTTCACTGTCCATCACTTCCAATTTGGGTTGAGGGAGCATAGGGAAAAGGTTATAATGTTACTAGAGGCTCAGTCCTTGAAATTCATGCACTGATAGGGTCCCTAGCAGCTGCTGGCTGGAGCCTCCCTCCCTTCCGGCCAGCCCCGCCCCCTGGTTGAACTCCCAGACCAACTCCTGGTGGAGGGGACAATTTGCATACTATGCTTTTATTATATAGGAGGATATGTGTTGATCCCCAAGGAGTTAGAAACATTGTAATTAAAGGAAATTAATAGTAGATTTGTTCCTGACCAAGGAAAGGGGATCAGTGGAAGAATCAATTTCTTAAGGATGACATCTACTACCTAAATTCTCAACACTGAGGCAGGAGTGGTGGGAGGTGCTAATCAATGAGAAATGATTATGTTCTCAAGGAGCTCACAGTCCAGTGGGGAAACAGGTGAGCAAGGTGCAGTCACTTTTTCAGACCAGTGTCATGTGTTGAGTTGAGTGTTGGAAGCTGTGTTGAGTTGAGTGTTGGAAGCTGTGTTAAGTTGAGTGTTGGAAGCTAGAGGCTGGTGGGAGTTAGCTGGGGCCTAGAGATCACCGTGGCTGAGGAAGGCTCCCGAAGGAGGAGGTGGGCTTTGAGAGCAGCAGGTGGGTGTCTTAAGGACACAGCCAGGGGACAGGACTTCAGGGTCTGAGGTCTGGTTTCGCCAGTTTCTTCAGGCAAATTATTTGCTATCATTGAGCCTCAATTTCTCCATTTTTTCTTCCTGTCCTGAAAAGGGTTTTGAGGAAATTGTTGTTCTCATTATTAGAAAGATTGGAATAAAAGCCTATAAATTCATGAATCTTCTGAAAATTCCTGAGTAACCAGCGTCTGTGGCCCCTAGGATGGAGCTGAGTGTTGTTTGGGCCTGGAGTTTGCATTGGGTGGCCTTTCTGGTAGCCTTTTGGGTGGGGTAGTGGGCAGAACAGGGTGGGGTGGTGGCCAGGCCCTGGGAGCCAAGTCAGGGATTATTTTTATTCCTCTGGTCATGGCACATGGCCCGGGCTTAATGATGCCATCTGTTCCCCACCCCAGCCCCCCCTCCAGCTCTGTCTGGCAGGCCCCAAGGGTCACTGTGGAACACTTGGGGAAGGAGGAGAGGAGTGAGGATCCTTTTCTGGACTGATATTGGCTTACCCCCCATTCTCCTAGCTGAGGGACAGAGGCTATATGGGAGGTTTGCCTAATGAGGGAACTAGCTAGCTGCCAGGCCTGGCTGTGGGCGATAAGGGTGGGAGAGTCTAGACCAGGAGATGGGAGCAGGCCACACAGGGCTGGGAGCAACTCCATTTCGGTAATGAATCCCGTGGCCCAGGGCCTTGGGTGACCCGCTGCCCTGCTTTTGCTGGGACAGACCCAACCTTGGGGACACGGAGTTCAGGTCCTCAGGAAACCTCCCTCATGGGGCAGCGTCTGGCTCAAGTCTGGTTCTCCCCAGGTCTGGTGTTCTGCTGGGCTGCCCTGTGCGCAACTTCTGCAGGAACCCAGGATGTTCATGGTCCAGCACAGCTTGAGTGAAGGACAGGCCTGGAGACCATAGCCTCTGGCTCTTAGTGGGGCTCACGCAGATCTCCTAACTTTCTGGCCTCCACAGCATGCTCCACCTGGTCTGGACTCTCCATCTGTGTGTAGTGTCAGGTCCCAACAGAAGATCTAGGCTAAAACCAGGACATGTGAAGCTTTAGATGTTAATAGTAATTAATTAACATCAATTAATATTGGGTATTAGGGCTTAAGATATATGTACCTATCAGGTCCATTTAGGGCTTTAGATCTTCTAGTTGAGGCATTTATTTATAGCTTAGTAATGATTGTGAGGGTGGTGATGGTGACAGTATAGCTCTAATTGTGTAGTGACTGTGTCAGGCTCCAAACAGGTTAACATATCATCTTATTGACCATCATATGGAACATCTCTCCATGGCAGATCAGTTCCTCAGCCTTCTCTGAGCAAAGCCACAGGTGAAAGTCTGCAGGATATGTCCAGCAGCGGATAGACAAGCTCCCTGAGGACATGGAGGGTCTGGGCAAGAGTGTGAGCCACAGACACTGCTAGGACAGAAGGAACCTTTGATCACAGTGGGAGCAAACCCTCATTTTAGTTTTATAAATGAGCAAACTGAGGCTCAGAGAAATGGACGGATTGATCATGGTCACACAGTGCTTGTAGAACTGCAACCAAAACCAGTCTCTTGATTCCCAGACATCACACTTTAATTTTACAAGCCTCCAAAGTAAATCCCCCCAGGATTTACAGCAGCTCAAGCTCTCCCACTGGTATGCCGATGTCCAGACATTTATGGAGATTTTCTTTTATTTTCTGACACTAAACACAGAACAAACAGTTCTTCCTCCTCACAGAGAAATCATTATTTCACAAAGAACACTTAGGAGATATCCATTCATCTGTTTATCCTTTTGTTCTCTAGCATTGTTCGATGTGCTTGGACTTACTAGGAAAAAGAAAACCATCCCTGTCCCTGTGGTGCCTGAAGTGTGGTGAAGGAGACCAATCTTTCTTGGGATGACGGCTAGGATGCCAGAAGCACAGGGCTCTGTTGGAGCACATAAGAGGGGGCATAATCCAGGCTCATTTCCCCAGAGGAAGTGACATTTTGGCCAGGCCTTAATCAGGTGAAAGAAGGGGGATGGGGAGAAAAGTTACAGGTAGCACTTCCAGGTGTGGAGAAAGAGCTTAGCATGTTGAGGGTATCATTTAGATAATTGAATTTGGAGGTTGGGGATGGGTGCAAAGAAGGAAGTCAAGAGGATGTTGCAGGTGGATGGAAGGTATGGCAGAAGAGCAGGAATCTGTTGAGGAAGGGCTTTCTAAAGTCCCATTATGGAGTATATCATTTTATCTGACATCATGGGGAAGCTATTGAAAGATTTTAAACAGTAGAAGAAATCACACGATCAGATTTGTATTGTAGAAAAATCATTCCAGCTCTGGCCAGTGTTGCTCAGTTGATTGGGCATTGTCCCATGTACCAAAGGGTTGCCAGTTCAATTCCCAGTCAGGGCACATACTTAGGTTGTGGGTTCAATCCCTGCAAACTAGAAGCAACCAATTGATTGTTTCTTACATAAGTGTTTTTCTCTCTACCCCCCTTCCTCTCTCTAAAATCAATAAACATATCCTCAGGTGTGGATTAAAAATAAAAGAATATAATTGAGTTTGCTTGCTGAATTCTCTTAAAAGTTGTTGTTTTTTCCTTTTAGAAGTTTTAATAATTTGATTGTCTTTCTTTTTTGACCTCTGCATAGGTGAGCACCAGCAGGCTGAGGAGGGCAAAGGGGAGGAAGCCTCAGTGCTTCATCTCACTTGCTGCCCGCGCCCTCCCATTGGTTGTCCTTTTGGGGTTTATGGAGGCTTCATTACCTAGGCATGATTGGTTAAATCCTTGACCATACATTGGCCATAGGCAATTGGTGAACCTTCAGCTTCTCTCTCCTCTCCAGAGGTGAGGGTGAGGGGACACTGAAAGTTCTAACCCTCTAGTCACATGGTTGGTTCTCCTGACCACCAGCCCCATCCACAGGTGCTTTCCAAAAGTCACCTCATTCACATAGCAAGACTCCTCCATCACTTTCATCACTTAGGAAATTCCAAGTGTTGTGGGAGCTCTTTGCCAGAAAGCTGGACAAAGACCAAATATATAGTTCTTATTATAAATCATAATATCACAGTAGGTTTTGTGAAGATATGTTTTGGTGAGTTAAAGAAGTTCCTTTTGTTTCTAGTAGTTTGCTAAGAGATTTTATTGTAAACTAGAGGCCCTATGCACGAAATTCATGCAAGAGTAGGCCTTCCTTCCCCCTGGCTGCCAACACGGGTTTCCCTCTGGCACCCAGGACCCGGGCTTCCCTTGCAGCCCCAGCTTTGTCCGGAAGGTCGTCAGGAAAGACATCCAGCCTAATTAGCATATTATGCTTTTATTATTATAGATGGGTCTTGAACTGTATCAGATTTTACCAAATGCAGCTTCTGAATTTATGGTTTAGAAACATGGTTTTTCTGTGCATGTGTGTGAGTGTGTGTGAGTGTGTGTGTGTGTGTGTATTGTATGGCCAGACTTAGTGGTCATTATTGTTGTTATTATTTTATACAGTTAATATTGTTTAGATTCACTCTTATTTTTACCAGCTACTTTGCTCACCACTCTTCCATGTATAATGCCTTTTTTTATATCAATTTCTTTTTTTTAAAGACCTCCTTTACTGTTTTTTGTTTTTTGTTTTTCCAGTAAGGGTTTGTTAGTACTAAATTCTCTCCCCCTTTATCTGAAAAAAACCTTGAATGTTCACATTTGAGCAATATTTTGGTTGGGTTTTTAATTCTAGGTTGACATATGATGTCACTCATGTGTGGGATATAAAACAGAAAGCAACAGACAAACAAAACAAAATAACTGTTGACACAGACAACAGTATGGCATTTACCAGAGGGGGCAGGGGGTCAAATATATTATGATGGAAGGAAATTGATATATTATAGAATTGTACATGTGAAACTTATATAATATTACTACCAATGTCACCCCAATAAATTTAATAAAAAGAAAAAATTCTAGGTTGACAGTTATTTTTTTCTCAACAATTTGGAAATGTTATTTTGGGTCTTCTAGTGTACAATGTACACAATATAATAGTCCCTGTCACCCCAATTAACTTAATAAATAAATATTAAATACATATATATAGTAGTCCTTTCTTTGTAGGTACTCTGTCCTTTTTCACTCTGCATGATTTTAAGATCTACTCTTCGTTTTTGTTTTTCTAAAGTGTACCTGTAATATGTCTTTATTTTTATTTTATTTTTTAAAAAATATACTTTATTGATTTTTTACAGAGAGGAAAGGAGAGGGATAGAGAGTTAGAAACATCGATGAGAGAGAAACATCGATCAGCTGCCTCCTGCACACCCCCTACTGGGGATGTGCCCACAACCAAGGTACATGCCCTTGACCAGAATCAAACTTGGGACCCTTCAGTCCACAGGCTAATGC
>NW_005369217.1:348578-355642 GCF_000412655.1 Myotis brandtii
TTTTTTACAGAGAGGAAGGGAGAGGGATAGAGAGTTAGAAACATCGATGAGAGAGAAACATCGATCAGCTGCCTCCTGCACACCCCCTACTGGGGATGTGCCCACAACCAAGGTACATGCCCTTGACCGGAATCGAACCTGGGACCCTTCAGTCCGCAGGCTGACGCTCTATCCACTGAGCCAAACCGGTTAGGGCATTTTTTAAAATATATATTTTATTGATTTTTTACAGAGAGGAAGGGAGAGGGATAGAGAGCTAGAAACATTGATGAGAGAGAAACATCGACCAGCTGCCTCCTGCACACTCCCCACTGGGGATGTGCCCGCAATCAAGGTACATGCCCTTGACCAGAATCGAACCTGGGACCTTTCAGTCCGCAGACCGATGCTCTATCCACTGAGCCAAACTGGTTAGGGCAATATGTCTTTATTTTATTTGAATTTATTCTGGTTAGGATTCAGTATAGTTCCTGGATTGGAGAATTCATGTATTTTCTTTAATTCTGGACAATTTCCTATCATTATTATTTCAAATGTTATTTTACTTCATTTTCTATAGTCTTTCTTTCTGGAATGCTAATTGGAGGCGTGTTCAACTGCATTTTTATTCTCCTTGCTTTTTATAATCATTTACAAATAATATATCTCTGAATAATGTCCTCAGATCTATCTTTCAGGTTGTTAATTTTTCCTGTAGCTGTATCTAATTTGCTGTTAATCTCAGTCATTGAGTTTTTAATTTTAGTGACTAAAATATTTATTTCTAAATGTTTTATTTTGTCCTTTTTCCAGTCTACTTTGCATTTTTTGATAGTGTCTAATTCTTTCTTATATTTCCAATTCTTTAAGTCAATAAGTATTTTAAACACAATTAATAGAATAATATTTAATCTGATATTTTAATTATCTGTAGTTCTTGGGGATCTAATTTTGATCCTGGTTGATTATTTCTTCTTATATGTTGTAGTTATGGATTTTGAGACCCTCGTTAGCAAAGCATTACCTTTGGTAATTCTCCCCAGTCTGGGTTAAAATTGTCTTTTCAGAGATTTTTCAGCTTGAGACCACTGTTTATTTTGTGAATTGGCTGGGAGTTCCTGAGTGATATAAAATTTAAATCTCAAATCCACTTACCGGTAGGCCTTTTGTTACAAATTCTTAGGCATGACCTTTGTTTTTTATACCTAGAGCTCAGGCCAAGAAAATCTTCCCTGTCATATTTTGTTGGGATTCTATCTTTTCTGTGAAGATTGAGGTATAGTTCCCAGTTCCAACCTCCCTGTATCTCTCAGGTCTAAGGTCTCATCTCTGAGTAACCATTAAAACCCAGTGGCCTTATTACTAAGATTAGCTTCATGCCCTGCCTCCTAGAGCTACTATAGTAATAGCTCATCTGCTTATTTCTATAGTTTAGCATTTTTTCATTTTGGGCTTCTGGGGTTTACTTTCTTCTGAAGTTAGCCATGTATTTAAAAGTGTACTGTTGCCCAGCTTGTGTGACTCAGTGGTTGAGCATTAACCTATGGACCAGGAGGTCACAGTTCAATTCCCAGTTGGGGCACATGCCCTGGTTTTGGTCCCTAGTAGGGGGGGACGTGAAAGAGGAGGCAGCTGATCATTGATTCTTTATAATCATTGATGTTTCTCTCTCTCTCTCCCTCTCCCTTCCTTTCTGAAATTAATAATAAAAAAATATTTTTAAAAGTAAAAAATAAATAATAAAATGGCTGTTGTTAAAATATAAATAAAAAAGTATTTGTTATATTTGTCATTTCTAAGTTCCATCTCTTTTAAGAACTTTGTTTTGGAAGGTATAGAAAAAGAGTTCAAGGTTCATGATAGCATCAAGACAAGAATTTCAGGTGGAGAATAAGCTAGTTTTTTTTCAGATCAGGTGACCCTCTTGGACACACTTTGAGGAAAATGATTTTAACAGCCACAGAGAGAAAGCCAACTTTAATTATGCTAAAAGGCCTGGGATGTGAGGGCAGAGATCAAGACCCAGCTGATCTGTTGACTTGTTATATAACCTTGGGCAAGTCTTTAGGCATTTCTGGGCCTCAGTGTCCTCATCTGAAAGTTGAGCGGATTGGGTTAGGTTTCCCCTGGGGTTCCTATTTTAATTTCAATGGTTTAACCTTTTTCTGACTTCAGGCCTGGGCCAGCAGTCTAAGTTCCTTGGAACCTCCACTCTCTCCTAGGGTATGTCCCCCAGTAACCACCCCCCCACCCCCCCACACACACATTGTGCTCCTCCCTTTCCTTCACTGGATGGTGACCATACTGACCCTCATACCCACCTCTCTGTGAAGAAATGTTCGGCTAACACAGCGGTTCTCAACCTGTGGGTCGAACGACCCTTTCACAGGGGTCGCCTAAGACCATCGGAAAACACATATATAATTACATATTGTTTTGTGATTAATCACTATGCTTTAATTATGTTCAATTTGTAACAATGAAAACACATCCTGCATATCAGATATTTACATTACGATTCATAACTAGCAAAATTACAGTTATGAAGTAGCAACGAAAATAATTTTATGGTTGGAGGTCACCACAACATGAGGAACTGTATTAAAGGGTCGTGGCATTAGGAAGGTTGAGAACCACTGGGCTAACATGTCTGGGTTGGGGGTGAGAGACTTCAAGCATGAGGGATGCTCTGGGAAGGTCTTTTCTGTGAGGATCCTGGATGGAAGTGGGTTGGAACTCGGGTCTTCAGACTCCTACCCCTGGGTTCAGGCTGCTGGGCTACACTGGTCCTCATGGCTAACAGGGGAGGGAGGAAGGGGTGATCTGTGTGATGGGGAGAGACCCTCCTTTGCAGATGTGCTCAGTGGCCGGGGGCTCAGGGAGGGCCATGGGAGGTAAATGGTACCCACCTGGTACTCATAATCTAAAAACTGCCTTAAGATTACTAGTATGTCCTGCTCCTTCCCAAATCCCTGAGAACTGTGTCCAGAAATTTATAGCTTGGACAGTTGGTGCCGAGGTCACTGAATTTGTCTTATGCTGATGGCAAGGGCAGGGATGTGTTGTCAGCTTCTGGAGACACCAGCAAGTTAACTTGCCAGAGCCCCAACATGTGAGAATCCACCAGGGCCAAAAGCTTTCTTTAAAAACAGCCAGGCTTGGCTGGTGTGGGTAAGTGGTTAGAGTGTTAACTCATGCACTGAAGGGTTGAGGGTTTGATTCCCAGGCAAAGGCATGTACCTGGGTTGCAGGTTCGATCCTCCGGCCCTGTCGGGGCACGTGCAGGAGGCAACCAGTTAATGTGTCTTTCTCATATCAGTGTTTCTCTATCCTCCTCTCTCCCTCCCTCCCTTCCGTTTTCTCTATAAATCAATGGAAAAAAAAATATCCTCTGGTGGGGATTAACTGAAAATAAAAAATAAAAACAGACAAAGCTGGATGTCATAGAGAATGGTGAGCTGCATTTTACTTTACATACTTTTTAAATTAAATTTAAAGTTTAATTGTGGTAAAACACATAACGTTTATCATATTAACCATTTTTAAGTCTATAGCTCAGTGGTGTTAAATGTATATTCACATTGTTGTGCAACAGATCTCCAGAACATTTTTTCTCGTAAAACTGAAACTCTATACTCATGAACACCAACTCTCCTTTCCTCCTCTCCCCAGCCCCTGGCAACCACAATGCTACTTTCCGTCTCTATGGATTTGACTACTCTAGATACTCCATATAAGTGGACGAGTATTTGTCTTTTTGTGGCTGACTTATTTCACTTAGCATGATGGCCTCAAGGCTCATTCTGCATGTGACAGAATTTTCTTCTTTTTTAAGGCTGAATAAAATTCCATTGTATGTCTGTATCACATTTTGTTCATCCATTATCCATCTGTGGATACTTGGGTTGCTTCCACCTCTTGGGTATTGTGAATAATGCTGCTATAAACATGAGTGTACAAATATCTCTTCAGGACCCTGCTTTCAGTTCTTTCAGATATATATATACCTAGAAGAGGGATTGCTGGATCACATGATAGTTCTATTTTTAATTTTTTGAGGACCCTCCATATTGTCTCCCACAGGCTGTACCATTTGATATTCCTGTCAGCAGCACACAGCGTTTGTTTTGTTTTTAAATATATTTTTATTGATTTCAGAGAGAAAGAAGAGGGAGAGAGAGAGATAGAAACATCAGTGATGAGAGAGAATCATTGATTGGTTGCCTCCTGCACCCACTTCCCTTCCCCGCACCGGGAATCAAGCCCGCAACCCAGGCATGTACCCTCACCGGGAATCAAACTGTAACCTCCTGGTTCATAGGTCAACATTCAACCACTGAGCCACACCGGCAGGGCAACACACAGTGTTTTTCATCCTTTTTGTCCATTATTGATTTAATGCCAGGCCATCCTTGTCTCCTACTTCCCAGCCCTGTCTGGGTTCTTGGAGCTGCGATTAGAGAGTGCCCAGGTCATTGTGCTCATGTGACAGGTAGGAAGCTGAGGTCTACAGAGGGGAGGTGACCTGCCTGATCCTAGGCCTCTGATCGTCCTAGACCTTGCATTTTACTCTTTGTCTCCTAGAATCCCTGGCCTTTTCCCTCCAAGTTCCTGTGTGGTGAGTGGCCTGTCAAGGAAGAGCAGCTGGTCGTGGGCCTGGCACTCCCTGGGTACCCCCGTCCCATGGTCCACCTAGTTCTTCCACCAATGCTGTGGTTTCTGCCCAAACAGGTCCAACAGGCGCTCCTCCAAGCGGAGCCTTGGAGGGCAAGGCCGGCACCATTACCTCCAACGAGTGGAGCTCTCCTAACTCCCCTGAGGGGAGCAACGTCTCTGGGGGCAGTCAGGCATTGGACAAGCCCATCGACAATGATGCGGAGGGTGTTTGGAGCCCGGACATTGAGCAGAGCTTCCAGGAGGCCCTGGCCATCTACCCACCCTGTGGCCGGCGGAAGATCATTCTGTCGGATGAGGGCAAGATGTACGGTAAGGACCCTGTGGGGTGGGGCAGCAGGCCCCTGGCCTCATGGTCCAGCTCTGGAAGTAGAATCTAGGCAAGGGGTGAGGCGCAGCAACCTTGGGGTCCCCTCCAATGAGGGAGGGGGATGATCTCTTGGGGCTTCTAACAGGTGGACACTGCTTTCTTCTGAGCTGGGTTCTCAAGGGATGGGAGGGCATCTGAGAAGCCTTTGAGTGTGTGAGGAGCTGGGGTAGTGGGAGACTTGGGAAAGGAGTAAAATACTGGAAACATCCCACAAGACATCCCTCGGGCAAATGCCTGATCTCCCAGCTCCCCACCTTGGCTGTGAAGGGTGGTCACGGAGGTGGTTCCTGGACTCATTCCCTCCTTCATGAGCCTTCTGTGTTCCAGGTGTAGTGGGCAGATCTAGTCCCTGCTCACAATATGGTGGGTGAGGCGTGGCCACACATGTAGCTGACAACCAGGCAGGCGGAGTGGGTCAGGAGGGAATCCAGCAGAGCGCTGCAGACCTTCCTCAGGAAAGGTCCCTTCCGCTGGGAGGCATCTAGGAAGGCTCGGTCTTCCTGAACGCCTGAGGATGCGGAATGTACAGATATAGAAACTCTGTCCAGCAGCCACGTGGGATTGATTTTGGATGGAAGAAAGGGTATTTGGGAAAGTCAAACAACAACTGAGCAGCTGTTGGAAGGCCCAAGTCAGGCTTTCATTCCCATTGGAAAGCCCCCCGGGCCCTCAGCTTGAAGCACTGGAGCTGAGAGGGTCTCCGGAACTGGCCAAAGCCCCTGAGAACAGAGGGCTCCACCCTGGCTTCCAACAAGCTGGCTCTAGTCCAGGAGCCCACCCTGGGGGTTTCCACCCAGGTTCTCCCTTCTCAGCACAGATCCCCTGTGGGGCTGCTGTGTTTGTCTCCTAGGGGTGCTGTAAGAAATTACCACAAATGAGTGGCTTAAAACAACAGTTCAGGAGGCCAGACGTGTGAAATCCAGGTGTCCTTGGGCGGGTTCCTTGTGAGGGTCTGAGGGAGAATGTGCTCCATGCCTCTCCTGGCTTCTGGTGCTTGCTGGCAATCCTTGCTGTTCCGTGGCTGTTGGCTGCATCTCTCCCACCTCTGACTCGGTTGTCACATGGCCGTGCTCCTTCTGTGTCTGTCTCTGTATCTTCTCATATTCTTATAAGGGCACCAGTCCTTGGACCGGGGCCCACCCTAATCCAGTGTGACTTCATCTTAACTAATTACATCTGTGAAGACCCTATTTCCTAATAAGGTCACATTCTGAGGTTCTCAGTGGACAAGAATTTTGGGGGGACACTATTCAACTTAATTCAACTGACTAAACTCAAATCTGGTTGTTTACTGGCCCAGGGAGTCATGGAGCTCTCACAGCCCCTTCTACTCTATGCTTTAACCTTCCCTACAAGGCCAAATTGAGGTCTTCTCTTTCTTTTGCTTATTGGGAAGCAAGCTCCTTTTGAGCTAGACTCTAGGTCTGCTCCGCAGTCACCAGTAAACTGCTCATGCCTTCTTTTTAATATATTTTTATTTATTTCAGAGAATAATGGAGAGGGAGGGAGAGAGAGATAGAAACATCAATGATGAGAGATAATCATTGATTGGCTGCCTCCTGCATGACCCCACCAGGGACAGAACCCACAACCTGGGCATGTGCCCTTGACCAGAATTGAACCCGGGACCCTTCAGTCCGCAGGCCGATGCTATATCCACTGAGCCAATCGGCTAGGGCTACTCATCTCTTCTTACCAGTCCATCATCATGGCTATGCTTGGTTCCCACAGTCTCTCTTACTTTTGTGGGCACCCATGCCCTGGGTCAGCCCCCTGTACCACTCCTACTCTAACCATTTCCTTTTTTGATTATTGCTTCTTACTTTTGGCCCCTGTGGAAGCTTCATGGAGGTGAGAGCTGATATGTAGGGAGCACCTGTTGGGTGCCAGTTGTCGGATTGGGTGCTTTCCATAGGTCACTCCCATGGAGCTGGTGAGAAACAGAGGCTCTGGGACCCTAGGCTCTTTCCACTCCTTTGGTGGAGAGTGGGATGGTATTGATCATGAGCTGAGGTGAGAAGGGGTAAGGGTGGGCAGCGGG
>NW_005369217.1:355654-383002 GCF_000412655.1 Myotis brandtii
TGGAGAGCTGTCAGGGTCCCTGGATGGAAAGCCATAACTTGTGCATAGGACTCTTTGCAGGATACATCTTTGTGCTTTAAAGGGACAAATTGTTTGGCAAACAAGTGTGCAAGAAGCATTTAGCAAAGGGAACGAGCTGAGGTTGCTTGCAGGTCTCTGGGAAGGCCCATGGAGGTAGCGGAATGTGGCAGAATCAGCAGATGTTTATTTATTTGAGTGCTATGGTGCACCAGACTCTGGGTGCTGAGCTGTTTCTTTGTGTGTGTGGCAAAAAGTATATAATATTTGCCTTTTTAACCATTAGTGTACAGTTCAGTGGCATTGAAGTACATCCCCATTGTTGTGCAACCATCACCACCATCTACCTCCAGAACTTTATTATCATCCCCCCTGAACCTCTGTACCCATTAAATATTAACTCCTCACTCACCCCTTTCCCCAGCCCTGGCAGCCCCACCACTCTGCTTTCTTTCTCTGTGGATATGACTGCTTTAGGTACCTCATATAGGAGGAATCATACAGTATTTGTCTTTTTGTGTCTGGCTTGTTTTACTTACTAACATTCCATTGTATGGACAGACCACGTTTTGTTCATTCATCTGTTGATGGACATTTGGGTGGATCTTAGTTTTATTTAGTTTTTATGGGTAGATATTTCTATTCTCACTTTACCTGTAAGAGAATTGGGTTAAGAGACTTTATATTCAGTCTCCAGATGGTGGTGACTGGGCCAGGGTTTAGTAAAGTCAAGTCTGTGGACTTCAGACAGGCCTTGGGTTAGAATTGTTTGGCAGGAGGAGAGCTGTTGAGAAAGGGGGTGGTGGTGGAGCAGGATGAAAGGGGTGTTTGGCAAACTGTCCTGGCCATGTTGGTGCCCCCTATGCAGAAAGACCAGGAGGCCACAGGGTGGGGGGATGGCACAGAGATTAACTTGGGAGGAGGAAAGAGCCCAGGAGCCACGTAGTTATGCTAAGACAGGAGCACTCAGTGGCCTCTAATATCAGTTATCCCTTTGATGTTTTCAAGGGAAGGAGGAATGATAAACTTTGCTTGCAGATGCAGAGGGAAGCTCAGAGAGGCCAGAGTTTATCCCGGAGTCTCTGAGGTAGTAAGCGAGAGAGCCGGGGCTAGAGCCCAGTTCTCCTGCCTCATATAGTGCTCCCCTATTGCCCTGAGTGGCCTTTGTGAGCTGTACAAAGCCTCCCACCTGCTCCTGTCTTCTCCCCTGCCTAGCTTTCTGCTTAGCCCAGCCCCAGGTGGGTCAGGCTCTGGGCACGGGCTGGAGGCTGCTTGGCAGTGTTGCTGACTCACCCAGCCCCCACAGCACCTGTCCTACGTGAGTACAGATCCTGCTGGGGTCCAGACGTGGGCTTATCCTCATCTCTTCTTACCTGGCATGAGGTCTGGGCCAAGGAAGGACTGCGCAGGGAGTTGGTGGAGGGGCTCCCGTCCATCTGGGAGGTATATATAGCTCTGAGCTCAGGCCCAGTGTGTGGGATGGACCCCAGGGAGGCAGAGGCAGAGGGCCAAGCTGCCAAGCTGACTCAAACATCTCACTGAGGCTGCTCTCCTCCGTCTTCTCATCTCCCTTCGGGGATCCTCCTGTGCCCGAGCCCCTGAGAGCCCTGGTCTTTATTTTTCTTTAAAAAATATATATATATTTCTTTATTGATTTCAGAGAGGAAGGGAGAGGGAGAGAGAGACAGAAACATCAATGAGAGAGAATCATTGATTGGCTGCCTCCTGCACGCCCCGTACTGGGGATTGAGCCCACAACCTGGGCATGTGCCCTTGGCCAGAATCGAACCCGGGACCCTTCAGTCCGCAGGCCAACGGAGAGCCCTGGTCTTTACACTCACCCACATCTAGAGGCCATCTGCGGTTTTCCAGGTGGCGGCCGGTGGGGCACGGGGTGGGAGCTGAGAACAAGCAGCAGGAAGAAGGCTCGGCAGGACAAACTGACTCTAGAGTGCTCAGACGAAGGTTCTAGACCTGCCAACTCTGAGGACAGGAGAAGGCCTGCTCTCGGCCCTGGTCCTGCGCGCCCAGAGAAGCACACTGTCAATGGCCAGGCAGACATGCAGATGCCATGCACAGCCGCAGGACAGATTAACGCCTGTTATTTCTGAGCCCAGCCTCCCACACTTGTGGACCGGCTTCCAGGCCAGGGCTGCTAGCCCTCTCCTATTCACGGCTGCTTTCATTTTTGCCCTGTCACTGTGTAACCCTTGCCCTGGCACTGACACACGCTGGTCATTCTGACTGCCTTCAGCCAGGCCTTGGCCTCTGGCCCCATGGGCAGGTGTGGGGAGGTGAGCATGGGGCAACTTCTCTCCTCCATCTGCCCTCACACTCTGCCTTTCCCTCTCCAACAGCTCTGCTTTGGCCCTGCTGTCTTGCTTTCTCCTTCCTGCTTGCAAGAGCCTGTGGTTGGCTCTGTCTTCCTCTGCATTCCTTTTTGCCCCCCCCCATGCCTCTTGCCCTCCTGGCTGTTGCTCTTAAATCTTTCTGCCACTCTTCTCTCTCCGTATGTCTCTCTGCTTCTCTTCTCCTTGCTTTCTCCTTTGTTTGACCAGGTGCCTGTGGCCTAGACTGCCCATTCTGTTAGCAGTCAGTCAGTTCTTAACACGTGCCCACCACTCTGAACCAGGCTTGGGCTGAGGTCTGTGGTCTAAACGATTTCATAGTTTAAGGGGAGAGGCAGGAGAAACATCTTTGGAAAGTAAATTAATGACACTTACATTGCACACAGCCATTAAACCAAAGGGAATTTTAATGGAAGGAAGTGGCACTTGAGCTGGTAGAGGAGGGAGGTGTGTGCTCAGACAGAAGGGAATGAGCATTGGCCCAGAGACGGGACTTTGCATGGTGATTTTGGGAGAGCTGGACAAAGCACTGTGATAACGGACTACCAGAGGGGAAGGGAATCCTCATTTTGGATGTGTTACACAGCTAATGAGAGGTAGAGTAGGGACTGGACCCAATTGGGGCTCCTGTCATTGTGACGATAGGACACAGGTCCAGGGAGCCGCAGCCGAGCTTCTCCCCTACCCACCTCCTCGCCACGTTCCTTGAATCCTCCCCTCCCCTTTGCTTGGTCACCTTCGGTTTCCAGCTCCTTCCATGCTCTCCTTTCTGGCTTAGAACCCGGACCTGTGCTTCTGGAGGCGTGATGATGTGAGCCGAGCTGCCAGTTCGCTCTCTGTTCCAGTAGCCAGTGTGACCGTGGGCAAGGTGTTCTCAGCACCAGTTTCCTCATTGGTAAAATGGGGATGATAATGATGTATATTTATTTATTTTATTGTGGGGAAAATATACGTTACATAAATTTCACCATTTTAATCATTTTTAAGTTTAGTGGCATTAAATACATTTACATTGTGGAGCTGCCATTACCACCAACTGTCTCCAGAACTCTTTCATGCTCCCCAACAGAAACTCCACACCTAATTAAACATTAAATCCCCTTTCCCTTCTCCTCCAGCCTGGTAACTTCTTCTTCTCTTTTTTTAAAATATATTTTTATTGATTTCAGAGAGGAAGGTAGAGGGAGAGAGAGAGAGAAACATCAGTGATGAGACATGTTTGATCGGCTGCCTCCTGCACGCCCCCTACTGGGGATCAAACCCGGGACTGTTCAGTCCGCAGGCTGACGCTCAATCCACTGAGCCAAACCGGCTAGGGCAGCCTGGTAACTTAACTTCTGTTCGATTTTCTGTTTATGAATTTGACTATTCTAGGTACTTTATAGAAGTAGAATTGTGCAGTATTTGTCCTTTTGTGTTGGACTTATTTCACTTAGCACAATATCTTCAAGGTTCATCTGTGTTGTAGCGTATGTCTATTCTTTATCATATTCTCTGTTGTAAGGATATACCACATTTTGCTTATCTGTTTTCCTGTTGATGGACACTTGGGTGTTTCTACCTTTTGGCTGTTGTGAATACTGTTGCAATGAACATAGGTGTACAGGTATCTGAGTTTCTGCATTCAGTTCTTTTGGGTATATACCTAGAGGTGGAATTGCTGGATCGTGTGCTAATTCTTTAATTTTTTGAGGAACTGCCACACTATCTTCCACAGTGGCTGCACCATTTTACATTCTACCAGCAATGCAGAAGGGTTCCAATTTCTACACATCCTTGTCAACACTTATTATTTTCCATTTTTTTAAAGAGTCATCCTTGTGGGCATGAAGTGGTGCCTCATGGTTTTGATTTGCATTTCCCTAATGATTAGTGATGCTGAGGTTCTTCTCACATGTTTATTGGAAGAAGACACTACCTTTTAGTGCTGCTCCTGGGAGGAGAGCACAGAAGAGGTGCCCAGTGAACGGTACTTGGGTATAGAGCTGACTGGGACATGTCTGCCCTCAGGAGCTCACATTTGATTGAGGGAGTCAGACAAGAGCTCAGTGACTTTGGACAAGTACTGTGAGAAAGGTGCAGACCCCATGACCAGGGCTTGGAGGCAGGAGTGGGCACACCCACTTGGGGGGGAATCCAGGAAGTTGCTTGGGCTGGTTGCCTTGAAGCCTGGGTAAGATTTCACCAGGAGCCTCAGAGCCCTCCAGGGACAATGGTGGTACTAGCTCAGATGTCAGGCCTAATCACTGCCTTCTCAGGCTTCAGGCACAAGTTTCTCCACAAATAGCCTCCTCCTCCTGCAGGTGTTTATGGCTTCAGCTGATCCCTGGACATAGGGATTGGGCTGGTTGTGGAGGAAGGGCCAGCCTCCTCCCCGTCCTAGTCTGCAGAGGTGAGATGGAGAGCTCATTGGGTGATGAGGCTCCTGCCCTCAAGTTCTCAGCCCATTCCAGTTTTGAAGACAAATAACATCAGTTATAACAGGACCTTATTAACTATATGAACAGTAATAGCTTTCTTTACTGACCTTCTGCTAAGTGGCAGGCGCTTGACTTACTTTATGTCATTTAAAATGTTTGTGGCAAGGGAGGGCTGATATAGAAAGGGAGTCAGTACAGAGGAAAAGAGATGAAGAAATGACTGAGACAGGATTTTGCAGGTGGGATAGCAATTTTAGTGGTAATATATGGCTGAGGAAAAGCCTGGGGTGGTTGGCAGGGTGTGTGGAGAAGGTTGGGAGAAGGTGGTGGTGACCTGTGGATCCTACATTGGGAACACCCTACCGTCAGCTTGTGAGGAGGCCAAGGCTCCCTTCTCCATCGGCAGTCCTCACCCTGGTAGGGTGGGGCCATGGATGTGAGCTGGGATTGTTGGACACATGTCCTCTGACAGATGGACCGGAGTCTGGTGGGTGTCCTTCCTAGCCCCACCCAGGTCTTCTCTAGGGTTGGCCAAAGCCACCTGCCACATTGCAATGCTCAGCTGCCCAACTGGCCTCCACCAAGGTCCAGGCTGGCCTCCTGCTGCCCCAGCATGTGCTCTCACCCACCAGAGGGGAGAAGGCCCGGGGTCTTACATCTAGTGGCAGAGCTGGGTCAGGATACAGGTGTCTTTCCCTCTCACTGACTCCTGGATTTTCTACTAGTTTCTGACTGTCCTTGCTCTTCTTGGCTGCCTTCACTGTGGTTTGAGGGCTCTACCTCTGGGTACATGCTCCCTACTTCTCTCTGCCTCTACCCCTGACTCTCTGGGCTTCTTGATGTCTACATTACTTAGAGCCCATTGGCTTCCATCAGCTCTGGGTACCACACTCCATGAGAGAGTGACAATAGGTGGGCAGGCTCTTGGGCCTGGGTCAGGGCGAGGGGCAGTCAGACATCACCAAGGACTGACTTCATGCAGAGACCCAGAGAATTGGGGTTCGGTACAGAGAGGAGGAACAGAATGGTGTCTTGCAGAGGAAGCTACCATCCCAGCCAGGGGCGGGCATCCATAGGAAAAAGCCGTCATTGTGGAATAGTTGTGAAGTCTTAGAAATGGATATTTTGTGGCCCCTGGGACCCTATGAAACTGTGACATTGAATAAATCATATTCTCTCTATGGGCTTCAGTTTATTCTTCCTTGGGCTAGACAGACCGTCTGGGGTCACCTAGTCCAGCCCCTGCTTCTGCAAGAGATAGACCTCGATCCCATGTTAAATAGAAGTAATGCTGTGCAGTAGTTAAGAGACAGACTCTGGAACCAGACTGCATGGGTTTGAATCTCAAATACATGCTGGTCTGTGACCTTGAACAAGTTCTGCACCTCAGGTTCCTTGTCTGTAAAGGGAAGGTGACAATACCAGCTGCATAAAGCTATTGTAAAGATTGAAAGGGCAAGTGCAAATAAAGCTGTTAGAGTATATACATTCTTTGTTTGCACACGTACCTGGCACATGTCAGTGCTCAATACATGTTCATTATTGTTACTATTATTACAAGGGTGAGAGGAACTAAGCCTGGATTAGATGTCAGCTGGCCTGGAGGCAGTAGAATGGCTGGGTTGACCTCTGGAGGAACTCTGATTGCAGGAAGGAAGCTGTTTGGTCCCTCTTGGCTCAGTATAGCCACAGAAACCCAGCACTTCAATCCCACCCAGGAGGGCATTCTCAACTGCTAGCATTGCTTCCAACAAGTAGCATGAGACTGGATAGAAGCGGTCTGAGATGAGCCTACAAGGGAGCGGAGGGTGCAGCTCCAGAGAAAGGGAGGGAAGAAACACAATCTGAAACATTCACAGCCAGCTCAGCCAGACTTAGACCCCTTGGGTTTGGCTCCTTGGCCCCACTGCTGACCTCTTTCCCAGGGTCAAGGTGGCCTGTCGGGTAGTAGAGCTCCTGAATGCTACTCTGAGGGCAGAGGTAGTTGTGGGGTTGAGTGGGACTCCGTCTTCATGTTCTGGGGCTCCTTGCACAGGAGGCGGGTCATCTGGGATGTCTGGAGGAAGGGTCTCAGCCCCTGTGAAGGGCATGGGCCGCCTCAGCTGCAGAGGAGACACCTCTGGGGGGCCAGGAGTTCCCATTCACTGAGCATCTTCTCTGTGCAAGGCTCTGTGTCACTTGCAGTGGCTGAGCCAGGGCTCACACCCAGGCAGTCAGTCCTAGACGTGCTGGTAGGTGGTCTGGGTGAGATTTTCTGACCTGTTTCCTCTTCTGGCAAACAGGTATAATTGTGTGCCTTTTTGTAGGGAGGAGATGGGTTTTCTATGAAGTTAAATGAGGCTCATGCTTGCTGGGCCTCTTCCAAATCCCTAAACTACTTTTAACTTGTAAAGTAGTTTTATTGACGTATAGTCGATGTACACTAAACTATACATATTTAAAGTGGACAGTTTGATAAGTTTTGACAGATGTATACACCTGTGAAGCCATCAGCACCATCAACAGAGTGAACATCTCCATCTTAACCTAAAGTGATCTTAACTTAATTTTGTATTTGTATTTTAAATTCTTTTTTCTCAAAGAGAGCCTTCCAATTTTTAGATTGGATTTGCTCCTGTATGGAGAGACTCAACTGAGACCAGAGTAAGAAAGCACTTTGAAAGTTCTGTCTGGCTAATCAGAAGTACAGTGGAATCTCAGCTCTCAAACTTAATTCATTCCAGAAGGCTGTTCGAGAAGTGATTTGTTTGAAAACCAAATCATTTTTTCCCGTTAGAAATAATGTAAATTAATCTGTCCCAGACCCCCAAATGATTCCCTGTTTTAGCCTTTCTTATATACAATATATGTGTAATGTACTGTTTAATCTATAAATAAACACTTCTTTTCTTAAATTTACTGAATCACCCCCTATTAGCCTTAAAGGAATCACGTTCAGCACTTGGACCTGGGCGGGGGGGGGCACCTTTCAGGTCAGCATGCAGCATCTTTGCTTGCTCATATATCACAGCCTCAGAAATGGCTGTCACTGGCTAACTGCTTTCCCTTTATCCAAATCAACAACAGTTTTTCTGCCTCTTCAACTGCCTGTGATCATTGTTTCTTTCACACACTTAGCAACATTAGCATTCTTAAGTTTAAGTTTAGGTGGGCCACAAAAAAACAAAAGCTTCAATTTGCATAGAAACGTAGGTTTATTTCGATAGAGACATGCTGAATACAAAGGGCTGAAATAAATGAGTAATCATTAACAAAAGAATAGAACATTTTAATAAAAATTAATATTTTTTCTTGAATATTAACTTACTAGACACTGAATAACTGCACAAATTAATAAGCATAATGCAAATAAACCTATTTTTCTTGTTCTCCAAAAGCAAAATATTTCTGGTTGCTCACACCAAACAAGTCAGTACAAGACTAATGACGTGGCAATCGGCTGCTAAGATATTCACTGCTAGTATTAGTGGAGAGAAATGGTGTGTCTGTGCGTAAGGGAAATGAATGCAACAGGATTATAGTAATCAGTCATGAGCAAACATTGTAGTTCGTTATTAATAACTAGAGGCTCAGTGCATGAAATTCATGCACGGGGGGTGTGTGTTTCCCTCAGACCAGCCTGCACCCTCTCCAATCTGGGACCCCAATCCAGGACTGCTGGCTCCCAACCGCTCACCTGCCTGATCACCCCCTAACCACTCCCCTGCCAGCCTGATTGCTGCCTAAATGCTCCCCTGCCAGCCCGATTGCCCCTAAATGCCCTCCCCTGCAGGCCCGGTTCCCCCCAACTGCCCTCCTCTGCTGGCCTGATCGCTACAACTGCCCTCCCCTGCCGGCAGTCTTTGACCACATGGGGGGCAGCCATCTTGTGTGTTGGAGTGATGGTCAATTTGCATATTACCTCTTTATTAGATAGGATTATGTATAACAGGATATTGTAAAAATTAAGTTACGGAATTTTTTTTAATATATTTTATTGATTTTTTACAGAGAGGAAGGGAGAGGGATAGAGAGTTAGAAACATCAATGAGAGAGAAACATCGATCAGCTGCCTCCTGCACACTCCCTACTGGGTATGTGCCCGCAACCAAGGTACATGCCCTTGACCGGAATCGAACCTGGAACCCTTGAGTCCCCAGGCCAACGCTCTATCCACTGAGCCAAACCAGTTAGGGCGAGTTACAGAATTTTTATTAAAATGTTTCTTATATATTGTTATATTGGCTGGGCCGCGAGTTTGACCTGGTTGGTGTAGAGTATAAATAAGTAAATAAACAGACAAAAGTCCCTGTTCTAGGAGCTTTCCTCCCATGGGAGTGGGGGTGGACAGTGCTCTAAATGAGTATATCGATCACGTGGTATGTTAGAAGGCGCTATGGAGATAAGTGAAACCTGGAGCATACAGGGTGAGCAGGAGGTGGTCTCAGCTTTCAGTGGGGTCTTCAGGGAAGGTGTCCCCAAGACAGTGGCATCTGAGCAAAGAAGCCATCAAGGACATGTGGGTCTCTGGGACAGAGCACAGGATGCACAAAAGCCCTGAGGTGGGAGTGGGCCTGGCATGTTGCAGGAACAGCGAGGAGACCCGATGGTGGGTGGCATGAGATCAGAGAGGGGCTGAGCTGGGAACCAGGTGGACACATCGTGTGGGGGCTTCCAGGACATTGTAGGGGCTTAGACACTTTTAATCTGTGGGACATGGTAAGCCATTGGAAAGTGTTTGAGCCTCAGGATCCCTGGCCACTGTGTTGAGAATAGACTGGGATCAGGGCATTCAGGTAGAAGGCTTTCATCACAGTCCATGCCAGAAAGTGGGCAGGAGGGCAGGAGTGGGGGGCCCTGGACCAGGCAGGGTGAGGTATAAGGAGTGGTGGATTCTAGATATAGTTATCTTCAGATAGAGCCTTCCTGATTCGCGAGTGGACTCATCTCTTCATCCATTTGACAAATACATGCCAGGTATTGGAGACGTAGACCTGAATGGAGATGTGGCTCCTTCCTTGGAGGTGTTGGGAATTTAACAGGAAAAGATAGAGAATTGATAAGCTGCTCCCTGTGTACAAGGTGTGGGCTAGAGAAGCAGCACTAGAACTATACCCCAGATGGTCTCCAAGCTAGTGTCCCCTGCCTTCCCCATCCCTCCAGCTTCCCACCAACCCCAAGACTCCAGCTTGTTCTTCTCAACACCACATCCTTCAGCACTGCAACTAACCTCCCAACTCTCAGGAACCTTCTCTTTGCCCCACTCTTTTCCTTACCCCTGGACTGGTCTCTGAATTAGACTGCTTACAGGGGCCTGAAGCATTTTACATTCATTTTACAGAAAAGGGAACTGAGCTATAGAGAGCTCAGTTTAACGTTAAGCCAACGTTAACGTCAGTTTCCTAAGTCTCTAAAAATTTGGTTGGAAAGTCTGGTGGGAAATCCTTTAAAGGGCCTAGATTTAAAGAGAGAAGGCAGTTGAAGGTCCATAGAGGAAACCGACGTGTGGAGGTCCCATAGCTCATGTGTGGGGCTGCTGGGCTGGAGCCTGGCTCCCAACTCCCAGTTCTGTGACCCGTTTTCAGTCCCCAGTGGGATGACTTAGCTCTCTTGCCAGTGAAGGAAAACATTTCTTAACTGCAGCGTGAGTGCTCTAGTGAGACATAGGGTGGGACGTTCACTGGACTGCCCAAGGAGCCTGTGGAATTCCTGTCCCTGGAAAGCTTTGAGAAGAGACATCTTGCTGGATCTCGGTTTTAGGTACAGACCAGCCAGCCCACAGGGTGGTGTCCCCAGGGCCTGGTCCTTCCCTCCCCTCTCCCCCTGACACAGACAGACCGGTGCTTCCAGGCCAGCCAGTTCTTCTGGCAGACGAGACCTCCTGAGGGTGGCCTCTTAATTCAGCCTTGGCAGTGGGGAAAGGTCAGCTGGGGGGCCAGCGTGGCCTTGGCTGTGCTCTCTTCTTACAACCCAGGTGGCAGATAGCCCACTCGTCCTGCCTCTCCCCCTGCATCAGCAGCTTCCTTACTCAGCCACAGCCCTCCAGGCTCAGCGAGCCCAGCAGGGCAGAGCAGGCTGGTGGCTGGGCCTTCTGGCCCCAGAGTTGAAGCAAGGAAGTGATAGCTGCCGCTCAAACCCTCTCTCCCTCCCTGTCCCCAACCTAATGCCCTTCTTTATGGTCTAATCCTCCCAGTGGTCAAGGTCCAGCTGAACGCTCACCTGACCACCCAGCCTGAACTGACCACTCGCTCTCAGAGCACACTGCATGTTGACTGTCTGTAGCATGAGCTGGAGCTATTGTGTAGACCATGTCTCTCCCCAGCTAGGTGGTGAGTTCTTTGACCCAGGGAACCCCTTTTCATGATCTCATTTATGATAACAGGGCATTTTTCCTGGGTCTCTCAGATACAGCATCAGCCTCTAGGATGTAGACCTGTTTTGACAGGTCTCCTCAAAACCATGGAGTGGAAGTGTGGTTGGCCTGGGTTTGTTTATCTGAGTTGGCCTTAGATCTCCTCTGGGGATAGTCAGTGTGTCAGCACTTATTTCCCCCAGGCTCCCTGCTTCACACAGACAGGACATCATGTAAGGGCCTGTGCATTTATGGAGCTGGTAGGAACTGTGGGAGTTGCACAGGGAAAGGGCCAAGGCCCAGGCACTTCCTTGCAGTCTCTCAAATGTGCAGAAGGCCCAGGAGAAGTGGAAGCAGAGAGGCAGCTGTCAGGCTGCCATGGGCAGAGGTGAGGTGGCCTCGTGATAAGGAGGAGGCTCCGAGAGGGCGCCTCAAGCTGTGCATCCAGCAGGAGGCCATGGCCCTGGCACCTCCTTGTTCTCAGGTGACCAGCCCACCAGCAAGGCCTCAGCTTCCTCTTGCTGCTGGGAGATCCCTGGGATCCAAGGATGGCAAGAGGGAATTTGCATAGTCCTCACCCCAGGTACCCACTCAAGGTGGGCAGAGGGTGCCAGAAGGGACCTCTCAGACACCTCATTTGCCTGCCTTTTGTCCTTCTCCTCCCACTGATGGCTCTTTGTTTCTCCACAGGTCGGAATGAGCTGATTGCTCGTTACATCAAGCTCCGGACAGGGAAGACCCGCACCAGGAAGCAGGTGGGCCCTGGGAGATGGGTATGGGTCCCTGGGCAGGCACCCCAGCACCAGCCTGCTCCCAAGGTGGGCCAGGTCCTCCTCAGGACTAAGTGTGGGCTCTCAGTGGGACCAGCTTGGATAGGTTGTCTCTTTTTGGTGTCCCACGGACAGTTCATTTTCCCTGTCGTCCCTGCTGCCATCCCTCGTGTTCTGGGGAATCAGCAGCCCCCTCCCCATCCTTCTCCAAGACACCAGAGAATAGAAAGCAAAGCACTGGAACTGCACTTTTATTTATTTCCCAACTGTGGATTAGAGGACTGAAGGCCCCTCATTGACTGACCCTTTCATTCATTCATGCATCCATTTACTCCTTTAGTCCACAGAAGTGGATTGAGGCCCATGGAGGGCTGAGGGTCTGGGATCCAGGATGGGGAGCTAGGCTGTCTGGGAAGTAGGGTCAGGAGCCTTCTCTTCTTGCCATAGGTCTCCAGCCACATCCAGGTGCTGGCTCGTCGCAAAGCCCGTGAGATCCAGGCCAAGCTAAAGGTAAGGCCCATGGCAGTTGTGGGAGGAAGGGCCTAGGGCACAGATGGGGCCGTGTCGGGAAGTTGAGGCTCTTTTTCCAGCGGGAAAAGGCTTCCCTTTGTGTTTAGGGGCTGGTGCTTGTGTGTGGAGCCAGCATGCTTCTTGGTATTGGTGAGAGTGGGATTCAGCCTGTAACCTCTCCTATCCACACAAGGAGGGACACTTGACCTTAGAGCCATGTGTGCGACTGCCAGGCTCCACAGCATCCTGGGGCCACAGGTCAGTCTCCTGCTGTGCCCCCTTCCCCCAGGGGCAGTGCCCTCACCAGATCACAGCAGAACGCCCTCCAGACCCCACTCCTTGAAGCCTCCTAGAGCCCCGTGGCTAGTGCCATCAGCTGGTGCCTGCAGGGTGGTCAGGCATGGGAGGCATTGCTGTGGGTGGTTGGGATGCTGCTGTGGGAGCAGGTGGAATTCCTTCCCACGCCCTGCTCTCTGGGACTGGCAGTTCCTTCCCCTCCCTGGACCAGCCCCTCCTTGAGTGACAGGTGACTGTTCTGTGGAGGGCCAGCTGCTGGCAGCATTCCCCTCGGGGCGGCCCTGCTCCCCACAGGACTCAGGCCTCTCGGACCCTGGCCAGGGGGCCCTTTTGGTGAATACTAGGAGGAAGCATTGCATGGAGGTGTTAAGCCTCTCTAGCCACTTGGTAAGAAGAGCTAATAACATTTGGGGGCATTAGACTAAGACCAGCAGTTTACAAACAATTTTTGTAAAGCAGTGTAAGTCCCTTTGGTTTTGTTTCCCCCAAATATCACCCCAATTTGTTATTAAAGGAGCTGCTCGGGTCAATGCTAGGTTGGTGAGGAACAGACCAGAGGCCAGAGACTCCCTTTTTCTATTCACCTCTCATGCCCATGGCTCTTGAACCCCAAAGTACCTCAGAATCCAGTTTAAAAGCCCTGGACTACATGACCTTGAAGGTCCTGTGTGGCCCAGTAGTTCATGATCCCGACTCTGGAGGTTCTGAATGAGTGGGTGGGGACGCCTAGGAAGCCACACCCTACTGCCTCTCAGCTTTTTCCTCCTGCCATCAGCCCAGCTGTCCCCCACCCCCTCTGTCCCTGGACAGCTGGCTGGGCCTCAGCTGTTCATGCCTCCCTCTCAGGCTGGCACATGCCCCTCCAGGCCACCCTGAGGGTCCTGGAGCCCAGCTTGCCCCTTGTTTCCCCCTCTGGTCTGCCTCTGACTCACTGGGACCCTGGGCGGGGACCAGAGTTGGGAACAGACTTTCCAGTGTTCTGTTTAGAGTCATTTAGGGGAACTTTTAGTTCCATTGGGGCCTGGCTGTGCGGCTCACATTTGCTTAGAGGAATTGCACCTCTCCTTGTCCACAGGCTCTCACTTGGGACCTAGGGACAACCACTGGGCAGACATCAGGGAGCCACGAGCCCCTTAAATAATATGCAGATTTTCACACTTAGGTGGAGATTGGTCTGAGGATTTCATCATATTCTCAAAGGGGTTTCAGAGCAAGGTCAGGTAGAAACCCTCTGGGTTTCAGGCTTGGTCTGGCCTGACTCTGCCTTGTGCTGCATGAGCTGAGGGGAATCACTGCCCCTTCCTGAGCCCCATCCAGTCTCCCCATCTGTAAATGACAGGGTTAGGCAAGGTAGTACCCGATAAGCATACCCTCAGGTGAGGGTAAAAAGCATTATTAGTACTGTTAGTATTATTAGCAGAGTCGTAAGTGCTTATCTGTTCAGAGCCTGTGCAGGTGAGTCCATTCTTCAGGTTGGGCCCATGGAGGGCATACAGCCAGTGTTTACATCCTGACCTGTAAAGGGCAGGGCATGCTGGGGGGGCCCCACAGGGCAGGATTGAGACAGGTGGGGTCACAGGAGACTGTCCGTGCCTTCAAACAGCCCACGTGACCAAGGACGACCCCCTGCTCATTCAAGGGGGATCCGACAGAATTATGTATCATCTGCTGTAAGCCAGGTGCCTCCCCAGCCACCAGTGGTGTGGGGATGAGCAAGAACTGAAAGGTTCCTATTCTCAACTTGTAGTCGCCAGAGGGGAGGAGGGAGGGTAGAAAAGGTGAAGGCGAATAAGTAGCACAAACTTCCAGTTATAAAATAGATAAACCACAGGAATGTAATGTACAGCACAGGAATATAGTCAGTAATAGTATGGTAACTTTGCATCATGGCGGATGGTTACTAGACTTAGTGTGGAGATCGTATTGTAAGGTATGTAAGTGTCAAGTCACTATTTTGTACATCTGAAATTAATATACTATTGTATGCCACCTATACTTTAATAAAAAGTTGTTTTTTAGTCTGAAAAATAAGTAAATACATAAATAAAAGGTCCCTGTTCTCAGGTCCATGGTTTGTAAACGGATTGGTCTTCAAAGTCTCTTTAAGTGCTAGTCAAATAGGCAGGGCAAGTATTGTGCCTCTTTGACAGATGAAGAAACTGATCCAAGAAACCACGTGACTTGCTCAGAGTCACAAAGCAAAGTAATAGCTTTGCAAGGACATAAGCCTGTTCCCTGGGGCCTGCCTAGTCCAGGGCTCTGGCCACGGAGAGTGGGACAGCTTCCCTGACCATAAGCCCTCCCTGCCTCGCCTCGCCGCTGCTGAGGCCCTCCCCTCCACTGTCTTCCCCCAGGATCAGGCAGCTAAGGACAAGGCCCTGCAGAGCATGGCTGCTATGTCGTCCGCCCAGATCATCTCCGCCACAGCCTTCCACAGTAAAATGGCCCTCGCCCGGGGCCCTGGCTGCCCAGCAGTCTCAGGGGTAAGTGGGGCTGCCTGGAGCCAGAGGCCAAACCAGCCTCTCCTTCTCGCTCCTCCCCCTTCTGCAGAGCCAGAGCACTGGCCAGACCAAATTTCTCCTGCTTGAGTCCTATCAGGCCAGGCGAGCCAGGGGGAAGGAGGGACCAAGGACCGACGGGCCATGCTGGGTGGCAGCTCAGCTGGTATTGGAACTACCTTCCTGGGGGTATTGGCAGGAACACAGCAGACCTTTCACAAGGGACAGAGTCGCCCCCATTAGCTGACCACCCAAGAAGCTCTACAGAGTTGGCCTAATGGACAAAAGGGGAAGCTGAAGCTGGGGGACAGGGGCTGAAGCTGGGGCTCTGGTGCAGCACCAGCGTGACCCTGAGTGGCCCTGCCACTTTGCCTGGTGCCCACTCTGCCCTCGGGTCCCCACTCCTTCCAGCTGCAGGGCTGATGTCCATCAACAAACTCCTGTTCAAATTTTAAATGTTTCAGCCTAAGAACTGGCCTCTCAGCCATGGCCAGGTGGCTCACACTTTCGGAATGGTCCTGAAAGGCTCCTCCTTTCCAGGGCTGTGTCCTCACAGGGTTTTCTTGGCCGTAGGGACTAAATGGGTCTTCAAGAGCCGCCGTAGAGGCAGTGACAGCCCTGTCCTGGGCTCGGTGCAGCTCATGTTTATCATTTTTCAGAGGGTGTTCCAGAGAGCATTAGTCCACAGAATGTTTAAATAGATATGACACAAAGTGATTCTATGCATAAGTAAGTTTGGGGCACTTAGAACTGCCTTGGTTTCCTGACAGTAGGACTGTTCACAGCCTTACGTGCTGCTGTGCACTGTGGATCTCTCTCTCATGGAGGAATACGAGATGCTGTTTACCAAGCTGGGTGCTTCTCCCAGGGAGCACCGTGTCAGCAGAGCGTGTCCAGAGACTAGAGTGCCTTGAGACACACTGGGATGCTGCTATAGCCAAGCTCTAGACAGTAGCAGTAACTCTCTCCCTGCACCCACTGGTCCAGGCTCCAGCTCACCTTCCAGCTGAGGCCACAGCACCGTCTCCCTACACCAGGGCCCTTGTGCACATGGGCTATGCTGACTCTATGCTTTTTGCCTCCTCAGTTTTGGCAAGGAGCTTTGCCGGGCCAAGCCGGAACATCCCACGAGTGAGTATGGCCTGCTACCAGCTGCTCCCTGAACTGAACTGGAGTGCATAAACTCAAGAGGTTGAGCCTGGGCCGCAGGGTGGGACAGGGCTACAGTTTGGGGTCTACCTTTTATTACGGCCTTGAGCTTGGGGATCCAGCTCTCCTGCTCTCAGACAGCAGCTCAGTCTACACTGTGGACACCCTGTGGTGGCTTTTGCCAAAACACCAGTCTGTCCATGGGGTAGCAGGGCCAGGGGTTGGGACCCCAAGGGAAGTAGGCTAGGAACCAGGGCTCTGGCTGGCCTGGGAGGGAGGGGTAAGAGAGGGATGGGTTTTTCAGTAGACATGCTGCTTCTGTGGATCAACCCTGAAACATGAGGGAGCTGGCAGGAGAGGAAGTGGGAGGCCAAAGCCCACCAAGGCCACTGATGACCAGGCCACCAGGCCTGCCACACAGAGAGCGATGGACGCTGCTTGAGGCTCTGGGGCTGCATCCTGCCCAGGGCTTACACCTCCTCTCTCCCCTCCCGCAGTGTGAAACCTTTCTCTCAACAAACCTACACTGTCCAGCCTTCGCTGCCTCTGCCAGGTGGGTCTGCAGTGAACAGCTCCCTCACCTGTCGAACCCCTGCAGCTCCCGCCTCCAGGTCCCAGGTGCCTGGCAGCTGGAAAGGGAACCCTTACTAGCAGAGGGAACCCTTCCTGGGAAGAGGCCCGGAGCAGGCGCAGGTCCAGCAGCTGGGCCAGCACAGGAGCTCACCCCCTTGCACTGCTCAGGTGACCAGCTCTGTCCTTGCGTCTTTCTCATGAGGGTCCCTCACCATGTTCCACTCGGCAGGGCAAGACAGGATCCTCGCCCTCAGCACCTTTTCTGGCTTGGGAGTAGCTGCTGCCCACATTCTGCCTGGCCTTTCCTGCTCTAGGGGCTGCCGCCTGCGGTCCTCCCAGCCCTGTGCAGTCTCCCCTCCCCTGTCCTTGCCTCACTGGCCTCGCTGTGCTTGCTCCGGCCTCCTAGATCTTGCCTGGATTACTGCGGTGGCCGCTTAACTGGCTCCAGGTCTCCAGTCTCCTCTCTTCACCCTGTAATCCCCCTCGTCATCTTTTTAAAGCACCCATTTCAGCATGTTGCTTCTAGGCGTGGAACCCTATAATGGCTCTGGTGCCGTCAGGATACAATGTGAACTGGTAGGATTTGCAGGGCTCCTCTGTTAAACCTCATCTTTCTCCCCTCTCCTTCCCTCTCCCGCCACCACCACCCTCCCTGCCTCAGTGCTGTGGCTCAGGCACCCACCCCCCACCCCAGATTAGGCGCCCTGCTGTTGGCGCCTGAGCACTCTGCACCCCCACCTAGCATCTGACTGTGGTCATCTGTGTGGCTGATTTGTCCACCTCCTCCAGTATCCTGTCCTGCCGGCACTCAGCAGTTCCTCGGGAAGCATGCTTGAACAAATGAATGAATGACTCAGCTGATGCTTTAAGCACAGGCTAATGTGTCTGTCCAGCTCGGCCTTCCAGCCACCCCTCTGATTACCATTTCTTCTCCATCTCCCTCCTTGGACCTCAGCACATGGGGCCTCCCTTCCTCTGACTCCCAGCCTGGAAGGAACACTAGTGCCTTCTGGGCAGCCTCGTTGCTCTCTCGTCCGTCAGTCTCCAAGGCCTGGGCTTGTCCTTGCTTCAAGTCCGTCTGTGCCCTCCTCTTCCCTCCACTGCACTTAGTTTAGACCCCGCAGGACTGTGCTTCTGTCTGCCTTGCCCGCCCTGCCAGTCCTCCTCCAAACGGGAATAGGGTCTTTCAGAAATGCAGATCCGAGCATTTCCCTGCCCTGCTCATGTAAAATCCTGTCCCTTTCCCAAACCCTTAGGCTAAAATTCACACTTCTTCGCCCAGCCCATCTCTTCAGCCTTGTTCCTGCCCCTGGTACAAACCCATCCTTCTCTGCAGTTCTACCACAGACTTGAGTTTCCAAACTCATGGAGCATCTCACAGCCCCCAGACCTTTGCCTCTGCTGTGTCCTCTGCCCGGAACGCCCTTTCCCTGGCTTCACTAATTGCCGTCTACTTCTACATCATAACTTCTTTCAAGCGTCGCGTTTGGAAAAACCTTTTCCAACCACCCCAAGTTGGACTAGGAGCTCCTCTTTGGTGCTGAGTGTATACCTTGTCAATTGTAATCCCATTCATGACTTCCTTTACTGCAGACCTGTATCACAGTGCCTATCCTGGGCCAGGCACTGCTCGGTGCTGGAGCGACAGCAGGGAATCCCACAGGAGACGTTCTCTTCTCGCAGGGCTACGTCATTGTGGTTAATGATGGTCTGATAGCTCCGCTGGACCAGAAGCTCCTTGAGGGCGAGAACCCAGCAGAGCCTGCCCTGGAAGCCCTTTCGGTCCAGCAGGCATGCAATCTCTCTGGAGTGTGTGGCAAGGGGGATTGAGTTGTACCAGGCAGGCTGAGCCCTCCACCACCCCTGTCAGAGCCCATTGAGGGGAGATTGGTGATTCCCTTGCTAGCATGGTCTCACCGGTGGGCCTGGGGTCCTCACAGAGGCTGTCGGCAGGGAGGGCGTGTGTGAACAGGCTCACATGTGCCTCTCCCACTGCCTGCAGGGTTTGAGTCTCCTTCAGGAGCCGCCCCATCGCCCTCAGCGCCCCCAGCACCCCCGTGGCAGGGCCGCAGCGTGGCCAGCTCCAAGCTCTGGATGCTGGAGTTCTCTGCCTTCCTGGAGCAGCAGCAAGACCCTGACACGGTAGGTCCTGGTCCCTGTCTGGCTGCTCTTTCACCCTGGAGCTCCCCCACCTTCTCCAGCTCTTGTATCACCTGCTTCTGGCTTCCTAGCCCAATCCTGCCCCGCTCAGCTATGGGCTTGAATTTAGGTTCCTCATTTCTTTGCAGCCTTTCCTTCCCTTGAACCTCTTCCCCTTTTCCTTTCCTTCCTCAAGCCACCTCCCTCTTCTTTCCTCACTTCACCTTCCCTCTCTCCCTGTGTAGCTATTGCTCCCATCCCAAATCCCCCACCACGGTTTCTTTGCTCCATGTCCATTCTCTCAGGTCCTCTCCCTTTCCTGCTCCCTCCCTGACCTCTATTCTTCCCTCCATGTTCTCTTTCCTCCCAGTGAACTGCTCATCCCAGCCTCACGCCCAGGCTGTCCCATCCTTTCCCTATGGCTCTGACCCACATCCCCCTTCAGCGGCTTGTTCCTAGGGGATCAGTGTCACCTGCAAAAGTCAGAGTAGCACGTGGAGGAGGCTGGGCCAACAGGGACTTTGTGGCCCTCTCACTTTGACATTCCCAACTTGTCTTTTAGCTGAGGGACTCATTAGTCAAACAAGCTCCTACTCAGAAGACCACTGTGTGCAACAAAAGTAGATTTCATTTGGTTGTAGCAACAGAGGCACCCAGCCCTGTCTCCACGAGTGGAACACAATTTGAAAACATCTCTAAGTCAGTGGTCTGATCTCTGTGAAATAACAGAGGCCCAAAGATAGAAAAAGACTTGCCTAAAGACAGTTCATGGCAGAGGCAGGACTACAAATAATGCAAATAATAGCTACAATTTATTGAGCACCTACTGGGTGCCAGACACCCCACCAGATGCTGTATACCATTAATTTTGCTTTATAGTCAGTCCTTTGTCTCCATTTTACCAGTGGGGAAACTGCAGTCCAGAGAGGTGAGATTACTCACTCCCGGTCACATGGCTGGGATCTGAGCTCTGGTCCGTTTTGTCTGCCCTGCTACCCCTGCCTCTCCCTCAGACCGGCTGTTCTCTCCACAGTACAACAAGCACCTGTTCGTACACATTGGCCAGTCAAGCCCAAGCTACAGTGACCCCTACCTTGAAGCCGTGGACATCCGCCAGATCTATGACAAGTTCCCAGAGAAAAAGGGTGGACTCAAGGAGCTCTTTGAACGGGGACCTTCCAATGCCTTTTTTCTCGTGAAGTTCTGGGTAAGCCCTCGATAGACTTCCACCCTACCCCCAGCACGTTGATGAAAGAGGAGAAAAGAGGGAGAGTGGCATCTGGTGTTCCTGTCGTGGTGGAAACTTGAGGAGCACAGGGCCAGTGAGAAGGGGAGGAGCGAGCATCGATGGCTGAGCCTGGGAGTTGGGCCAGTGGGGCTGGAGAGCTGGGCTAGTACGAGGCCCTTTTCTTTTTTTAAATACACTTTTATTGATTTCAGAGAGGAAGGGAGAGGGAGAGAGAGATAGCAACATCAGTGATGAGAGAGAATCATCATTCGGCCACCTCATGCATGCCCCCTACTGGGGATGGAGCCTGCAACCCGGGCATGTGCCCTTGACTGGAATCGAACCTGGGATCCTTCAGTCCGCAGGCTGACGCTCCATCCACTGAACCAAACCAGCCACGGCACGAGGTCCTTTGCTAAGCCATGGCAATGGCATCCACGCCTGGCACAAGAACAGCCTTTAGAAGGATATAGTACTGGAAGACTTGCAGGAGATACTGAGGGGTAGGTGAAGAGCCAACGTGAACCCCCTAGTCACCTGCTTTGAATGGCAAGTTCTGAGTTGGTTGTAGGGCCTGGAGCAGAGCAGTTGGTCCCTAAAAGCTCATCTCCAAGGACAGGGCTTAGAGAAGAAGGCTGTAGGGCTAGGAAAGGTCACCCCAGAAGAAACACTCACCTAACTTTACAAACAGTTCAGCCTGTGGACTTGGTCCCTGCTGCTCACTTCCGCTCGCCCCTGGACAGATGTTATGTGGGTAGAGTTCCATCCTTTCAAACCATCTTCTTCAAGACTAGGAGGCATAATTAATACCTGCTCTAGAGCTTGCTTCTGAGGGGCCCAGTACACACAGAAAAGGGATGTAGAGCCCAGCTGGCATGGCTCAGTGGTTGAGCATCGACCTATGAACCAGGAGGTCACAGTTTGATTCCTGGTCAGGGCACATGCTCGGGTTGTGGGCTTGGTCCCCAGTGTGGGGTGTGCAGGAGGCAGCCGATTAATGATTCTCCCTCATCGTTGATGTTTCTTCCTCTCCCTCCCGCTCTGAAATCAATAAAAATATATTTTTTTTAAAAAAAGAAAAGGGATGCAGGGAAGAGTCAGACAAGTGCAAACTAAGCCAGCAGTGAGGAAGTGCAGGAAATCCTCTGGTTTGTGATTGGAGCCTTTGAATAGTTTCAGGGCACTGACACAAGGCCTGAGCGGCTCCTCCCACATTCCTCTGCCTAGCACCCTTGTTAACACCCAGAGACAGCTCAAGGTTTCGTATCCTTTATAAGGTCCCAGAACACTTTGATTATCTGAAAGCTTTACTTTTCACAGAAATAGGCTTATGCACACTAAATTTTATACAGTATACATTTCTAGGTGGCTTACCGGGCCCTGGCTGGACTCCTAGTCTAGCTTTCATTCACAACAAACCCTTGGGGCTGGCTCTCTCCAGAGAGGCAGGTGCTGGAACTGAGACCCACGGCCCTGATCTTTCAGGTGCTTAGCTTTTGCACTCTGCGAGACAGCTTGCTCCGGGAGCAGGAAGGCAGGTGGACCTGAGCCTTTAGGGTGGGAAGATCTATTAGGCAGGGATGGGGAAAGGCTATTGCAGCCTGGGGAAGGCATAAGGAAGTGGGCTCTGGAGGGAAAGTCCTAGGTACAGATGTATGAGGGGATAACAGAAATGAAACTGCAAAGGTGTTAGATCCTGGGAGGCCCTGATCATCAGAAGTTTGGGTTTTAATCTATCCTGGGATGAAAAACAGGTAATCATTTATTTTACTTTTACCTTACTTTTAAATTAATGCATGTTCATGTTATATTGTTTAATACCAAGAGGCTTACAATGAAATGCAACAATTCTTGTCCCACTTCTCCCCAATCCCAATCCCCAGAGGCAGTTGCTGTAAATGTTCACTGTTTATTCTGGCTTTATCTCCTTAATTCTAAATAATAAGCTTATACTGACATACCTGGATGTCACAACCAAGATATTTATTCTTATGTCAGAAAAAAAGTAGCTGAGAGAGGGGAAGGGAGGGAGGGAGAGACAGAGACAGAGAGAAAGAGAAACATCAATTTGCTGTTCCACTTATTTATATACTAGAGGCCCGGTGCACAAAAAGTCATGCACTGGGTGGCGGGGGTGGGGGGTCCCCTCAGCCCAGCCTGCGCCCTCTCACAGTCCAGGAGTCCTCAGGGGATGTCCTACTGATGGCTTAGGCGGGGAGCGGGCCTAAGCCGCAGTCTGGCCTCTCTCTGTGGGAGGCGACCGGGCTGGCCAATCAGGGGAGGTTGCTGGCCACCCCCCGCCATCGCCCCTCTGCTGCCGCTGGTCACCGCCCCCCCTTGCCGTTCCCTCCCTCTGCCCTCTGGCACGATCCTTGGCTGGCCTGGTGCTGCCTGCTCACTGGCCCCGCCCCCGCTGACTGGTCATTCTGCCGTTCACTCGATTTGCATATTATGCTTTTATTATATAGTATTCATTATTATGTGCCCTGACCGGGGATCGAACCCACAGTCTTGGCCTATCATCACCATGCTCCAACCAACTGAATTACTAGGCCAGGACGTCATCATCCCCGTATTATATCTAATAAGTTACACAATTTAGTCAAAGCCAAGAAATATATTGTGATTAATTTTATTTCTAGTACAGCTTTTTGTTTTTTTCCTACAAATCAATGGCTTTCTCACTTGCATATTTTCAAATTTTTTTAAATCCTCACCCGAGGATATTTTTTCCATTGATTTCTAGAGAGAGAGTGAAAGGGAGGGAAGAGGGGGAGAGGGAGAGATGTGTTAACATGAGAGAGACACATCGATTGTTTGCCTCCAGCACTTGCCCCTACCGGAGCTGAGGAACCTGCAACCTAGGTACATGCCCTTGACCGGGAATTGAACTCTCAACCCTCTGGACTGACATTCTAACCACTAAGCCAAACCAGTCAGGGCTCACTTCCATATTTTTAAATGAACCTATTATTAAAATGTTACATATTGTTCCATTATAACTACCATATAAAAATTTTTTTCAAATATTTTTATTGATTTCAGAGAGGAAGGGAGAGGGAGAGAGAGATAGAAACATCAATGATGAGAGAGAATCATTGATTGGCTACCTCCTGTACCCTATACTGGGGATCGAGCCATCAACCTAGGTATGTGCTCTGATCGGGAATCGAACCCTGACTTCATGGTTCATAGGTCGACGCTCAACCACTGAGTCATGCCTACTGGGCTTGATACCTTTTTTACTGAAGCATTCCTAGATCTGCAGTTTCCTAGGGCTCATTTCTCTCTGTTTAGGTGTCCTCCTCATTTGCTGGGACACATTCTCTAGTACCTTCCTAAGGAAAGGTAGCGTGATAGGTACATTTTCTAAGTCTTTGTTTAAAACGTCAGTTTCGTACTTGATTGATAGATTGGGTATAGAATCTAAATCATAAATCATTTTCACTAGAAATGATTTTCAAGAATCATTTTTTGGCCTTAGCCGATAGCTCAGTGATTATAGCATCTACCTGTGCACCAGAGGGTCATGGGTGCGATTCCTGGTCAAGGGCATGTACCTGGGTTGCAGGTTTGATCCCAGGCCCTGGTCAGGGAGCATTCGGGAGGCAACCTAAATCAATGTCTGTCTCTCACGTTGATGTTTCTCTCTCTCTCTCTCCATCTCCTTCCTTCCTCCCTCCCTTCCACTCTCTAAAAATCAATGGAAAAAAATATCCTTGGGTGAGGATTAACAACAACAAAAAAGAATAATTTTTTAATGCATTGTTCCATTGTCCTCTAACAGTGTGTAGTCTGCTGTCCTTTGTTGTGTAACTTGTGGGGTGTCTTTTTTTTGGTCTCTAGAAGTTTTGCATTTCTTCTCTATCCCTTATGTTTTTGTTTATTTTTTTTAATATATTTTTATTGATATTTTATAGAGAGAGAGGGCGGGGGTGGGGGGGAGAAGGGAGAAACATGCACCCTGACTAGAGATCGAACCTGCAACCTGGGGATGTGCACTGACCCGGAATCCAACTGGCAACCTTTCAGTGCATGGGATGATGCTCTAACCAACTGAGCCACACTGGCCAGGGCATATCCCTTATGTTCTTACATTTTACATTGATGAGCTTTTGTGTTATTTTGCTTCCTATTTTTGAGCCTGACACTTGTTAGACACTTTTAATCATGAGGTTAGCATCTCTTAATTTTGGAAATTTCATTATTGTATTATTATTGTATAATAAACTTGTATTATTTCTGTGACAATTTCTTTCCCTCTTTTTCTTTCTGTTCTTTTCCAGGCACTCCTATTAATCTGATGTTGGATCTCCTGGACTTATCCTCTATGATTTTTATCACTTCTTTATTTTCAAATTCATTTTCTTAAAGATTTCCTTAACCCTTTCTTCTAATTCTTCTGAATTAGTTAAGAGTATATCTAAGTGCATATTACATAAAACCCAAAGTAACAGTGGCATAAATAAATAATTTGTTTTTCTTTCAGGTAAAGTAAGTTTGGAGGTAGGCTGCCCAGGGCAGGTCCAGCACTTCCCTAAATCACCAGGAGCTGACCGCTCCCTGTGTCCTCAGTGCCTGGCCTCTGTCCTCACGGTGGTGGCTGCTGGAGTCCAGCCGTCACACCCATATTCCAGGCATCAGGAGGGAGGAAGCCCGCTTAGTTCCCTTCCAGGAGCCTTCCTGGAAGTCCTCACAACACTTAATTAGCTGTGTGTTGCGCCTAGCTAACAAGGAGCCAGGGAAATGTACTCTTAGTTGAGTAAATTGCCAAATAAAATCAGGGTTCAATTGATGGATTTCTCTTTCTTAGTGGTCATGACACATTGCACACTTCAGGATGAATTAGATGAATGAGATATGGTGGCATTCTCTGCCACACCTGTCCAATGTTGAATGTTGACCATAAACCTTTTAATTTTTAAGAGCTCCTTTTGGTTCTTTGATTATATCCTGGTCTTGTTGGATAGATACAGTTTTTCTCTTATATTTCTGGGAATATGAAGTGAAAAAAATTTTTTTAATGTTTTCTTCTTCCTTTTTTTGTCTTTGTCTCCCTTTAATCCTTTTTTCCTGTCTGTTTTGGTCTCTGTCTTTCAAGTTGGAGGGTTTTCTCAAATATCTATAATCCTTGGCCATGTTTTTTGGCCCATATTTTTTTAAAACAGCTTTATTTTCATAGAATTCACTTACCATACAATTCACCCACTTGAAGTGCTCAATTCATTGGTTTTAGTATAGTCACAGAGCTGTGCAGGCAGTGAGTTTTAGAACATTTTCATCACCCCAGAAGCAAACCTGTACCCTTGAGCCATCATCTCTCATCTGCTCTAGGCAACCATTTATCTACTTTCTATTTTTCTATACCTTTGCCTTTTTGGGACATTTCATATACATGGAATCATACAAAATGTGTTTTGCATCTGGCTTCTTTCACTTAGCATAAATGAAGGTTCAGCTATATTGTAGTAGGTATTAGTACTTCATTCTTTTGCAAGGCTGAATAATATTCCATTGTAAGAATATATTGCATTTTGTTTTGTTTATCTATGCATCAGTTGATGACCATTTGGTAGTTTCCACCTTTTGGTTATTATGAAATTCGTGCAAGGGTAGGCCTTCGCAGCCCCAGCTGCCTCGGCCCTCGCAGCCCCGGCTTCATCCAGAACCGTTGTCTGCAAACTGCGGCTCGCGAGCCACATGCTGCTCTTTGGCCCTTTGAGTGTGGCTCTTCCTAAGCCTTAGGAGTACCCTAATTAAGTTAATAACAATGTACCTACCTATATAGTTTAAGTTTAAAACATTTGGCTATCAAAAGAAATTTCAATCGTTGTTCTGTTGATATTTTGCTCTGTTGACTAATGAGTTTGCTGACCACTGGTCCAGAAGGTTGCCTGGAAGGTCATCTGGACTGTCGTTCCACTGTTCAGCCATTTGGTCGATTTGCATATTACGCTTTTATTATAGATGTTGCTATGAACATTTCTGTACAAGCTTTTGTGTAGCATAATGTTTTCATTTCTCTTGAGTATATACTTACTTCTGGAATTGCTGGGTCACATAGTAACTCTATGCTTATCTTATTGAAGAACTGCAAGACTGTCTTCTAAAGTGGCTGCACCATTTTACATTCTCACCAGCAGCATTCAAGGATCCCAGGTTGTCCCCATCCTCCCCAACACTTGACATTCTCTGTGATTATTGCATTCATATATATATATCTTCTTTGGAGAAATGTCTCTTTGATGCCTTTGCCTATCTTTCAGTTGGATTATTTGTCTTTTTATGAACTTAGTAGCAACCCATTGCATGAATTCATGCATGGGTGGGGTCTCTCAGCATGGCCCACGATTGGGGCCGATGGGGGCCTGCTGGGGGGAGGGACCACAGGAGGTTGGCCAGCCGGCCGGGGGGAGGGACTGCGGGAGGTTGGTTGGCTGCAGGAGGTTGGCTGTGGGAGTGCACTGACCACCAGGGGTCAGCTCCTGCATTGAGTGCTGCTCCCTGGTGGTCAGTGTGCATCATAGTGACTGGTTGACCGGTCGTTTGGTCGACTGGTCTTAATGGTCACTTAGGCTTTTATATATATAGACTAGAGGCCCGGTGCACAAAAATTTGTGCATTTGGGGGGGTCCCTCAGTCCAGTTTGTGCCCTCTTGCAGTCTGGGACCCCTCGGGGGATGACCACCTGCTGGCTTAGGCCCGCTCCCTGGGGGGATTGGGCCTAAGCTGGCAGTCAGACATCCCTCTGGCAGCCCAGGAGCCCTTGGGGGATGTCCACTTGCCAGCGGGGAGCAGGCCTAAGCTTCAGTCAGACATCATTAGCGCTGCTGAGGAGGCGGGAGATATTAAAGGAATGTCTTTCAAGTTGGAGGGTTTTCTCAAATATCTATAATCCTTGTACTGGCAGCCGTCAGCCTGGCTTGTGGCTGAACAGAGCTCCCCCTGTGGGAGCGTACTGACCACCAAAGGGCAGCTCCTGCATTGAGCATCTGCCCCCTGGTGGTCAGTGTGTGTCATAGTGACCAGTCATTCCCAGTCGTTCTGCTGTTAGGGTCAATTTGCAT
>NW_005369217.1:383318-414492 GCF_000412655.1 Myotis brandtii
CCAGTGGAGGCTGGCTGGAAGCAGGTATCTGGGATTTGTTTATCTTCTATAATTGAAACTTTGTTGACTTTATCGGTGGCCACAGCTGGTTCAGGGCTGGTGGGAAGCTTGGCTTCCTCCATCACCTGGGCAACCAAGCCTCCTGCTTGCTCCAGCTCAGTGGCTGCCAGCCGCCATCTTGATTGGGTTAATTTGCATATAGTCGCTCTGATTGGCTGGTGGGCGTGGCTTAGGGCATAGCGAAGGTACGGTCAATTAGCATCTTTGTCTTTTATTAGTGTAGATAGATGAGTTCTCTATGTATTATAGATAGAAGTCCCTTATCAAATATATGATTTGCGGATATTATCTCCCATTCTGTCAGCTGTCTTTTCACATTCTTTATAGTGTTCTTTGAAACACAAAAGCTTTTCATTTTGATGAAGTCCAGTTTATTCTTTCTTTTGTTGTTTGTGCCATTTGTTCATTTTTAATAATGAGCAGGAGCGCTGTGTACCAGGCAGGAATTGTCACCTGGTGGGCTTCACTTTAAGGTAATTGGGGTTGAGAGCCAGCTGTTTAATTGGGAAAACCAGTTAATGTCAGTGTGTTCACTGGACTTTTTTTCTCTGAGGTGGTTCAGTTTCTCCAGAGGAGATTCCTTTAATTCTCCATCCACCCTGGGAAGGAATATACTTGATCAGTAGAATTCTAGGAAGGGGGGCAGGGTAGAGGGCTAGGGGACCCTACCCTTTCTTATGCAGGTTTCACTTTATTTTTCTGTTTTCATTCTTATCCCCCCCCCCCATCTGAGCCCTGTTTAATTTCTGAAGATTATTACCCTTTCGTCCTCTGCCAATGGGTGGGAGAGGTCCTCCTGGAGGCCTGCCCACCCTATGTTCACCCTATATACAGTCTTCAATCAGCTCCTCGTGTTTTATCCTGGTCCCTCTAGTGCCAAGCCACTCAGGGCTTCTCTGAAGTACATCAGTTCACTTCTTGTCTGTCACCCCTCAGAGAGCACTTTTAGGTTGTAATTCCTTTTGCTTCCTTTGCCCCACAGAATCCATTCTAGTTCTGGTCCGCCTTCAGTCTCCTCAGAGTTGTTGAACTCTCTGTCATTATGGCCTCTCCTCTGTTTTCTTTGCCTTTGTGGTGCAGCACATTTTTAAAAGTTCTTTACTATCATTCTAGTTGGCTGTCTGGAAGGGGAAAAATGAACTTGTGTGGTTCGTAACCCATTTTAACTGGGTGTCCAGAAAAATGGGTTTAACCTGAGTGTCCCTGCAGTGGACTTGCCATCGTTGTTGGAAGGCTGCGTTGAGAAGGATGTGGAGAGAGTGCTGGATTGACTAGTAATGTCTGTCACGGCTGTAGTGGGGGAAGACAGTAGCACGTTTACTGTGTATTTGCTGTCCCTTCTCTTTAGGTAATGAGGAATCACTGAAGTGTTTGAACAGGGCATGGCATGGCCAGTGTTATGCTTAGTTGGGTAAATCAACTGTCCAGACTGGAAACAAGTGGGAGACTGCTATAACATAGGCCCAGTGAGGGACAGCAATCTCTTTAGGACCTCAGCCAGAAAGGGCTCAAACAATCTTACTTCTCCCTACTCTCCCTTCCTGCCCTGACCATGGGAATTGGAACCAGGAAGCTCTGCTCTGGGCAACCGAAGAGCATTGTCCCTGTACAGCCAGCGTGGCAGCTCCCTTCCTGCTGTGGGCCTAGGGAGGCTTCTGGCCTTCCCTTTGAGAAGCCTACACCGTCTTGAGTCCACCTTCCCCCAACCCCAAACCTGTCCAGGGTTAGCCTTGACTCGGAGAAGGGGCTTGGGTGACGTGATTTGTGGCTGTACCTCAGCACTGCCTCAACTACCCTGAGGGTCAGAAGGGAGGCCTGGTTGGCAGGAGGCATTTATGGGAACACGACCCTGGAGTGGGGAGGTGGCATATTTGGGGCTCTTTTCACTGGCTCCTGCCTTCTTTTAGTTGGAGATAATATTCTGCATTCTTCTATCCACCATCTAGATGAGGACCATCCTAGGCCTCCAGTTCCACACATGGGGGGAGACTGAGGCGTGGAGTAAGTAGGGGCCTGGCCTTGAGCTACCCGGCCAGGATGAGCTCTTTCTGGATCTTGTTACATACACGCAGTGAGGTGCATCGGGGTGGTCGGTGAAAGATGACTTCGGGCACTGCTTGCATCCCATCACCTACATCAGCATGTTTTATCCTTGCCACACCCCCAAACGTAGGTCGAATTGACAGCCACATTCCCTCTCGGGGAAGCAGGCACAGAGGTGAAGTGGCTTGCCAGCGTCACCAGGCTCATAGTGGCAGGACCAGGATTCAGACCCAGGCAGTCTGGCTCCAGGGTGTGAGCTCAGAACCATTACACTAAACCTTGCCAGGTACCCGGGGGGCCCTCCATGTGGGGTCCTGGTGCTCCCCTTCTGTCAGAGAAGGCTCTGATTGCCTGGAAAAGGATCCCCTGACCCTGAGGAACACGGCTTATGGCGGCACAGAGAGAGCAGTCTTAGCCCTGCGCCCTCAGTGTAGAGCTGGGCAGTGGGGCTTCTTGGATTTCTAGAGCCCAGACATCCCTTGTCCTGTCTGTTTTGTAGCCTTGCTCGTGGCCCATGCCCTCTCCTTCTTTCTGCCTCTGTGAGGAGGTTGGAGGTGAGATTGATGGGAGCAGAAGGGAAGGTAGGGAAGCGTGGGGGCCCAGGACACACGATTAGGCCTTTGTGCCCTGGCCGTGGGCTGTGCACAGCACCTGCGCTATGCGGACCCAACGTAGCTCTTGTCTCCCAGGAACTTACATTCCGAGTGGCAGAATCCAGAATGGATCTCAGGGTCCTGGGGCAGTAACTGCTGTGCCGAGGAGCGTGGTGGTCAAGCATGGCCCTTCCAGAATGTCGGAGGCACAAGGCGGGCAACACTGGGCCTCAACAAGCAAATCTCATCTTCTCTGGGCCTCTGTTTCTCCATCTGAAAAACGAGCAGTTCATTTTTGAGGGCTTGCTACAGGCTGTGTCTCTGAGGACCTGGAGGGAGGGGAGTGGGGGGAAGCGAAGTGTCAGCCAGCAGTGAAGGGAGGCAGTATGCCTGCCTCCTCCAGCCCTGTGCCTGAGCCGGGCTATCTCTGAAGGCCAGAGGCTTGGGCAGCATGAGGACAGGAGAAATCAGAGATGGGGGCATGTCAGTGGCCACTACATCTTGGTGGGTGTCTCCTCTTTCCCCTTCCTCTTGCTTGGGGAAGGTAGAGGCACCAGGGAAGTGCAAATGTGGGGAAAGAATTGCTCCTGTTCTCAAACCAAGAGACTTTTGGTCAACCACGGGGTCCTCACAGGCAGCTTGGCGTCTGCAGACATCTGGACCCTCATCTCCTGGGCCCTGGCCTGCCCACTTCCTGCCCAGCCATCAGCTGGTGTGAGACTGGCCATGGGCAATGACAAAGTCAACGAACCAGTGCCCCTCTCCTGAAGTCTTCCTTTCTTCTCCTGCCTGGCAGTATTCCGCTCCCGCCCAGGCCTTGTGCAGGCATGCTGGGGAGATCAGAGCCCCGCTGGAGTGAGAGGAGGACTTTGATGTCCCCAACCCACCTCCCACTGAAAGTCCTGCTCTTAGGGAAGGAGTGGCAGCAGTAGCGCAGCCGTAGCTCAGTGGGCTGCCAGGACAAATTGTTCCCGGCTGGGAGGGGCATGTGGGTGCAGGAAGGATTGAGATGTGAGCTGTGCTCTGTTGGATTCATATGGTGGGGTTTGGAGCAGGACTGAGAAGCTGAGACCTCCCCTCCTCCCCAGAACATATGAGACTAGCAGAGGCCACCTCTGTTCTTGGGGTGGGGAGAGAGGGGACTCATGGACACTGATGGCCATTAATGCCCGTCTGCAAATTGAAAATGCTGGGCAGAGCTGAGCTGAGGCCATGAAGGGAGGAGAGTACCCCGGACTGGCTGCTGTTCCCTTCTGGGCCCTGACATTTCTCCCAGGCACATACCAGCACATGACAATGAATCTGAGCCCCTCCAGCCCCCACACCCAGGCTACGGCTGTCCGGCTCATCTGTCAGTCACCCGATCCCCCACACCTGTTCCAGGCACGGCCTGTGAGCTGCCCACCCGCACCACAGCTATGAATAGGGTGGAGGATGGGGAACAAGGGGCATTCTGAGGGCAGGAAGGCGAGTGGTGGGGGGCACCTTTCAGAGTAATGTAGGGGGGCAGCTTTCTTCTTAGGCTGAGAAAGTAGAGAAGCAAGCTTGTTTGGGGAGGTGCTTAGAGTAGGGGGATACAGGGGTGGAAAGGAGAAGGGTGGGGTTGTAATCGGAAGGAAGGGGCACTGAGGACGAGACGGGGCATCTGGGTGCATTGTCTGCATCCTTGGCCGGCATCTCCTGGGCCTGCAGCGTCACCACGGGGCAGGTTCTGGGGCAGACGTTGGATTGTCACTTGTGGGCTCTCTGTCTTCCCCAGCCCTCTTCTCTCCATCCTACCCCAGACAACCAGCTCACTTATCCTACTTGCTCTCCCACAAGTTTCAGTTCTTTGAGAGCAGAGACAGTGTTTCGGCCTCTCTGGTCCCCCACTGCTCTCGCTATGCTGGGCTGGGCAGGATCAACGGTGACTGGTTGGAAGGTCAGGTGAGTGAGGAGTTGGTGCAGAAGCCCTGGTGTGTATTTGAATTGGGGGCGGAGCTGGAGCTGAGAGGACTCCCCTCATAAGCAGGAGATTGCAGGTTCCTCCTTGGGACCAAGGGATCTCTCTCTTCTCACCCAGCGCCACCCAGAGGTGAGGGGTAGAACAGTCACATGTGACTTATTGAAGGCCCATCCTCTGCCCTAGCCCTGGGGAGATCTTAGTTCTTGCCTCCAGGGTGCTTACCTTCTGGAAGAGGCAAGGCCACCTGAACAGATCTTGCCAGCAGGGGGCGATGAGGGGCATGTCCAGATCACTTTGGGGGTGCTGGGGCAGTGCTACCTTTGTATGGTCTGAAGAGCCTAAGAGGGTTGCATAGTGTTCTTTTAGGTGGCACATGAATAAACATTTTTTAAAAAGAGTTATGCAATTGTTTTCATGTATATTAGAAAAATAGAATCCCTGATTTCATGACTATATTGCTAAGAATGGAGTTAGGGAATAAGAGTGAGTTGATTTAAAAGAAACCATTAGGGGCATAGTAGGACCTGTGGTAGGTGGTACATGAATGTAGCCTTAATCAAAGGGAGGCCAGCAGTGGCTAAAGTCTGAGAGGCATCATTTTATGTCCTGGCCTCCCCCCTCCCTCCCTTCAGGTGCCTGCCTTTCCCAGGCACTTGAGCTTCCTGCCGGTTCTTTTTCAGGCATGGTCCACGTTTCTGCCTTGTAACTAATGCAGGTCCCAGTGTTTTTCTCTGTTGTTTAGGCAGCAGAACCTGATCTTATGCCAGGCCTGCAAGTGAAGAAAGGTGGAAGTGTTCCAGCCTCCTACTGTCCAGGTTTCATTTAAAGCAGTGGTTCCCAAACTTATTTGGCCTACCGCCCCCTTTCCAGAAAAAATATTACTCAGCGCCCCCTGGAAACTAATTTTTTTAAAATTTTAATAGCAATTAAACAGAAAGATATATGTATTAATGTTTCTACCTTTTTCGTAAAATATAGTAAAGAAAGGTGTAAATTAGAAACATTGAAGTTTGAAATTATGAAACTATTTATTGAACTCAGAATAGAAAGGTAATACAAAAAAAGTTAAAACAAATGCACCTGTGGCCATCACCGCCCCCCTGGATCGCTGCAGCGCCCACCAGGGGGCGGTAGCGCCCACTTTGGGAATCACTGATTTAAAGCCTCCTAGTTGCTTCCTGGCCCTAGAACCTGGACTAGGGCCCCAGAGGTCTCCATGTCTCCGCCCCGATTGTGTGCCTGCTGACTTACCTGTCTGCTTCTTGGCTTTCCCATGTCTCCAGGCAGACCTCAACACCAACATGGAGGACGAAGGCAGCTCCTTCTACGGGGTCTCCAGCCAGTACGAGAGTCCCGAGAACATGATAATCACCTGCTCCACCAAGGTCTGCTCGTTCGGCAAGCAGGTGGTAGAGAAAGTGGAGGTAGGAGTACCCTGTGCACTGTTAAACCAGACCTTTAAGCTGTTTCAGGTTGGTCTTCATTCATGCCCTCTGCTTTCCCCAAATTTGTCTGAACTAATGAAGTCTTACCCTCACTGTCTCTTAGTTATTGATAACCCTCCTCGTGTTAATCACCACCAGATGCCGGGCTGGTACTAGGGAGGAGGCACTCCCTTCCCAGTGTTCTCACCTCTGGCTGCACTTAGATCACTGGAGCTTTTGAAACTTACCAATGCATAAACCCCACTTCACAACACTTACCCCAGAACCTCCAGGGTGGAATCTGGGTAGTAGCTGTTTGTAAAAAGCACTTCAAGTTATTTATTTTAAATTAAATTTTTGTTTTGAAATAATTGTGGACACTCAAGCAATTGTAATTCCATGTACCCTTCACCCAGTTCCCCTGAGGGCAGTATTTTGCATAACTATTGGCAACCAGGAATTGACATTGATGCCACTTATAATCTGATTCAGATTTCATCGGTATTTGTGTGTGTGTGTGTGTGTGTGTGTGTGTGTGTGTGTGTACAAATACATGACAGTTCCATGGCCACAAGGATTCCTGTGCACCCTTCCCCATGTTATTTTGGTGTGTGGTCAGGACTGAGTCGTCATTTATCCTGTCTTGCCTATTGCCACGACTCTGTCTTGAAGCGCTCCTCCTCCAATGCTCACCTTCTGAGCATCGGAGCTCAAGGTGGATGGTCCCTCTGCTGCCACTCGAGCCCCTGTTACTGAGGGAGGAGGAAGGCTCTGATCTCAAGAGCCTCTAGGCCTTCTGCCTTTTCTTCCACTTAAGAGTCAGTGGGTCCTGGAGCTTCCCCAAGCAGCTGGGCCTGGGCTGAATGTGGTCAAAAGAGAACCTAAGCCCTGCTGTCCCCTCGGTCCTGCAGACAGAGTATGCCCGCTACGAAAACGGCCACTACTCCTACCGCATCCACCGGTCCCCGCTCTGTGAGTACATGATCAACTTCATCCACAAGCTGAAGCACTTGCCCGAGAAGTACATGATGAACAGCGTGCTGGAGAACTTCACCATCCTGCAGGTGTGGGGGGCAGGGCTGGGGGCGCTGCAGGGGTGGGGCAGAGGGTCCAGCAAAAGGCATGCCCTCTTCTGGGGCCTTAACCCCTCACCTTTTCTCTCACCCACAGGTGGTCACCAACAGAGACACACAGGAGACTTTGCTGTGCATTGCATATGTCTTCGAGGTGTCAGCCAGCGAGCATGGGGCTCAACACCACATCTACCGGCTGGTGAAAGAATAAGAGACTTGGGGAGCAGGGACGGGGGAAGAGATGTGTGTGTGTGTGTAGGGACTTGGGGTGGGGACCTGCAGGGACAGCCCCTTGAAGTGCCAAGAAAGCTGACCCTTCCTACCCAGGAACAAACTGTGCCTCAACCTGCAGTGCCCAACCCCAAATAAACCCAAGATGTGTATTTTCACAGGACCCCACCTGGCTGTAGGAGCCCTGGGAGGGACTGTGGGAGAAGGGGGGCAGTCTGGGAAGCGGGCCGGAAGCAGCCCCAGAGATGCATCATGGGCAGTTCTGAAGCCATTGCCCCAGTGAACTCGGCCAGGAATGTCGCCAGACGCTGAAGGTCAAGCTGGATGGTCCCTCTGCTGCCTGGAGCCTCTGCACTCTGCTGCTGGCCACGCTGGGAGGCCTGAGGACAGGCGCGTGGGCTCCCATTCTGTGTGTGCTCAAGTGTGCACCGCGGCTCCCTGAGCGTGCTGCAGCTGCTCTGCCTGGCACTTCTGCTGCCACTGCCGCGGGGCAGCTAACAGGGAGGCCCGTCCAACCCAGGCGTGGGTTTTAGGTGTGGAGGTGACTGAGTTGCTGGAAGGGGACACTGAGCCGTTTAGTTTTATTCATCTCTGGTGGTTGTGGATCCCATGGCCCTGCTGGCTTGTTGAGGGGACTGGCTCCAGATCAGAGGAGCCCGAGATGGAGGACAGGAGGGGCAGTGCTAAAGCAGGCCGCCGAGTTGTGCAGAGGCTGGCGTCTTGCAGCACCCTTTTTGGTGGCGAAGGCCAAGAAAGTTGTTCAGAGGTCTTTGGTGACCCAGTGGTCTCTGAGACCATCCAGTTCTGACTGGTGAGTCTTACCTCCCTCCCAGCCAAGATGCCTGTCGGGTGGTGATCACCTCAGGGCCAGTCCAGGCATCCACTCCCTCCCCAAACAGTAGTTTCTGTGCTCCTTGAGGCTGGAGAAGGGTGTGGAACCAACGCTGCGTCTAGAGGCAACCACCTGTTTATTTCCTGCTAACAGGCCAGCTTTGGGTTTCAGCAGTCCTGGCTTCATCCTAGTATTCCTAGCTGCCCGACTTTGGGCAAATGTCTCCACCTTTCTGAGCCTGTAAAGGGGGCAGGCAATAGCACCCACGTTAGAAGGCCTTAGTGAGGAGGAGAGAGAATGTCTACAAAGTGCCTGGTGCAAGATGCACTCAACAAATGTTATGATGATTAGCTTATCACTCACCTCCCTCAGGGAGGCTTGGGCCTTGCTCTTTTCTGCCATCTAGTGGCTCTTTGGTATCATCCCCAGTGGGAACCACAATCCCAGGTGCCTGGGATTCAACTTGCCTACAGGTGTTTACTGTGCCCCACGCTCACTCGGGAAGATAATATATATTAATACACAAATGAGGAAGACAGTGTCTAGGAGGGGTACAGAGTGGTGGTTAGGAGCAAGCGTCAGACCACTAGGATTGGAATCCTGGCGTTTAGCTACTGCCTAGCCCTGTGACTTGGGGTAAATTCCTTAATTTCACTGTGCCTCAGTTTCCCCAACTGTAAAATGGGTCTAATAACAGTACCTACCTCGTTTATGTAGAGAGCCTAGCATAGTGTCAAGCACATAAATGTGTTTGATAAATATACTTTGTTAATAGGAGGAGCTTTCAGTCAAAGGAGTCAGATTGGAAAACTGGCTAATCTGATCCTCAGACTTTGCTGTGCATTGCATATGTCTTTGAGGTGTCAGCCAGCGAGCATGGGGCTCAACACCACATCTACCGGCTGGTGAAAGAATAAGAGACTTGGGGATCGGATGGGGAAGAGATATGTGTGTGTGAACTGGACTTCAGAGATGGGAGTGAGCAGGGTGTGGATGATTCAGGGAAGGGGCCCCAGTGGAAAGGGGCTGCCCCTTAACGGATGGGCAGTGTTTGGATACACAGGCAGGAGGAAGGCTGGCCCTCCTTCCAGGTGGGTTACCTAGTCTCCCTCTGTCCTCCACAGGCCAGAACCCCTCTCTTTATTAAAAAGCTTTAACAAACACGGACTACTGCTAGATCTCATACCAAGTTGCTTAACGCTACTGTTCATGGGGGCCGAGGCGGGGCGTAGGGTCCCCGAGTCCCTGGCTCGGGCTGGCATGTTCCCACATGTCTGTGAGGGTTTGTGTTTGTGTAACGCTGCCCGTCCCTCCCCCGGTCACCAGCACAGCCTTGCCCTCTCCCCTCTGCCCTTCCCTTTTCCTGGGGCTGTTTGGATAAGGGAACTCATGGTGCCTGCCCTGCTAGCTGACTGTGAACCTTCAGACAAATGCTCACGAAGGATGTGTGAGCAGCCTGTTGACCGTGGGACAGATGCTCAAGTTAAGGGGATGATCTTTTTGTGTTGGGAGTGGGAAGGAATCTGCAGGTGTTGCTGGGCCAAGTGTTGGCTGTGAGTTTTCCCTTTTCTTTAGGAACTGACCTCAGTAGCCTAATGGAGATTCATCTACTTATAACTGTAAATTCCGAGCCAGTCAGCCGTGGGGAACACAGATGAGCTGTAGAGCCTGTCCCACTGTTGTAGGGCAGACTGCGACCCTTGGGGCAGACAGGAGACCCGACCTGGCCCCACCTCTCCTGCAGCCTCCCTCACAGGGCCTGGGGTCTCTGAATCACTCATCCCAGCATGTCTCTGCCTCTTGGCTGTGGCCCCACATGTTCCCGGGCCTCTGCCCCCACTGGAGAACGGTTACTCATGCTTCAAGAGCCAGTGTGGAGTCACCTCTCCTCATGCAGAAGGGTTTGCCACTCCTCTTGTGTGGCAAAAGCATTCCAGTCCTGACCCGTTAGAGCACCTGTTACATGTACCAGCAAACAGGGACTTCTGTCATCTCTGCTAACCCTCACCCCACAGGTACTGTGCTGTCCCGTTTTGAAGGTGAGGAAGGGGGCACAGAATGGGAACTAACTTTCTTGCAATATTCATACATTTATTCACTCACTTAGCACATATTTATTTAAATTCTGCTCTGTGCCAGGCCCTGGGAATGTGTTGGTGACCAAGACAGGCGAGGTCCTTGGGGCACTTACTAAACTTTACTGAGGAAGAAAAAGTGAGCAAGGAAACAAGATGTAAACTGTGATACATGCTGTGGAAGAAGGAGAGTGTCCTGATGGTGGGACACTGGGGAGCCTCTCAAGCCTGGGAGGGCAAGGGCAGGACAGTGCCTGGTGTGTTCCAGGCCAGAGAGGAGGGTGTGTCGGGGGTACAGAGGGAGAGACGCGGGGGCTGAGGTGCGGAGGCTGCAGGGCTACATCCTGCCCAGGCCAGCCGTCCAGATGGGGAGGAGCTGGTGATCCAGCTCCCTCCTCCGCAGGGCAACCCCCCTCACTCGGTTTTACTCCACGGGAAGGGGGTCCTGGAAGTGTCTTAAGCAAGGGAGTAAGTCTTTTTTATCTGAATTTTAGAAAGTAGCACTGGAGCCTCCTGGACTACCGAGAAGCACATGTAATTGTCTGCTTCTGAGTCTGTCTTTCCTCCTAGACTCAACTTCTGTGGGTGGAGACTATAGCCTTCCTGTTCTGTTACTTCCTGTAGACCACACACCACTTCTGGAGCCTACCCGGAGCTTGAGTGACCGCACGTGTACAGGCAGTGGGATCCATGCCATTGGGGCCGGGGAGGTGTGTAGGCTTCCTGAGGCCTCTGGGGTGGAACCCTTGACCTCCTGACACAATCTAGAGCTAGCAGGCACCGTCATGGAGATGGGGGTGTGGGAACACTGCCTGTCTTGTGGGGTCTGATGATGACAGAGCAGCCTGTGACCCAGTGGCCACCAATGAGCTTCCATAGAGTAGAATGATCTAACAAGAGAGACACATGCAGAAGGAGTTTAAGGTGCGTGTGTACAAGTGTGGCGTGAGCGTGTGTGTGGACACAGGCTCTGCCCTTTCAGGACTGAAGCCAGGGGTGTGAGGAACAAGGGACTGCCATGGTGTGGCCTGGCCCAGGCCTCCTGCATACTACGTATATCTGCTCCCTTCCCCTGACTGTAGGGTTCAGAGGACAGTGGGCAGGGTGGTGACAGGGCCAGCGGGAGGAGAGCTGGCACCCCTTGTAAACAAGGGTGATGACAGCAGGTAGCTCTGACAACTGCCAGGGCTGGGCCTGGAGTGGGCTCTGCTGGGCCACACCTGCATAGCGGAGGAATGTGAGGTCAAGCAGTAATGTGTTTGGCTTTACCCAGTGGCCATTTGTGTTTGACCTCTTCTTACCTATTACATCAGCTCCAAGATGAAAACAAAAAGCTTTTCCCCAAACAGTTAAATCTATGCAAGTTGTTTTTAAGACCTTAAACCCTGGAGCCAGGCTGACCTGGGGCTGAATTGCCTTCTTACGTGTGACCTGGGGCTTGGGACCTAGTCCCAGTGAGCGCTGAGAAGGCTGATAACTCAGGGCAGATATTTTCAGCCTTTTCTACCTTGAAGCACCATAAGTGAGTTACTAAAATCCTGCGGCACACCAAAAATATATTTTTTGCTGATCTGACAAAAAAAAGAATAGGTATAATTTTGATTCATTCACACCGGATGGCTATTGTGTTGCCTGTTGTCATTTTTTTATTTGACAACCTAAAGGAAAAGGGGTCAGTGCTCCTGACTAAATAGTCAGGTGTTATATGTTTTAAAAATTATTGTGGCACATGGTTGAAAATCACTGACTTGGGGGTATAAAAATTTCACCTATACACACACACACACACACACATGCACACACATTTCACCTAACTGCTCTACACACACACACACACCACACTTATTTTTAGAGAACAAAACAAGCTCTAGGCAAAACAGGCGGGAGGAGGCCTCAAGGCTGAGAGAGCTGGCCCCAGGGCCCCAGTGGAGGGTCTTAAAAGGAGGACAGAACAAATGTTGGCTAAGTCACTCTGAGTAGGAAACTGTCTGGAATTTGTTTGTTTACTTCCTGAGAAAGGATGGGGAAAGGGTCAAGTGCCTTTGTAGGCGGCTGGAGACCAGTTGGTGGAAATGGCTAAGGGTCTTTTTAAGCTCAAGGATGTCTAATATTCAACTAAGTTTTTGTATTTTTGCTATGAAAACCCCCTTTGTCTCTCCACATCTTCAGTAAAGTCTACCATGTACACAAAGGCTTTTGTCGACTGGTTTTTTTTTTAATAGAAATGAAAGTCATCTGTCAATAGAGCAACAGAAGCAGCAGGGGCCACAGAGGCATCATAACTGAACCAGGCCAGCGGAAGCCTGCCCAGCCAGCCCAGTCCCTTCCGAGAGAATGGAAAGTACTTGGGGGTGCTTGCAAGTATGGGGGTCAGAGACAAGTGCCTTGGCCGCCACCTGGGTCATGTAAATTCCTTAGTTTCTGTGAGCTCTGCATTTTTGGAAGCACAGCATTGGGTATGTAAAAACAGAGGGTCACAAAAAGCCACTGGATCTGGAAGTGGTCAAAAGGAGGTTCTGGAAGGGCTGGTAGGATGTGGTCCTGGCTAGGCATCTGAGGAACTTCACTGTAGCCCTTGACCAGCAGTGAGCAGGCCCACAGGACTAGCTTTGCTCACAAAGAACAGTGTGATTGATAAGCCCAAGTGCCACTTCACTAACTCACATTGGGCAGGTCGTGGGAGCACCAGTGTGTGCTTGTCAGCACCCTCCTCCCCCGTGGGAAACCAGATCATTTGCATCTGGTGGCTCGTGCACATGTTCAACCAGGGAGTTGGGTGGGCTTAAAGGACTGTGCCAGCAACGGTGAGAGTCTCGTGCCCCTGTCTCCACTTTGGGGACCTGAATTCTTCTATCCAAGGAGCAAGGAATCTTTTTTCTCTCCAGAGCTCGTGCCCCTGTCTCCACTTTGGGGACCTGAATTCTATCCAAGGAGCAAGGAATCTTTTTTCTCTCCAGAAATTGGTTAGAGATGGCTCCTTTTTTGTAACCACAACACCCATTACATGATGCTGAAAAGTCCCAATGCTTGTGAATATTCAGTCGGTTGGCGTTCCTCAGAGCACCGAACACATATTAGCTGCTGTGCTATGTTCCCCTTCACTAGCTTGGGATTCGAAGGGGATAATTTTGAAGCCCCATTAACCTGCAGCTCCCCCTGTGTGGGCTGGACCAGTGACCTGACACTATTCTCTAACTACAGGTCTGAGAGCACTGAGAAGAGGCAGCCTTAGACTGAGTTTTCTTGGTTCACAGGAAAGGGGGAAGGAGCAGGAAAGCAGAAAGGGTAGGGAAAGAGTAGGGTGGGAGTGCCATTATTGTCCCCTAAGACTTGTCCTTTTAGGCCTTTCCAGGAGGGATTGCGGTGGGAGGGGTGGGGGCTGGTGTGGCACAGCAATCATTCCAGCACTCAGTAAACACTGAGCACCTACTGTATGCCAAGCACCCTGCATGGTGGTGAGGGTGCCAGAGGAGACTGCAAGGACCCTTGCTCTCATGACGTCCATTCTAGTAGGGGAGACTGATAATAAACAAACCATAAAAAAGGCAAATAAACAAGAAAAGACTAGGAAGTGATTAGTGCTTTGATGAAAATAAAACAGGATGATGTATCAAAACAGTTTGGCCATATCCGGCCTGCTGCCTTTTTTTTTTTTTATCCCTGGAAGCTAAGAATGGTTTTCTGATGTATCAAAACAGTTTGGCCATATCCGGACTGCTGCCTTTTTTTTTTTTTTTTTATCCCTGGAAGCTAAGAATGGTTTTTATGTTTTTAAAAATGAAAAAAATATCAAAAGGAGAATAACACTCATGACTTGTGAAAATGATAGGAAGTCCGAGTTTGTGTCCATAAGGAGTTTTACTGGAACATAGCCACCGGTGCCGGTGCACGTCCTGCCGATGCCTGCCTTCAGCTGTGACAGGTGAGTGGTGGCGGCAGAGACCACATCCAGCACATCCAGCTCGCGCTGCCTGAGACACTTACCGTGTGCACTTACAGAACCAGCTGGCTGACACCTGTGTTCAGTGGCTGGTGGGGACTTCTTCAGAGTGGGTGCTCACTGAAGGCCCCTCTGAGGTGACAGTAGGAGCCAGCCATGTGAAGACCTAGAGAAGGGAACCCCGTTTGGAGGGTGCTGAAGTGGGGAAGAACTCGGTGTGTTCAGTGGCAGGAAGGCGAGTGCAGCTGGGGGAATAGCCTGTCCTTATTTCCGGGTAGCCAGACCGCCACTGCTTTACCCGAGGAAAGCAATGGCTTCAGGATGCGGTTCATCTCCCGCCCTGCTGTTTCCTCCGGGTGCTTTTCTCTTGGTTTGTTCTGGTCTTGGCCACTTGTGTTAGAGCCTTGCCTGGGAAGCTACTATTGCTTCTAGGTCAGAGGGGCACTGAGAGCCAGGGGGCTCGGCCCAGGTGGGAGGTGTTGGAGGCCGCCTGTGGCCATCCGGTGGGGCTCTTACTTTAGGGAGTGGGTTTTGTTAGGGTATTTCTTCCTGGCCTGGTCAGATTCCGTGGAAAGTGTTCCCCCAGTTTCTTGCTGGAAAGAACTGTGGCCACCAGCATACTGGGAAGTAAGTGGGAGAAAATGGTCAGGGACGTCTCAACATTCAGTATGGAAACTTTTGCCAGCTCTCCTGTTTGCTGCGTAGTACTCTTGTGCTCAACTGGACCTGGTGTCTCGGCCCAGACACACCAATGTTACCCTCTCCCACAGAAAGCACCCCCAGCTTCTGGCTGTTCTGGGGAGGGGCAGCCCCCACTACCTGGAGTCAAGGAGATGACTTGGGGTGCTGTCTCTTCTTGAACTGAATTTGAGCAGTTCCCTGTTTTTACCTCCATTTCTAGAGTTACCTGGTACCATCAATTCTTGACTTCAGGGGAGTTGATGGTATAAATCATGTTCCTTTTTTACTTTCTCTGGGTTAGGTTTCAGCTTCTTGGGTCTGCTAAGTCAGTTGGCATTTGTTCTGTTTTCTAGCTTCTGGATTTTTGTTACTATTATTTCCTCTCCTGTTTTCTTTTTAAAGTTCTTTAGAGAAAACTTTAAAAAATCCCTTTACAGTCCTCTTAGAAGGGTTTCAAGAGGGAGCAAAGTAGCTCTGTTGAATTGACCACCTTTGTCCTGATTTTCTTACTTAAAATACCACTGTGATCGTTGTGTGAAGACAGATAATAGGAGAGCAGGAGTGGAAGCAGAGAGACACAGTTGGGGGCTATTTGAAGGTCCAGGTGAGAGCTGATGGTGCTCTGGATGAGAGTAGAGTGGTGGATTTGAAAGAAAATGGGTGACCTTGAGTTATGTCCTGAAGACAGCCACTATGGCTTCCAGATGGTTTGGTTGTAGGGAGTGTGGGAAAGTGAGGAATTAAGATTAACTCCAGAATTTCCTGGCTTAAGTCATTGGTGGCATTTACTATGATGGGAAAGTCTTGGGGAGGAGCAAGTTTGTGGGTGGAGATCAAGAGTTAAAGTTGAGATACCTATTAGACATCCAAGTGGGGTTGTCAAATAGCAGCTGCATATATGATAGTGGAATCAAGGGGAAATGTCAGGGCTGGATTTAGACTTCATTGGCATCTGAATTGGTATTTAAATCCTTGGGACTAAGTGACATTACTTAGGAGGAGAGTATGGATGGAAAAGAAAGAGGTGCCCAGAACTGCCCGAGTCATTCCAACATTTAAGGATAGAAGAGAGGAGGGAGACCAGGGCAGTGTGATTTTCTTCTCAGTAGTAAAGAGAAAAAAATGTTTCCACAGGAAAAGGGAGACCAGGGCAGTGTGATTTTCTCAGTAGTAAAGAGAAAAAAATGTTTCCACAGGAAGTGGTGAAATGCGACTGGCCGGTAGATCAAAAAGATGATGGAGAAATGACCATTTGTGATCTCCCCTTCTTTGTAATAGTACCCCTCCATTTTAGCTGGGCACATGGTCACTAAAAATAAAAACCATATTTCCCAGGCTCCCTTGCAGCTAGTATATGGCCAGTGGGCATTAGCAGAACTGCAATTTCAAAGGGAGGGGCCATGTTCATCTTCACCTCTCCTTTTCCGTTGATTACATTGTGATGTAATGGCTGAACTTCCTGCAGCCTTTTAGAACCATGAGATGACCTTAGCAATGGAAGTTACCCATGGAAAAGCAACAGGTTAAAAAGGACCTCCAAGTTGGTGTGGCTCAGTGGTTGAGCACTGACCCATGCAACAGGAGGTCACTGGTTCTATTCCCGGTCAGGGCACATGCCTAGGTCACAGTCTTGATCCCCAGTAGGGAGCATGTGGAAGACAGCCGATCAATGTTTCTCTCTCTTCCTCTCCCTCCCTCTCTCAGAAATCAATAAAAACATATTTAAAAGATTCACAGCTTAAAGAAAAGAAAAGAAAAAAGAAAACGGATCTTGGGTCTTTGATACCAGGGAGCACCATAACAGCTCTGTACAGATTTTATATATGAGAGGTAAATAAACTATCTTGTTTAAGTCACTTTTATTTTGTGTTTTCTATAATTAGCAGCCAAATGTAATTCTAACTGATCTATCATTGGATCTGGCAACAAACATTAGAGGCATAGTGGTTGAAGCATGAACAGCTGTAAAAACGACAACCATAATAATATCACTGCTGACTCTTTATAGCACTTTTCAGTTTACAAAGCACTTTCAAATACACTGTCTTGCCTGGTGTTTGCAGCTCCATTGTGATACTGTAGACCAGTGGTTCTCAACCTTCTGGCCCTTTAAATACAGTTCCTCATGTTGTGACCCAACCATAAAATTATTTTCGTTGCTACTTCATAACTGTAATGTTGCTACTGTTATGAATCGTAATGTAAATATCTGATATGCAGGATGGTCTTAGGCGACCCCTGTGAAAGGGTCATTCGACCGCCAAAGGGGTCGCGACCCACAGGTTGAGAACCACTGCTGTAGACATTGTCTTCATAGTTGAAAAAACCGAGGCCCAGAGAAATCACTAACTCATGTCACCTGGTTACTAAGTCGCAGGACTTACACTTCAACCTGGATCTTTTGGCTCCTCACCCAGTGCTCGTGAATATAGGTGGAGAGTAGGTCATGGATGCACGTTAGGTTCTACCCCAGAGTTTGCTTGATGCTGGGTCGGGTAGTTGGAAATTAGCCCCCAAAGAGTACTGACATTAAAGGGAAAGCTTTTTTTTTTCTTGTGCAGCAAAGTTTCTCACTTTTCAGGAAAATGCCTATATTTTTATAGGGGTGAGGTAGGGTACAAGTAGTCATGGAGAATAAAGGAAGTGAAAATTAGACAACCACCAACATTGGAGGGAAAATGTGTTTGCCAGCTGGCATGCTAGCAGTCCCTCCTGGAAGTAATTGGGTAGCAATCAGATGTTCAGACCCAGTCTGCTGAGTGGCCTGTGACCATAAAAGTGTTTTCTCCATATCAAAGGGATTTGCTTCTCTTTGCAGTCTCCCCTCCTCAGAGGCCAAGCTGAGAACTTTTTAAGTTTGGCATGATTCTCTCCTTCTGCTTTTCCTCTTCAATAACTGCTTTGCTGACTTCTTTCCAGTTTCTTTCCCTAAATCCCCATTGATCCTGATGTAGACACTTTGTGGTGGATGCATGCCAAATGTCATTTTGAGATAGTTGGGGATATACAGATTTTAAGCTGATTAAGGGTTTGTACCTTCCTAACAGCAAGCCAAGGTGAGACGATTTTTAAGTAACTTGCTCAAAGTTCACAGTCAGAAAGTGGAAGGTGGGATTTGAAGCCAGCTGTGTGACTTAGACCCCATATTGTCTCCCCAGCTTTCACCTTAGAAAATTAAGAGCCCCCTACTTCCAGAAAATACCATTCTGTTCATCCTACCCCTGACCCCCTTTAATCTTGTCTGACCCACCCTAGCACTGCTCCTGGAGGCACTTTAAAGCAAGCCTTACATGCCTGCCTCAGGGAAAGGCCTCGGCGCCTCCCCAGTTACCATCGGCCCACTTGCTCTTGCTCTTCATCTCCCTGGATCCTGGATTCCTGGCTGTAGTCCCTGGCTTTGATATTTGCTTCTGCTCTCTCAAGTTTGGCAACTCATCACATTCCCCTTGAAGTTTTTTTGGTTAGCCCTCTGCTCTGTTCCTGCCTCTGATTTTGTGTCCTTTCGGTGAGGAGCCCTCTCCCCGTGACCTGGGCCCTGCAGAACCGTGCAGCTGGGCCAGAGATGGAGGTGGCATTGAGATGGCATTAGGGCAAGGGGCATCAGAAGAATCAAATCCTGCCCTTGGCCACAGTTTCCCGCCCTCAAGGGAGATACATGCACAAAATAGGCACTTACCACTGTCTTTATCAGGTAAGACTTGGACCCTGATGTGGAATTTCAGAAAGGTTGGCTTGAATGCCTAGAGCCAAAACAGGCCTCATTTATCTCATAAATACTTACTGAGCTCCTAGGATGTGTCCGGCATGGTTCTAGCTCCTGGGGATGCAGCCGTGATCCTCGGAGAGCTTACATCTAGTAGGGGGAAATCACAAAAAATCAATAAAATTACATCAGGCCTCCTGTTCTACTTATTCCCCCAGGACCATATCCAAATGCTCTGTAGTCTTGGATCTGATCTCTGTGATGGGGGCAAGGCCACATTCACATCAGAGATTAGCACAGGGAGTGTAAGACTTAAGAGCGGTGGGTGGGGGGTGCCAATGGCTTCAATGACTAGGATAGCAGCATCCCATCCCCCAATCCCTGCAACCACCACCCAGGGGTCCTGACAGCGAAATAGTTTGTTTTAGCCACAGTGAAAACACAAGAGAGCATGTGCACAAGGGTGAGCGAGAGCTCGCTCTTCTGGCTGAGGGGAGCAACTCCAGCCCTCGGTCACTGGTGACTAGGACCATTGAACAGAGCCACATGCACACATGCTCCCACGTGGGGCACATGCACTTCATGGGCTTCAGAGCATGGCTCCCAGCCAGCGGCAGGCAGTGCGTCAGAAGCACGGTAGAAATGCAGATTCTCATCCCACCCATCCCAGTGGTTTGCAATCCAAATCTGCAGGTGATCCCCATGCACATTCAAGTTAGAGAAGCAACAGGCTAGATCAGGGGTCCTCAAACTTTTTAAACAGGGGGCCAGTTCACTGTCCCTCAGACCGTTGGAGGGCCGGACTATAGTTTAAAAAAAAAACTAGTTGGCTGCTAAGCAACAGGCAGCAGCAAAAACACCCGGCGGGCCGGATAAATGTTTTCGGCGGGCCGCATGTGGCCCGTGGGCCGTAGTTTGAGGACTCCTGGGCTAGACTTTAGGTGCAGAGAAAAGCTCCACCCCCAGACTGTGACCAACAATAATTCCTTCCTCTTGGAAATGCAGCATGGGGTGGAATACAGAGGGCTTCCTTCCCTGGGAAAGGTAGCCTATATAATAAAAGCCTAATATGCTAAGTGTCCAGTCGACCGGTCAGCCATTCAACCAATCAAAGCATAATATGCTAATGATATGCCAAGGCCACTCAACCGCTCGCTATGACATGCACTGACCACCAGGGAGTAGATGCTCCAACTGGTAGGTTAGTTTGCTACTGGGGTCTGGCCGATCAGGACTAAGCGAGATGGGCTGGACATGCCCTGGAGCCCTCCTGCGGTCCCTCTCTGGCTGGCCAACCTCGGGGGTCCCTCCCCAGCCCCAATCATGCACCGGTGGGGTCCCTCGGCCTGGCCTGTGCCCTCTCGCAATCCGGGACCCCTTGGGGATGTCGGAGAGCTGGTTTTGGCCGATCCCACAGTCCAGACCAAGGGACCCCACTGGTGCACAAATTCGTGCACTGGGTCTCTAGTATACATATGTTTGAGTAATATATTCATAATTGTTTCTAAACATTCATGGACCATAATAAGTCTTATAGATCTAATCATATTTATTTAAGCATTTAACCTTTAAACTTAATCTACCTCAGTATTAAATTAACAGCACAAGTCTAATATGTCACATGCTTTTTATACTATTTCAACACCTTAAAAAGCAGATAAAAATTGTACACTTAGTCTAGCCGGTTTTGCTCAGTGTTTAGAGTGTTGGCCTGCAGACTGAAGGTTTGCAGGTTCGATTCTAAACAGAGCAGGCAAAATCCCAGATGGACTGAGATGACTACAGTGAAGACTTACATTGATGTTTCTCTCTCTGTCTCTCCCCATCCCTTCTATTCTCTCTAAAAAAATCAATGGAAAAAATATACTCACAAAATTTTTTTTAATTGTACCTGGCTGTTAATTTAGCCCTGGCTGTTGTGGCTCAGTTGGTTGGAGTGTCGTCCCATCCACCAAAAGGTTGTGGGTTTGATTCCCAGTCAGGGTCACTGCCTGCCTGCTCACTCCTTACTGCTGGCTCGCTGCTCCTTAGTGCTGCCGCAGAGGCGAGAGAAGTTCCCACCACTGCTGCCAGTAGTGAGCCTGGCAAACCTGGCTTCTGGCTGAGCGGTGCTCCCCCTGTGGGAGCACACTGACCACCAGAGGGCAGCTCCTGCGTTGAGCGTCTGCCCCTTTGTGGTCAGTGCACATCATAGCGACCCATCATTCCAGTCATTAGGTCATTCTGCTGTAAAGGTCGTCAGTATTAAATGAACAGCACAAGTCTAATATGTCACATGCTTTTTATACTATTTCAACACCTTAAAAAGCAGATAAAAATTGTACACTTAGTCTAGCCAGTTTTGCTCAGTGTTTAGAGTGTTGGCCTGCAGACTGAAGGTTTGCAGGTTCGATTCTAAACAGAGCAGGCAAAATCCCAGATGGACTGAGATGACTACAGTGAAGATTTAGGATTTGTACACACTTAGATTAGGGTTTTGAGCTCCATATTTGGTGGTTAATTTAATGTTACGTGAATTTTTAAAAGCAATTAAAAATTTAAATTACCAAAAAGAATATAAAATATAAATTATCCTAATGATTACAGCAGTTATTACCACACACATGCTTAAACCTATCACAAAAGTGTTAATGTGTATTTGTGTCATTCATTATCTTGATATTTATTTTCAGGTTTTTATCCAAATTTTCCAGCTTCTATCTAAACAGAGTAGGCAAAATCCCAGATGGACTGAGATGACTACAATGAAGATTTAGGATTTGTACACACTTAGATTAGGGTTTTGAGCTCCATATTTGGAGTTGCCATACTGTTACAGGTAGGGAGAGTCACCTGGAGATTGAGTAAGTCTGGGAGTAGGGCCTGGATGTGCTTCTAAAATGATTTGACCCAGGCTGGCAATTATCTGTGGGAATGCCTTCCTGTGGTCAAATTTTACGTGCCACAATAACAAAATTTGTTTAAAAATTACAAAAATTGCCCTAGCTGGTTTGGCTCACTGGATGGAGCGTCGGACTGCGCTCCTTACCGCCCTCTTTACCGCCCGCCTGCTCACTCCTTACTGCTCGGCCCCCTGCTGCTCCTTAGTGCTGCCGCAGAGGTGGGAGAAGTTCCAGCCACCGCTGCCAGTGGTGAGCCTGGCAAACCTGGCTTCTGGCTGAGTGGCGCTCCCCCTGTGGGAGCACACTGACCACCAGAGGGCAGCTCCTGCGTTGAGCATCTGCCCCTTTGTGGTCAGTGCGCATCATAGCAACCCATCATTCCAGTCATTAGGTCGTTCTGCTGTAAAGGTTGCTTAGGCCTTTATTATATAGATATTTTTATTGATTTCAGAGAGGAAGGGAGAGGGAGAGAGAGAGAGAAACATCAATGATGAGAGAATCATTGGTTGGCTGCCTCCTGCATGCCCCCTACTGGGGATGGAGCCCACAATTGAATATGGGACCCTTGAATCCACAAGCTGACACTCTATTCACTGAGCCAAACCAGCTAGGGCCACAGCTTAATTATTGACCAAAGCATGGCATTGTTTGAATAGTTGACATTTTGGGGAATTCACATGTACCTTTTTTTTGGTCTAACTCATTTTAATGCCATTATGGACTCAGGCTTTTCATAAAGACTTTTGTTTTTTCTCTGATACTCAGATTGTCTCCATTTGTTTTTTTGTTTTGTTTTGTTTTTTGTCTGTGTCTCTTTTCCTCTTAACACTGCTTCAAAATTAATATGCTTCTGGCCTAGCTGGTTTGGCTCAGTGGATAGAGCGTTGTCCCACAGACTGAAGGGTCCTGGGTTCAATTTTAGTCAAGAGCTGAGCCTTGGTCAGGGTGTGTGAGGGAGGCAACCAACTGATGTGTTTCTCTCACATCAGTGTTTCTCTGTCTCTCCCCCTCCCTTCCACTCTCTCTAAAAATCAATGGGAAAATATCCTCAGGTGAGGATTAAAAAAAAAAAATTAACATGCTTCTGGCATCATCTGGCAGACTTAGGTCTGCTTTGACTTTTCTTGTCCACAATAAGGAATCAGCTACTCTCCAAGGAGCTCTGGTTTCTGTAAGAGGTGAATGTTATTAGGGACCAGTACCTGGATGCTTGTGGTGTGGATCAAATTATCCACATGAGGACGGAGGGGGAGGAGGAGTCTCCACTTTTCGGTTACTCCAATAACAGAACCAGAAAATGAGTTTACTGTGAAATGTCCAATGTAACTCCAACCCTAAGTCCTTTAGAAATATATGTTCTACTGTAAAAGCTTTTCATTTTATTTTCCCCTTTTTAACCACCAGCTTTTAGCTACCAGCTTCTTCTTCTTAAAAAACAATTTAATTGTCATGATATATGTGTGTGTGTGTGTGTGTGTGTGTGTGTGTGTGTGTTTTAATTATAATATTAACCTGTCTATGCCATAATGGTCAAATATTGGCTTAGATCCCAGATGCCCTGGCCAGGGCTGCAAATGTGTCCCTCATCACTTTTATGATCCTGTGTGTCTTATCAACCATCATCCTCTGGTTATTTTATTGATAGTCACACAATTTCATTTCACCCAACTCTGTTGAATTTACTAGGCTTGATTCCAATTTAAAAGCGTCAGCTTGGCTCTTTCCTTTCTCCTGGAGCAGTCTACCTTCTGGCTCTCCTCTGCCTTTTATACTGGTGATAGGTTGTCATTTTGTTTCTCCTGTTATCTTTAAGACTCCTTTCAGGCAGTCTCAGTGTATGTGCCTCAACCATTTGCTCTTTCTTTACTTTTTTTAAGTGTGTTTTTATTGATTTCAGCAAGGAAGGGAGAGGGAGAGATAGATAGAAACATCACTGATGAAAGAGAATCAGCAATTGGCTGCCTCCTGCACGCCCCTACTAGGGATCGAGACCACAACCCAGGCATGTGCCCTGGACCGGAATTGAACCTGAGACCCTTCAGTCTGCAGACCGATGCTCTATCCACTGGGGATTGGAAGTCACCTAATGAAAATCCCCATGTAGGACATAAATTCACCTATGTTTGCTCCCATTCTGTGCTCTTTTCCCTCCTCTTGCAATGCAAGTGCTATCATCTTTTCTGCCTTTGCCAAATCCCTGCACTTACAATTTGGATTTCATCCCTTTCCTCCTTATATAAGAACTATTATTTGTGGTCTCATATCTTTCCCATATATTCAACCACTTCCTCTCGACTCGATCCTCACCATCAGCTTTTAAATATATACTTTTCTGTCCCATTTTCTCTTTCTTCTTCCGGGACTCCAGTTACCCATGTAATAGACATTTTGATATTGTCTCATGGATCCCTGTGACTGTTATCTTTTTTTCTATGCCATCTTTTCCCTTTTTTTTCTTTCAGATTGACTATTTCTATATTCAAACTCATTTTCTTTTTCCACTGAGATCTTTAAGCCCATCCAGTGAATTTTAAAATTCCAAATACTTAGTTCTAAAATTTCCATTTGGTTTTTAAAAGAACATTTTATATTTTTGCTTTTCATTTTCTGTTAATTTATTTCAAATGCATTTTTCTTTTATATCCTTGAACAGTGTTATAATAGCTGCTCTAAAATCCTTGTCTGATAATCCCAACATCCGAGTTATCTTGGAATTGGCCTCTGTTATTTACTTTTCTCTTGAGAATGGGTCACATTTTCCTAGTTCTTTGAGCAATTTTTGGATTATATCCTAAAATTTTGAAGGTTATGTAGAGGAGACTCTGGATTCTACTTTATCCCTCAGATAAATGTGAATAGTTTTCTTTTACCAGACAATTAACTTGGTTTTATTCAAACTATAGCCTCTGCCTTACCTGTAGCCAGCAATTGCTCAAGTCTCAGTTTGGTTCTTTTATCTTTAGCTGGGGTTCTGCTCATGTGTGGTTCAGGCATGTGTCACAGACTTGGAAGAGAGTTTAAATAGAGAATTTTGGGTTTCTCTTCTCTGGCTTTCTCCTTGCCTCCCTTCAGGATTCTCCCCTCACTGTGCTGCAACTTTGGTTGCTCTGGGCTGTGTCTGGTTCCTCTGCCTGAAAGACAGTGGGTTTTCTATTGGAATTTTGGCCACCCTATGCTGCACATGTGACTGCAGCCAACATAGGGGAAATCTACAAAAATGGGAACTCATCTGATACCAACTTCGGTTCATTCTCAGGAGTCCTCAGGTAGTTGGGGTTTTGTATTTTTGGTGGTGGGGTTAATGGCTTTTTTTTTTTTTTTTGTATGTTGTCCAGATTGTACAGGTTGGTCAATTAGGAGTTTTTTCTCCATACCAGAAATAGGATTTTTTCCCCACAGTTTTTTAAAAAATTGATTTTAAAGAGGAAAGGAGAGAGAAAAAGAACCCCTGAATTGTTGTTCCATTTATTTGTACATTCACTGATTGATTATTTTATGTGCCCTGACTGGGGAATCAAACCTGCAACATCAGCGTATCAGGACAACTCTCTAACCAACTGAGCTACCTGGCCAGGGCAACACAAGGTTTTAAATAGGTTCAATTCTTCCTGTTAAATTCCCCAAACCCTCATTTGATCTACAGTTTCCTTCAGCTATCTGCCCTATATATCTTCCCTACAACTTTTTATTTTTTTAAAGAATTGTCTTACTATCTCCATTTCTCAGCTCCTACTCCCTCTCAATTCTCTTCATCACCGCTTCTGCCTCATCATGGCAAAGAAAAAAAACACAACCCCCCCCCAAAAAAAACCCCAAAACAAAAAAGGCTTTTGCCAAGATCCCCAGTGACCTTAAACTTACTAAATCTGATGGATACTTACTAGCCATTGTCTATTTTCCCCTTCAATCTAATCCTCTTCCCCTGTTGCCTATCTCCATGGTTGGCTCCACCAACCATCCTCTTAGGCTGGCCAGAAACCTCGACACCCTTCCCTCCCTAATTCATCATATTCATTGCCAATCTGTACATTTCACTTTCCAAACCTCTCTTAGGTCTATGATATCCCTCCTTTGTCACTACCACCAACCTAGACCAAGCTAACTTCATCTTGTACCTAGACCACTGCTAAAGCCTATTGTCTCCATGTTGGTCCCTGCACCCCTCCAATTTGCACTCTATACTACAGCCAAATAGTCTCAAAATGCAAATCTGATCCTCTCACTCTCTTATTTAAAACACTTCAATTTATGACGTATTTAAGACATATGTACATGCAAAATCCTTAACATGACCTGGCATAGTCTGCTGCCTATGTGATTCTTTCCTCTTATCTTGCATCATGCCCCTGGCCCTGATTCCGTTGCTCCAGGCATACTAACATTTCCTGTACTATGGCAAATTCGTATTTGGGTTTAACGGTTTTTGGGCTGCAGGGCAGAATTTGAAGTGTGATTTTAAACAATGGAATTACCTTTCATAAGCATATAGGAATATTCTAAGATCATTAAGGAAGTTGATACAAATGTAGCTGAAATGGCTATTGTTATATTTATTGATTACAACCCACCATGCAAATTTCTCAGTTGCTGCTCACATGTTCAGCTAGATGGTATACAAGTGGCACACACACACACACACACACACACACACACACACCACACATGCATGCACAGACACTCACAGATAGTTGTTATCACGTGTTTCCGAGATTCTACAATAGCTGGACAAATGCCAACCAACAGCTTTAGCTTTCCCAAAGGCCTTCTGCAGGGATGTTCTGCTTTTCTTGGCCTGTATACTTTGTCTGATTTCACAATGTTGTGCATTTCTGTCTTTATAGAGTACATGTTGAACACCAGGAATTCCAGACATAGAATCTGCACTTCTTTAGAAAGGTCTGACCAAGACTTTGCAAAATCTAGGCAGCTCCAAACCAGCCGTTCCTTGAATGTGCATGCTTCCTGCAGGCACTGACCCAACCGGGGTCACACATGTACATGTGCACACCCACCCAGAGTTACTGGTGTTCATTTATGCTCAATGATTTTAATCCATTTTTCTTTGTTCTTCACACTTGAGAACTTGGATTCAACCCACTCTCACCCCTACAATACATCTGAAGATAGGAATTTAAAGGCCCTAATTTGGTGCAGGGGTTACCTGTTTTTTTTTTTTTTAATCCTCACCTGAGGACATGTTTTTGTTTGTTTGTTTTTAGATCGAGGAAGGGAGAGGGAGAGAAAGAGAAACATTGATGTGAAAGAGAAACATCAATTGGTTGCCTCCTGTACACACCCTGACTGGGATCAAACTCACAATCTGGGTATGTGCCCTGACCAGGAATTGAACCCAAAACCTTAAAAAAATTTTTTTAAAGTATATTTTTATTGATTTCAGAGAGAAAGGGAGAGAGGTGAGAGAGATAGAAACACCAATGATGAGAGAAAATCATTGATCGGCTGCCTCCTGCACGTCCCCTACTGGGGATCAAGTCCACAACCTGGGCATGTGCCCTGACTGGGAATTGAACTGTGACCTTCTGGTTCATAGGTTGATGCTCAACCACTGAGCCACGCCGGCCGGACGAACCTGAAACTTTTTGATGTATGGGACGACGCTCCAACCAACTGAGCCACACCAGCCAGGGCTGATACATGTTTTTGTAAATAAAGTTTTATTGGAACACAGTTGTGGTCATTCATTTATGCATTGCCTATGGCTGCTTTTGTGCTACAATGGCAGAATTGAGTAGCTGTGACAGAGACCATCTGGTCTGCAAAGCCTAATGGTCCCCTCAATCCTGCTACACTCACCACTTTGAGCTTTGGAAGAGAAAGAAGTTGAAGGAAGGAGGGGAGGGGTCCTTGGGATGATCTGTATTCTTTAGAAGAGGGAGCCTAGAAAGAAGCAGAACAGTCTTGGTCACTTCTGCCTGCCTCACCCTGACAACGGTGGGAGGTCTTGGTGTGGTCCTCTTGGTGCAGCTGATAGGCTTCAGTGACTGCCGGGGTGTTATCCTGCATCTAGAAGGGTTCAGGAATCTGGAGAAAGGGCTGCGAGTAAATTAATAAAGAGACTAGACATGAAATATAAATTTGGAATACATGGGGGATCCAGGGAAGGCTTAGTTCTAGTGACCAAGTTCTCTCTGAATCTCTGGACCCAGGGCTTTTTATTCACACATTTTTGCCCCTAAAGCAAAGCAAACACACATATCAAAGGTAAAGTTTGGTAAGCCGTAAAGTATCAGGTTGGGGGAACTGCCTTTGGCTGTTCAGCTGTTTGGCCAGCAGCAGGTAATACATGTAGATTTTCAGGTTTGGGGAAATGCCCTCAGCAGGCAATAATATGTATCTTAGCCCCGCTGAAGCCTCAAGGTTACCAACCTTTTGATGAACTTCTTGCATTTATGACCTGCTGGAATTAGCCCCCAGCAAGTGACCAACAACCACTGTTCAGTTTGCACAAACAAATGTTGTTGAAGAGGCTGATGGAAGGAAGGAACTGCTTCATTCTTTTTTTTTTTTAAAGAATTGATTTTTAGAGAGAGTGGAAGGGAGAGGGAGAGAGAAACCAGCTGCCTCTGTATGCCCCCTACCAGGGATTGAGCTCACAACTGGGGCATATGCCCTAATGGGGAGTCAAACCAGCAACCTTTCAGAGTACAGGACGATGCCCAATCAACTGAGCCACACTGGCCAGGGCAAGGAACTATTTCATTTTTCACTCTCCTTCTTTAAACTAGCAGCTCCACTGTGCACTTAACTGACACTGTATGTCTTCTCATTGTCTGGTTTAACGCCCTGATTTTAATCCAGGGTAGATTTGACCACTCATTACTGGTAGATGTGGATGCTGACCTTCTAGTACAGCGGTCACTAATGGATGGTCCGCGGACCACTGGTGGTCTGTGAGGGCCAAAAGGTTGGCAACTGCTGTCCTAGTACACTCTGTTCTCACTCCCCCTTTTTGTCATCTCATGTAGGAGAGTTGATCGAAGATATGAAGACACCTCTGAAGTAACTTTGCACATGCAACTGATAGAAGCTGGATAGAGTAGCAGTTAAGTGCCAGGATCTGCAACCAGACAACCTGGGGTTAAACCCTGGCAGTCATTTACTGGCTAAATGACCTGGGGGAAATTACTTAACTTATTTTTACCCCCACCCCCCACCCCCCATTGATTTCAGAGAGGAAGGGAGAGGGAGAGAGAGATAGAAACATCAATGATGAGAGAGAATCATTGATCGGTTGCCTTCTGTACGCCCAGCACTGGAGATCGAGTCTGCAACCCAGGCATGTGCCTGGACTGGGAATCAGTCACTGGAGATTGAGTCTGCAACCCAGGCATGTGCCTGGACTGGGAATCAAACAGTGACCTCATGGTTCATAGGTCTACGCTCAACTACTGAGCCAAGCCGATAGGGCTTACCTAATTTTTTTTATCCTCAATTTCCTCATCTTTTAAAATGGAGGGCTGATGATAGTAGTTACCTCATGGAGTTCTTGTGAGGGTCAAATGAATTAGAACATGTAAAGTACTTAGACCTGTGCCTGGCACATAAGCATTTGGAAAATGTTAACTGCTGTTCTGTGCTTTACAAGCTACAAGTGAAAAAGAAAACTGACTAAATGTAGTGTCGGAAAAAGCCTCCAACAGTGTGAATTCTCCCCACTAGGTGTCACAATTCAGCAAGCACTGTCTGTCCCTTGACTTGGGGTGGCTGGCTGGAAACTTAATTTTTGCTTGTTTGTCATTTTTGATTGGATTTGGTGATTTCAAGGGGGATAAACTGACATACTATCTTTTGAAGTCTCTGGGGATGCAGAAATTCCAGCAGAATTGCTGATATGCAGGGCTGGTAGGAGCTGTTTGGAATATTCCCTTTGTTCATAGTTAATGTGACCTATATAAAATTTATTGTCCAAACTAAGATATTTTGAGAGTGAATGGGGGACTATTAATAACTCTGTCAGGAGTAGTAAATGGGATGTTCCCGACAACCTGGATATAGTCACCCTACCTTTTCCTCAGCACTTCCAGAATCTCCAGGCCACAAACTCACTGACATTCCTCAGAAGCCTGGTGCAGTAAACAGTGACAACATGCTTTGGGGAGTTCCTGCCCTAAATCTTGCCTCCTTGTCAGGTATTTATTTGAGTTTTGTCCTGTGGACCTAGTAGTATGTGTCTGCCTCACAGACTGCAAGCCTTCTTATGTTGAATGATTACGTATCATCTGTGGCTTTCCTCCATGGCTTTTTCCTGCAGCTGTAAACCCCTTTGGAGGCACTGAGTCCTCCTTCTCTGGATGTGTTGAAGGAGGGTGAGCAGCGTGGCCACTTCCTGGGTTATTGCTTGAAGGGTCTTTTCTAAGGTTTCTTCCATCCCTAAGGCTCATAATCCCTGGTTATCAAATTTGCTTATCTTTTTTAAAGGGCAGGAGGAAGCTAACAAAATCAAATGTTGTGCTTTTGCCCCCATCATCTTGGTCATCCCATCAACCCTGTGGCATTGGTATTATTAAGGTGAAGAAACGAGAGAGGTCACAGTGCATGAAAGGCAGAGCCAGGATTCCAGATCCATATGGCTCCAAAGTGCTGGGGCTTCTACCACACCAGGCTGCCTCCCGTGGCCTTTACAGTAAGAGCAGTCACTGGCAGACATCATTAGCAAGCCCCCTTTCCTCTGGGTATCAATTTCTTCTGGAAGTTGGTTGGAGTTTGCAAATATGTGCTAGAGGGCTGGAGAGATTGGGGCTAATGGGGGCTAGCCTTGGAAGAATTTATGGGTGGGGTATTGAATAAGGTTTTGAAGGAGGGGAATGGAGAGTCAGGAGATGGGTTATTGATTTAAGTCTAAAAGACACAAACAAGACTGTTTGTATGAGGGGGCGGGGGCTGAGGACATGAGTGGAAACTGCAAGTCTAATTAGGAGCTTATAACCAGGTCTAAAACTTTGTCTCAAATCATACTTAGACCATGATCGTGCACATGGGAGCACAGAATACATTTGATGGCAATAATGATGATGATGGCTGCCAGTCGTCACTTCAGAGAAGAGTCGGTCTTCCGCTTCAAGAATCCAGGCCTGGAAACGCCTATAGGAAGCACTCCGCCAGAGATGTCTAACTTGAGTTTTTCCTGCTTCAGTTCAGTTCTTCCGGGCATACCATGCCCTTTACCAACACTTGGAGGCCTTTAGCTCCTGGGGACACAGAGAGTGGCTCCTCCAGGCAGTATCTAATACACACCCGCACGTCAACATCTCAAATAGTCCGCCCCAAATACCAGGGAAGGATTTCTTAGGTGTGGATGTGGGGGTGGTGAGATCAGAGAGCCTGGCCCCAGGGGGAAAGCTGAGATCCCCGCAAGCAGCGAGGGCCTAGGGTGGTGAATGGGGCCAAGCCCAGGAGCGCGCACACACAGGCCCTGACCTCTCCTCCCCAAGTCAGGTCCCGGCTGCTGCTCGGGCCGTAGGGCGAGGGGAAGGCGTCCTAGCGCCTCTGATGAGCGGCCAATCCGAGAATCCAGGCGGTGGTGCGGGGGTTCCGGAGACCCACAGGCGGCCCGACAGGCTCGGGAACCCGTGCCCAGCACGACCCTGGCTTCCCTCCTCGGGCTCCCTCCAGCTCTGACGCCGGGGAACCAGACAGGGGGTGTTGCAGACCCACTGATCCTCCCGAAACCT
>NW_005369217.1:415080-418881 GCF_000412655.1 Myotis brandtii
GGATCCGGGCCGGCTTTGGGTGAGCTAGGCGAGCCCTTCACCAGGTTTTCAGAGAGGGGAGCGCCTCAGGGGCGCCCCGAGAAGGGGGTGTCGGGAGGGCGGCTGTGGGGCGGAATGAGGGAGGGATGGGGCAGGCTCTCTGCGAGGGCCAGGACGCGGCCCAGGAAGAGGAAGGTGTGTGTGGGGTCCCGGGATTGGGACGAAGAGGGAGCTGCACGGAGAGGCTCGGAGGACCTTTTGGGAGTGGAGCGAGGGAGGGTTAACCGTGGGGTCCCTGGCGAAGGGATGGGCGGTCTGAAAGGTGCAGAAGAAAGGGAGAGCCTGGGAGCTGTCATGGGTTTCTGACAGTGTGGTCCAGGAGACCCCAGTGGCTAGGGGGCTGTCCGTACAGACGGCACTCAGAGTGACAGAGCTTTGGCACACCTCGAGGTACAAGATGTAGTCCATCTGTGCCTCAGCTTTGGAACTTTAAGAAACTTTCTTGTGGTTAAATAAAAAAAAAAAGTCCAAAGAAGAAACTGGCTTGTTATGAGGGCAGTATTTGTACTTGTGTATCTCGAAACTGGAGTCTTGGTTCGCCTTTCTTTGCAAATGATACTGGTCTCTTCTCTACCTCTTCCCTGGATGCCTGCAGTGTCCGGGGAAATTTGAAGCATTGGGTAGTATGGGATCCCCTGGGCTGTGTGGACCTTTCCCCATCCCCAAAACGGGAATAAGAAGGCAGCCACTCACCTCCCTTTGGTTCAGAGAACCAAACTCATTATGTGAGAGTGCCCTTCTGACCTGCAACTGTCCTCTTCTCTGACTCAGGCATTTCCTCCTCCAGGAAGCTTTCCTGGACTAGTGGGGAAAACTGAGGACTCAGGCTCTGATCCCTGTGTACCAGCCCGCTTTCCTCTCTCTACTAAAAATAGTTATCGGGAATGTTTTGTATGTAGTTCTGCTATAAAAATGTACAGTCAGCTTATCATCATAAGTAATGGAGGGGAGGAGAGGTATTATGGACAATTTCAAACAATGGACTGTACAAATCATTTATATTTAGCTAAGGAATGCAGCCAGGGAGGCAGACATTTACACCAGCTTCCTACCCTCTGCCTGGTTCTGGCATGGCTGTTGCAGCTGGGTGGTGGGTCGGGGGTGAGGAATGGAAGCGGATAGGGGTGGATAAAACTTGAAGGGTAATTCTGTTCTGCACTCATTCATGGAAGACCTGCTGTGTGCAAGGCTCTGGACAGCGGAGAGTGGGCTACAATGAAGTGGGATTATTTTTTTATTTGAATTAATCAGATATTAATCTTTTAAAATCTAGGAACTGATATTTAATATTAATAACAATAACTAGTGTTTATAAAATAATATATAGTTGGCCAAGTGCTTTCTCTGCACATTAGGTGTATATAACTTTATTTGATTCACATATAACCTTTTAAAGTATATGTTATTTTTAATTGCCTTCTTATAGGTTGGGAAAATGAGGCTCAGAGAGAATAAATTACTTCTTTGAGGTCACAGAACTCATTAAGTGGAAGAAACAGAACTTGAACCTGTGGCCTCTGACCCATCATGCCTTGTGCTTTCCTATGTGCTGTGCTGCCATCTGCCATTTTTCTCTGTTGAGCTGAAGGATCTTAGCCTCAACACCGCCTATGTGTGCAGCTCTGGGCACATTACCTCCTCTTTCCAAATTTCTGTTTTGGAGGGTTATTGGGGTAAAATCTTTCTAGAGTCTCTGCCGGCACCAGATAATTAGCAGTATAAGATCATATTGGCAGCCAATCAGACAATTAATAAGTGAAAAAAAAATTTAATTGTGGTAAAAAACACAAAATTTATCATCTTAAACATTTTAAAATGTCCAGTTCAATTGCATTAAGTATATTCATTGTGCATCAGATCTCCAGAACTTTCTCATCTGCATAACTGAAACCGTATACCCATTAAACAGTAACATTTCATTTCTCCGTCCCCCAGCCCTTGGCAACCTCCATCCTACTTACTGTGCTTTATTCAGCTCCTACTATGTGCTTAATAAATGTTGCCTTTGAGGAATTAAGGAGAAGCATCTCAGCTTAAGTGGGAAGCCCCTGGGCCAGGGGTAGCTGGCCAGTGTGCTGGTCATCCGTGAGTCTCTAACTCCAGCACTGGAGTATTGTTAAGTGAATGAGTGAGTTGGTGAGGCCTTGGGCAAGTGCCTTCACCTCTCATAGCTTTAGTTTCCTGCTTGCAAAGTAAGGATAACAATAGCAGTCTTTCAGGCCTTGGGAGGAGCAATGAGGTAATGTATGTGGAGCATGAAGCTTCGGGCCTTCTACATAGCAGGTGTGCAGAAGATGGTGGCTGTTATTTATACTCTAGCTGAGGAGACTAGACTAATATGCTTGGAACAAGACTTCTTTTTTTCTACTCTTAAGGCCCAGGCCTGCTGTGGTTGTCGTCCCCAGTGACTGAGGGGATGGATCTAATCCAAGTGCCATAGCCTGGCACTGACATCCTTTTTCTCCATTCCAGGCCTGCCTGTGTAGCCTTATCTCCCACTGGTCTCCCTCCAGGAACCCTCAGTTCTAGCCAGATGGATCTCCCAAGCATGCTTGGCTCATTCCTTCTTCGTCTTTTAGTTCATACTGTCCCATCTTCCTGGAATGCTCTTCCCCAGTCCTCCTTTCCCTCTTTCAAGACCCTACTCATGTCTGAGCTCTTTCATGGAACCGTCCCTGGCCACCTATCCTAAAAGTTTCTTTGGAGCTCCTATGACATTTTTTGTCTTCATCTCTCCTGGCTTTTATATATTACATGGGATGATTCTTCAGTGAATTTGATGAATACTTAGTATGTATGTGTCATAGTACAAGAGCCTGTGCTAAGTTCTGGTGATGCAAAAAGTAAAAAAGTAAAGGTCCTTGTCTTCATGGGGCTTATAGTGCAGTAAAGGGTTAAGAAAGGGGTTCAACAGTGACAATTCAAACTATAAGGTGAGTGGCTGTGAGAAGAGAATGTGGGTTCAAACAGCAGGATAAATCACCCTGATTCTGGAGGAATGCTTCATGTAGCAGGTGGTATCTGACATAAACTTTGAAGGGTGGCTTGCATTTTAACAGAAGGGAGGAGGAACCAACCTGAGGAAAGGCACTAAGTAAGTGTTGGGGTGTGTGAATAGCATAGGTGGGCCAGTGAGTGGGTTATATGAAGGGAAGCAGGGAAATAAAAGGCTAGATAGGGAGATAATGGCTATATTGTAGGCAGCTTCAAATGTCCAGCCAAAGAATTTCATCTATCCATTCATTCAAGAGAAGGTGAATGCCCACCATGCGTACTCCTTGGGAGGCCCTGGGAACTTGGCAGGGTTTTGAATAGGGGTTACAGAAGCAGGGCTAGGCCTCCGGTGCGTGAGTCTGGGGTCTGTTAAGAGGGGAAATCATGGTGGGGAGAGTGGCTGGATAGCTGTGAGGAATGGAGAGAAAGGACTGAACCTGAGACATTTTGGAAAAAGGATTGAGACAGTTTGTGAATTGGTTGGCTGGGGTGGTGAGGAAAGGATGAAGGGGGATTGAAATGGATTCTGAGCATCATTGGGAAGATGCAGTGCCGCTTGCTGTTCTAGTGAGTATCATAGTTTCTCTAATTCAGTGGTTCTCAACCTTCCTAATGCCGCGACCCTTTAATACAGTTCCTCATGTTGTGGTGACCCCCAATTTCATTGTTACAAATTGAACATAATTAAAGCATAGTGATTAATCACAAAAACAATATGTAATTATATATGTGTTTTCCGATGGTCTTAGGCGACCCCTGTGAAAGGGT
>NW_005369217.1:419703-425380 GCF_000412655.1 Myotis brandtii
GAGGCCTGGGGGAGCCGCCCCTCCCCGCCTCATTGTTCCCGCAGCCCCGGGCTCGGAGGAGGGATGAAGGCCAGTCAAAGGGAAGCGGGCTCGCGGCGGCTTCATTAACGGCGGCCTTTCAGCGACGCGCATATCAGAGACAGGCCTTTTCAGAGGTGCTAATTAGCAATTTGGAGCCTTCCCCCCTCTGGAGAGGAGCCTTCAATCTAACAAGTGGGAACAGCGCTGCGCCCCGTTTTCCTTGCATTGAACATTTATTGTTTCCCATTCTCCCTCTCCTTCTCTTCCCCCGCCCAACCCGCCGCATTGTCCAGCTCATCGCCACCAGATAAGGCTGATGGGGGGAGGGGTAGCATCATTAATCACTCTTAATTCTTTGCTAATGATAACTTTCTCTCTCGCACTGAGAGAAGTTAATCTTTCTTAGATGCTGAGAGAAAGAGGAGAGCTGGGACCGGGTGCGGGTGAACACGGAAGGGTGGAGATGACAAAAAAGACTATAATCCCCTTCCCCCACCCAATTCCCCAATTTTCCCTCCTAACTTGTGTCATTACAATTCGATACGCTCATTCTTTCAGTCCCCTCTACCCTGCAGCAGCCTTTCTCAGCCGATAGAAATTGAACTTACTCTTAAAAGTTCAGCTCAGATGCCACCTCCTCTGTGAAGCCAACCCTGATTGTCCTGTCCAGCCAGAATTTCCCTCCCTCCTCCTTCTGAAATATCATAGCACTTCACACACCACTCTTATGGTGAATTCTGCCCATGTTATGGTTGTTTACAACTCCAGTGTAGAGACCACAAAATCTGAAATATTTAGATCGGTGGTTCTCAACCTTCCTAATGCCGCGACCCTTTAATACAGTTCCTCATGTTGTGGTGACCCCCAACCATAAAATTATTTTCGTTGCTACTTCATAACTGTAATTTTGCTACTGTTATGAATCGTAATGTAAATATCTGATATGCAGGATGTATTTTCATTGTTACAAATTGAACATAATTAAAGCATAGTGATTAATCACAAAAACAATATGTAATTATATATGTGTTTTCCGATGGTCTTAGGCGACCCCTGTGAAAGGGTCGTTTGACCCCCAAAGGGGTCTCGACCCACAGGTTGAGAACCGCTGCTCTAATTAGATTGTAAGCTCCTTCAGGCTTAGATTCTAATCACCTCTATGTTCTTTCTCCTTGGCCCAGTACCCACTGCTGAGAGACATAGAGTAGGCACAGTGTGGACCCCTGACATTTCAAGAAATTAGTCTTGTCATGGGAATGTAATGTATGCATGGTGACTATCCTATCCTATATAATAAAAGCCTAATATGCAAATCAACCGAATGGCAGAATGACCAATGGAACAACCAATCACTATGATGCATACTGACCACCAGGGGCAGAGGCCCCAGGCCAGCCAAGGCAGGTGCCAGCGGGGGCACTCCCCCATCGCCCCACTGGTTGCCCCACAGAGGGAGGCGACCTGCAGCAGTGGTGGTGGTGGGGGGGTGAGGCCAGCTGGTGAGCCGGTGGCAGTGGGAAAAAAAAGCAGGGTGATGGGGGGGCCACTTGGGCGGGGCTGGCGAGCAGGGGCTCCAGGCTGGCGAAGGCGGGTGTCAGCGTGGCCTAGGGACCCTACCCATGAACGAATTTTGTGCACCTGGCATCTAGTAGTTAATAATACTGTACTGTATATTTCAAAGTTGGTAAGTGAATAGATCTTAAAAGTTTTCATCACAAGAAAAGAAAATTGTAACTATGTATGTATGTTGATGGATGTTGACTAGACTTATGCGGTTGTCATTTTTTAATATGTACAAATATCAAATAATTATTTGTATATCTGAAACTAACATAATTTATATGTCAATTATATTTCAATAAAAAATATGAAACCATTTTACCATTCCCCCCACCCAAAATAATCTTGTACCTTCTAGAATCCCAAATTTGCATCCACAGTAATATTTTTACATGGGCCTGGATTTCTCCAGAGTCATGTTTCCACAGAGCCAAGTGTTTCCTGTGTATATCTTTACACCCCAAATTAACTACCCTTTAAACTTCTGCTACAATTTCATCTCTCATTTGATGGCCATTTTCCACCAAGTTTTTATTGCTCCACAATAGTACTTTGGATGTGGTAGAGATGAAAACAAAGTGGCCTGTTCTTTACATCAGCCACCTAGGGTATATGAATCAACCTCGTGTCTCAGTAAAGTTACACACGTTTACATTTCTTGAAACTTTGGGTTGCTTGTGAGTGATCAAAATTACAAACATTAAATCTTTGGATGCCCGGGGCCTACCTCAGAGATGACATGGGTACTCTTACATAACTGCCCATACCAGACATCACTAATTGATCATAGTGGTCTTTCCAGAGCTTGGGTTCTGGTAATAATGCTTTAGGCACCCACCACCAGCTCAGTGGAATGGGCACAGCAGCTGGAACCAGTGTGCCATTTCTGGCTTTCTCCACCTATTGAATGAATGGGTTCTTGATGGGAGACTGCTGCCCCAAAGAGTGGCCACTGCTGGACAACATTCATCCTAGAGTGGCTACACAGAGAAGTGATGACCTAATTTTTGTTTTCCTGCAGGAATATCCTGGGATCTTATCTGTCAGCAGCCAAGGTGCTTGTAGGAAATTCAAAGAAAACAGGTCAGTGTTGGTCTGGGTCCATTGTGGTGGGGCCTTAGAAAGTCTTTGTGTGATAAACTGAAGTCAAAGTCTCTTTTGTCCTTTAACTGTGAGTTGGGGAGGGAGGATAACATAGGATACTGATATTTTTTAGACCGTCTCTCTGCCCTAGCACTTGACTTGGAAGTGATAAGCTCCTTAAATTGGGCTTTGGGGGTCAGGAGAGAGATCCTCCTCCCTACTGTTTCTGATTGGCAGCTAGCAGTATTCTTAATTTCTTCCTTGGAGAACCACCCTGATTGTAAGGAGGAAGCCTAGGGAAGCAGGAGAGGCCTGTAACTTCCTGTTTCCTGTCTCCTCCCAGCAGGCTTGGGAGCTAGGGTGAAGGACCTCCCACCAGCCATTCAGAAAAGCATCTGTGGGAATCTGGCCAGTGCTACCTAACTCTTATTCCTCTGCATTGGCTGCTACAGGAATGCCCCTGGCCATCCAGGTGGCACCCTCTGCCAGGACCCTCATCAAGATCCTCTTCTCTGCTCCTACAGACTCCTGGGGTCTTGCTTTGTTCCCAGCACTTGTTCATCCAGACCCTGTGGAGCTACCTTTGGTAGCCTGTGTGGATGGTGCTGATTCAGGTTCCCTAGGGTTGCTGTTTACAGACCCTGGTCTTTTTATGTTTTACTTTCTGCGTGTTTTATTCTGTGGCTTCCTCCTGCTGAGTAATTTGTAAATCTTCTACCTTCTAAGAATCTAGCAGTGTGGCAATGGGGGTGGTGGTTGTGGAAAGGATGGTGCTGGCTGGTAGCTTATCCTGCCAAAATATTCCCTTCTCTAAGTTCCAGCAGAAATTATTTGGTGTTCCAGGAGTGGCCACCAACCTTATTGTCCCGCCCTGTTTTGCACATTGTTCTTGCGTTGCCAATATTTATATTTGTCACTATCCTCATGAGCCACAGTTTCAGACTCTTTACATATGTCCACAACTAATTTATTTAAAGTGTATTAATCTTAATTTAAATCTCACTTAATTTTCACAAGAGTCCAGGGAGGTAGCTGTCATTTCCCCCCATTTTATAAAGGCAGCAGCTACGGAGAGAGCTGGTCAGAGACTTGCAGGGTTCAAACCTAGGCAGTCTGGCTGCCACGCTGCCTGTCCTACAGCAGACCTTGGCTGGCTGTTGTCATAAGGTCCTGGGTAGGGCCTGCTGCAGCAGGAATATGGAAACTCCCATTTTAAGTTTCTCCCCTCCCTGGGACCTGGATGGGTGTCCACTTTCATTCTCACTGCTCTTGGATTTGGGGCACCACCTGTGAGTGGACTGTGTAGGGCAGACAGGCACATGGGCCTGGGCTGAGGGAAATCAGCCTGGTGAAAGTCAGGTGGTGGGGAGGGAAGGACTGAGGCCAAGTGATGAGAGGCCTTGCTGTTCAGCACATCCTGGCTCCTCACAGCATATCCTGTCCCATGACACAGATTCTGCGGGGCCTGGTCCTAGGGGGAGGACTTGGTGGAAAGCTTCCCAGGAGGCCTGCATGGCCTGACATCACCAGTCATCTTAGCCAGATGACCATCCTTCTGTGTATCTGTGTTGAAGCCACAATGAGAGAGACCTGAGTGGAGGACTTTCCAGACAGGAAGTGTATCCTCTCCTATGGCTTTGGCCTCAGAGGGCTATGGTTCGTCTGTCATGCTGTTGAACCTCTGGAATGATGACCAGCTCCCGGGCGGGTGGTTCTAATCCTGGCCCCTGCCTTTGCCTCTAACAGGCTCGGTGACCTTTGGTAAGTTACTTGCTTTCTTCAAGTCGTCTTCTACCCACAGAAGGGGTGGCTGGGTTATCGATTGCTAAGGTTCCTTCCAGCTCTGATGGAGGTGGTTTCTCAGGTGGGACAAAGGCACAAGTCTTGGCTTCTAATCCTGGGGCTTTCCAGATACCTTTTCCTCTGACAGTGTGCTCTCTGGCCCTGGCCTAGAAGTGGATGGAAGAGGAAAGAGTAAAGTTAATGAGTAAACCCAAGGCTCTGATTTTTGATAGAAGCTGGCTGAGGGTGAAGGTTGTTTACAGAGATGGTCACCTGTCTGGTTAGTGGCAGGGCCTTGCTGCCTGACTTCCACCAATGCTCATGGCTCTGCTGCTACTTTCATTTTAACTGCCTCCTGCCCCAGCCTGATGCATTTAGGAGGTAGAAGGCTCCATTGCTGGGGTCCAGCACAACAAGTTAAGAATTTCAACTTCAATGATAGCCACAGTATAATGAAACAAGAGTGTCTGCCTGGGTGAAGTCCAGCTTCCAAACCCTTTCCCTCCTCTCAAACCATGAACACAACCAAAAACTTGGCTGAACTGGACTGGGGCACTTGAGGAGTGGGTGGAGCCAGAAGGAGCACTTCCGCTGGCTTTTAGTGTCCCAGTGTGTGTGCTTCAGTCTATGTTCAGGAGCCAAATGCAGATTACTAGTACTTTTTGATTATCCATTGTTTATTATTATCTGTGCTTTTGAGTTTACCACACCCTTTCCTCCCCCTGTCTTCCAACACCCTCACCCCTTACAGTGGCTGGAAATTAATTGTACTTTGAATACTCGCTTACTTTCTGAGAGACTCGTGACCAATTCTATGCTCAACGGTCAGCATTTGTTAAAATATCTGACCTTGTGATGGGAAGAGGAAAGGATGGGGATGGAGAACAGTCCAGGGGTCTGAAGAGTCAAGCAGCTCGGTGGATCCCCTGGAAACCCTCCATTAATGAGAGAGGCGTGCTGTCACTGCGGAAGACTGAGGGGCCTCATGGCCTCTGGTTCAGGATCTTGGTGAGTTCTGGGCCTTGGCCTTAGCACCTTAGGGCTGCTGCTGATCCCCACAGCACCTTTGAGCAAACTTGAAAAATTTCTTTCTCAGGTTAAAAAGAAAAATTAAACTGAATATATTATTGTAAAACCTGAACAACATCCAATTGCATAGGATAGCCTTCTAGAACCCTGGCAGGCAGGGCCCTGGCTGTGTATATACCTGTGCTCACACCCCTCCCCCCTC
>NW_005369217.1:426145-438803 GCF_000412655.1 Myotis brandtii
AGGGAGAGAGAGAGAGAGAGAGAATATGTATGCTTGAGATAGAGAGAGAGGTGATGTGTATACTTGCCCTGGAGTGTGCATGGCTGGGTATGCCTACAAGGGTTTGTGTGGGAGGGTTCTCCTGCATTGTTCTGGGGCTCAGCTGAGAGGCCCACCTGAGCACTTTCAGTAGATTATTACATATCTATGACATGAATGCCCCCTCCTTAGAGGGATTGTAAAACTCAAGCACAGTATCTGGTAGCCCCTTCTAAGCCCTTTCACTTGGCCACCTGCCATAGTGTGGAGATTGAGGCTTAGGTGCCTGACATTCCAATAAGCCCTAGGGGTGGTGGTGCCAGGGACAGAGGGAGCAGACACTGTCTCAGCAAGTCCCCAGCCCCCACTTGGGCTAAATCCTATAGAAGGGCTCAGAGGGGCAGGGTGATGGGCTGGGTTTGAATGGGGGTGTATGTTTAGGGGTGTGTGAACATATAGAATGACGTGTTTTGTTTTAGAGAAAGGTAGAGGTCAACGCTTGCAATTTTCCACTTGTCTTATTCCTAGGAGATTCTAAACAGCTTTGTTTAAAAACTGGACATGCAGATTGCAGAGACCTGAGTGAGGAAGAGCTGTTGGGTCCCCCAGGAAGGCAATTAGGTTTGAAGCCAGAGTTTGGATCGTATGCAGCATGTGGGACCTGGAGTGTGGGGAGGGGGCTCTGAGAACATCCCTGAAGGCATGAGTCACTCTATATTAGCAGCTTGCAAACTGGCTTCCACTTGATTGCTGCTGGAAATCTTCCCAGCAGCAAGGAAGTGCCAGCCCGTGGTTATCACCCACCATCCTGGCTGTGGGCAGCACAGAGGGTTGGAACTACCTGCCCCTCTCCCACTGTTAGACGGGAAGCTGGAGATAGTGGTGGCCAGTTGGCTGGTCTGTGAAAGTCTCCTTTGAGGGGCAATCAGTACCTGCAGTGCAGGGAGAATAATTCAGGACACCATCCAATCAAGGACAGGCCTGGGTGGAACTTTCTCTGGGGACCCGGGGAGGAGCCCATGGGAGCTGGGGCTGGGCATTGAGGGAGAGGTGAATTTAGAGAGGCAAAGGTAAGGGCTCGCTGTGTGGTTGCAGTGAGGATGTCAACCTTGGAGATCTGGGTAGGGATGGGTGTGGCCCGGGTAGTTGGACTGGAGATGACCCAAGGGAGGGGCACCTTGAATGCCATCCAGGGGAGGTTCAGATTTTGGGAGGCTAGCCGCGGGGAGCTAGTGTTGGTCCCTGAACAGGAGAATGAAGGATGAAAAGGGATCTTTTAGGAAAAATTAGCTTGTAGCAGAATTGAAGATGAATTTTTTAAGAGTACCTTGGTTGTTGTAAAAAAATAGTACAAACTCATTATAATAGTCAAACATTACATAAATTATAGAAAAGTAAATCTATAATCCTGCCCTTCAAAGGTAATCACTGTTAATACTTGGTTTATATCATTTTCAGGTAGTTTTATGATAGACTAACATCCAGCTCTCCACCTATTACCTTATCAATTTCCGTAAGTAGAATTGTATTGTACTTACTGTTTGGCAACTTCTTAAGCCACTTTTCCACATCAGTGCATATAGAATGACCTCATTCTTCTGAATAACTACATAGACTTGCTGGATGAGTTTTATATAAATTATCTATGGCTGCATAATATACCACTTCAAAATTTAGTAGGTTAACACAACAACCATTTTATTTGCTCACAATAATGTGGGTTAGCCCTTTGGACTGGGCTCTGCAGGACCTGGATGGTCCAAGGGAGCCTCTCACATGTCTGGAGATTGGCACTGCTCTCAGCTAGATCTTTTTCCACATGATTTCTCATTTTCAAGGAAACTAGCCTTTTAGGTGAAAATGGAGTTTCCAAGACCTCTTGAGATCTAGGCTCTAATGTCTCACAGTGAATAATCCATCTACTGCTTGGTTAGAGCACCAGCTGGAACTCCAGGGTTGGGAGAAAGACTCCATCCCCCCCCCTTTTTTTTGTTAATCCTCACCCAAGAATATTTTTTCCATTGATTTTTAGAGAGAGTGGAAGGGGGGAGGGTGGGAGAGAGAGAGAGAGAGAGAGAGAGAGAGAGAGAGAGAGAGAGAAACATTGGTGTGAGAGAGAGACACATCAATTTGTTGTCTCCTTCACGTACCCCAACTGGGCCTGGAGTTCAAACCTGCAACCCAGGTATGTGCCCTTGATCAAGAATCAAACCCGAGACCCTTGGGTGCGCAGGCTCTAACCACTTAGAAACACCATTCAGGGCAAGACTCCACTCTTGATGGGAGGACTGGCAAAGTCACACCGAAGGCATGTATATGTGTTTAGGGGTGGGAGGGAATGGATGTGTAGTCCTCCATGTACCCAAAAGGTGGACAATTAGAATATCTGGGAATAAACCCCATAGATCTTTGGAAGATAGTACAGGCCCCTTCCCTTCCCAGACCACTCTTTGCCTCAAATGGATCAACTAGGGAAAATGGCAGGAGCAAGACACTTAATCTTCATTTTGGGTTGGAGTGGTGTTTGAGGTGGATCCTGTGTGTTTCTGTGGGACTTATGCTGGTAGGGCTTGGGGTGATCTAGGATTTGAGCGTTGTGGTAGACAGCTTCTCCTGCTAGGGTTGCTAGAGCTGTAGAAGTGGAGCTGGAGCCATCCTGCCCCCCGGAGCTGCCAGGAGCCTGGCTGCTGGATACCCCTGCTAACTATCATGGCCTCTCTGAAGAATATGAGTCAGTGAGTGACAGGTCTTTAAGAAAGCCAGCTGGTCATTGCAGATCCAGGCCTCTGCTGGGAATTCACTCATTCATTCACCCAACAAATACTATACCTACTCTGCTCCAGGCTTTCTCCCCATTCTCTTGTAACTCTGATGTGAAATAAGACCACCCAGGTCTGTATGATTCATAGGCTTCACTTTTCCTTCTCAGGAAACTCACAGTGGACTTAATATTTTGACTTCCCACAATGTATTCATTTTATAGTTTTCTTATCACCTGCCTTGGTAGCTCTTCTCTCCTGTGAATTCACCAGTGGCGGTGAGGCAGAAGGAGACAGGGAAGAGCCAGCTCCTGGTTGTTAAGGAATCCCCAGTCCTGGTTGAGAGGATGCTGCAGCAGAGCTGCTGGTGAAGTCCTCCCAGCGCTAATCATTCATCAAACTTACGTTTCCCTGCAGATCTCAGGCCAGACTTGATGTAATACACTTTCCTAGTACAACAGTGTTCTCTCGCCTGCCATCTGCCTGGTGGTTTGTGCATTCATCAAATAAGAACAAAGGCTGAGTGGACTTTCACATTTGAAAACCCCTTGGTGTTTTATTTTCTTCTTGCTCTCTCTTGGCGTCTCTTGGGAAAGAAATGTTTTGTGGCCGAGAGGTTCACTGTTTGGACAACAGTGCAGAGCACACTGCACAGCTCAGCCTCTTGGTCACTCTCTTCCTTCTTGACTGTGCTGTGGGAGAATTGGCCCAGCTCAGTGAGACAACTTGGTGAGGACCATGGGTGGGGAGGGGCAAGTGGCTGCACCACATTGGGAGCTACCTTGATGCGTCTGGGTGACTTTGGGGCCAGCATTGTGCTACCGTTGCAGGGTTAATGATATCTGATCAGCTTACGGGCTTCATGTGCACCAGTGCTTAGTGTTGATGTCTGCAAACCTTTAAGAAACCTGGCATCACAAGCAAGACAAGAAACCTCAGCAATGCTTTTGGCTAAGGAATTGGAAAAACTGGATGGAGGCCCTCAGTCTGCTCCAAGTTGGCCAGTTTGAAGCATATAATAGGTAAATTCCCCATAAGCGAGACCCAAGAGGCCCCTGTATGGTGCCAGACTTCTCTTCCAGCCTCCATCCACCATTTCTGGGTCTCTACGGCTGTGAGGATGGATTCCCACTTCAGCATGCTCAAGAGTCACACTATCAGTTCATCAACAAGTAATTACCGAGCACTTTGATTCCTTAAGGGTCTGAGGCATCTTTTGGGCCAGGTGCTCTGTGTGATAAGAGAGCTTCAGCTGATGTGGGATAGGTGAGTCCCCAAACCTTTCCTGGCTATCAATTGTCTTTTTGTTTTATCTGGTTCTGTTCCCTCAGGGTTTGGTCCTGCAGCATCCACAGCCCTAGGAGTGGGCTCTGAAAATAGCAAGGGATGAGATTGCTAGTAGATGCCTCCAGAGCTTTCTCTGTCGGACTCAAAGGAGATGACCACTGAAGTCTTACTGCCCTATTTCATACCTAATTTGGCATCAAAATGATGTTACCTCAATTTTATTCTCCACCTTCCTCACAGCTTATCCAAATGACTCTTGGTCATTTTACCAGTTCAGGTGTCCCTGTTTTGTGGTGGTGGTGGCTTTAAATCAAGTACTTTAAACATATTCTTGCTTCATGTCATGAACAGACACATAGGAGTGGCCACATCTTGAACCCAGCAGTATAGGGAACTGGTCTTTGGCCCTGGTGTTTTTGAGACCCTGCAGCCACCTCACCCTCCCCATACACCAGGATTCCAAGCAGCCTTCCCACTGCCAGATATCTGTGTGCAGCCCCCATGGGAAGCTCTGATAGGCAGGGCATTTCTGATGGCTCACCTCAATCTCTGTCTCTCTATTCCTTCTGAAGAGCAAAGGTCTTGGTTTCCCCCTCCACTGATGCTTTGCATGTTTTCTCATTGCCTAGCAATCTGGTGGGCACTCCAATGTTTTTTGAATGAGTGAATAGTGCATTTGTGATATAAAAAGAAACTTGTCCCTGATCTAGCCATTTCCCCAGGACACTTAGCACACCTGCATGATTTAAAACCATCCATCCCCATAATCGCAGGGGCTTGAAATGTCTCTGGGAGGAAGCAGGACTCCTCCTAAGGCAGGAGCTCCTTATTAGAGTCTGCAGCTCTGGGAGGGGGACTTACGCTGCCTTTCCCCGGAGGTGGAGAGGAAGTTATAGGGAAGAGGAGGCCACTGCTTGGGAGTTTCATAACTGAGGGAATGGAGGCTGGTTATCCCAGGATCTCCAGGCAGTTGAGCAGAGGAGCCTGGAGCCAGACTTTCTGTTCCCAACCCTGGATTCTGTGTGCTCCCCTCCCCCAGCACCCTGCTCCCATCTTTCTTAGTTCACCCAGGGGTGCCTTCGAGTTTCCAGCACTTTATGTGTGTGGGCAAAATAGGCCATTTGTAGGAAAACATGCACACAAAATGGCCAAATCCATGAGGACTTGAGAGAGGCATGTGTAGGGTTATTTTGGGTTTGGTGGACTGGGCTCAGATCTCTCTGGCATTCCGGGCCACTGGCCTCTCAGAATTGACCAGAATGGAAGGATGATAAAAATCAAGGCTCCAGGAATAGCCCAAGAATTTGCTTATTCTTAACCCCTGTAAAGAGGTGCTGCCCAACCCAGAGCTGAGTGTGTGGGCCTTGGGGAGGGGGAGAAGGAGAGTTCAAGGCAATTTCCTCTTCCCCTGGGAGGAGAAGGGTGCAAGCCAGTGCATGGCTCAGGGCCAATTTGTTAAGGGAGTTGGACATAGAGGCCATAGGAATGTCTCTCCCCCACCAGTTAGTTCATCCCTGCCTCTGGTGGTCAGCTGGTAACTCCCACTGGCTGGGTTGGTGGGCCAGGCTCTCTGTCTCTCTGTCTCTTTTGTTTCTCTGTCCCTCTCAGTCTTCGGAAGGGAGCTCTGGCCAGTTGGATTCCGGGTCAGCTTTATTTCTTCTCCCTTCCCTGGAGTCAGGCCCAGCTCAGGACAGCTCTGGCCTCCAATCTTCAGGGAGCTTTATTTCTTCTCCCTTCCCTGGAGTCAGGCCCAGTGCACATGAGGGAGACACATACCTAGCACCTACCCAGTGGATGTTCAGGAGCTAAGTGAGGCCAGGAATCTGCCAGTGCCTGGAAGGAGCTAGAGTGGACATATAGCAGCAAGCCTGTGTAGACATTCACAGGCTCACTGTATCATCCAGAGCAATCCATAGGGCTGGTGGGGCAGTGGAGACTGGAACTGGGAGTCAGGACTCCTAAGTGGTCCTGGATCAGTTGTCACTTCTCTGGGCCTTAACTTTTTTTCATCTGTAAAGTCAGGAGTCTTTGATCCCTGAAGTCCTCTCTGGCTTAAGAGTTATCTGATTCTAGGAGTCCTAGGGAGGCAAAACTTTTCAGGTGGGTACGATGTTTTTGTTGTCTCTGGTGTTTGTTCCAAATGGGAGCAGGCTAAGGGCACAGATGTCACAGCCAGGCCTCAAACCTTTCTTCTGTTCTCTGGACTCTCCTACTTAGGAGAACTGCGAAGTCTGACTTTACTTTGTAGTTCAAAAAATCAGTTGTGCCCTAACTGGTTTGGCTCAGTGGATAGAGCATCAGCCTGCGGATTGAAGGGTCCCAGGTTCGATTCCGGTCAAGGGCATGTACCTTGGTTGCGGGCGCATCCCCAGTGGGGAGTGTGCAGGAGGCAGCTGATCGATGTTTCTCTCTCATCAATGTTTCTAACTCTCTATCCCTTTCCCTTCCTCTCTGTAAAAAATCAATAAAATATATTTTAAAAAAATCAGTTGCCCTTCCAGGACAAGGTGGTCCCTCTGGCCTTCAAGATGAGGTCCAAGTGACTGAGTGAGGCATGCAGAGTCTGCTCTGAACTGGCACCTGCCCCCTCCAGCCTCATTGCTTCCCACTGTGAGCCACTGTGTCCCTGTTGTTTCTGTAATGCCAGGTTACCCATGGCCCCTCCTCCCTCTGCCCACCATGAAGGTTCTCGTTTCTCATTGTCCTTGGTGTGTCTACCTTGGTTGAAGTGCCCCTCCTATCCTGCCTTGTTTTATCTCTTATTTGCATTGTTTTAGCAAATTTGAAAATTTGCTCAGCTGTTATTTCTTCAAGTATTTTTCTGTTCTCCTTTCTCTCACCTCTCTTTTTAGAACTCTAATTATAAGTATATTGACTGTTTGCTATTGTACTATAGATTGATGATGCTTCGTTAATTTTTTTCAGTCTAGCCTGACTGGTGTGGCTCAGTGGTTGAGTGTTGACCTATGAACCAGGAGGTCATGGTTTGGTTCCTGGACAGGGCATATGCTTAGGTTGTGAGCTTGATCCTCAGTAGAGGGCTTGCAGGAGGCAGCCATTCAATGATTCTCTCTCATCATTGATGTTTCTTGCTTTCTCTCTTCCTTCCTCTCTGAAATCAATTAACAAAAATTAAAATTTTTTTAATTTCAGTGTGTTTTTTTCTCTGATTCATTTTGAATAGTTTTTTTAAATCCTCACCTGAGGATATGTCTACTGATTTTTAGAGAGAGAGGAAGGAGGGAAGAGAGAGAGAGAAAGAGAGAGAAAAACATCGATCGGTTTCCCCCTGCATGGGCCCTGACCAGGGATCAAACCCACAACCTAGGTATGTGCCTTGATTGGGAATTAAACCTGCAACCTTTTGGTGTATGGAACAATGCTCCAACCAACTGAGCCACTCGGCCAGGGCATTTTGGATAGTTTTTATTGTTCTATCTGCAAGTCAATGATCTTTTCTTTTGCAGCGTCTAATGTGTTATTAATTAACTAGAGGCCAGATGCACAAAATTTGTGCACAGGGTGGGTGTGTGTGTGTGTCCCTCAGCCCGCTTTCTCTCTTCCTTCCTCTCTGAAATCAATTAACAAAAATTAAAAATTTTTTAATTTCAGTGTGTTTTTTTCTCTGATTCATTTTGAATAGTTTTTTTAAATCCTCACCTGAGGATATGTCTACTGATTTTTAGAGAGAGAGGAAGGAGGGAAGAGAGAGAGAGAAAGAGAGAGAAAAACATCGATCGGTTTCCCCCTGCATGGGCCCTGACCAGGGATCAAACCCACAACCTAGGTATGTGCCTTGATTGGGAATTAAACCTGCAACCTTTTGGTGTATGGAACAATGCTCCAACCAACTGAGCCACTCGGCCAGGGCATTTTGGATAGTTTTTATTGTTCTATCTGCAAGTCAATGATCTTTTCTTTTGCAGTGTCTAATGTGTTATTAATTAACTAGAGGCCAGATGCACAAAATTTGTGCACAGGGTGGGTGTGTGTGTGTCCCTCAGCCCGGCCTCCACCTTCTCACAATCCGTGACCCCTCGGGTAGGGTCCCTAGGCCTGGCTGGAGATCAGGGCCTATCAGGGCTTTCCTTCCCCTGGCTGCTGGCAGCTGGCCCTGCCCCTGCCACTGCCACTGTTTGCAATCTGTGCTGTGCTGCCCCCCCTTCCCCCAGCTTTCCCCACTCCGTCACTGGTCACCTCCCTCTGCAGGTGACAGGTGTGGGGTGCGATTGCTTGGCTGGCCTGGGCCTCCCTCTGCGGTGCGATTGCTGGCCAGCCCTGCATACCCACCACAGCATCGCTGGCTGGTGGCTTGGGCCTCCCTCTGTGGGGCTATTGATTGCGGGAGGTGGGGGGTCCCAGATCAATTGCTCTGCAGAGGGAGGCCCCGCCCACCCACCGCAGTGCTGCCATGGACCTCCCTCTGTAGTTGCTGGCCAGGTGGCCTGGACCTCCCTCTGCAGGGTGATCTGGGGCGATGGCAGGGCCTCCTGACCAATCGCATCGCACCCACCTTGGCTGGCCTGGCGCCAGTGCGTGTCATAGCGTGGTCGTCCAGACAGTCATTCTGCTGTTCGGTCATTCAGTTGATTTGCATATTACGCTTTTATTATTATAGATTCCGTCTAGTGTATTTTTCATTTCAGATATATTCTTCATCTTTATAAGTTCCATTTGAATTTTTATATCTTTCATTTCTCTCATCATGTTTATGTTTTCCTCTTCATTCTTGTGTATTATTGATTGCGGGAGGTGGGGAGTCCCAGATCGATTGCTCTGCAGAGGGAGGCCCCGCCCACCCACCGCATGCGATTGCTGGCCAGCCCTGCATACCCACCACAGCATCGCTGGCTGGTGGCTTGGGCCTCCCTCTGTGGGGCTATTGATTGCGGGAGGTGGGGGGTCCCAGATCAATTGCTCTGCAGAGGGAGGCCCCGCCCACCCACCGCAGTGCTGCCATGGACCTCCCTCTGTAGTTGCTGGCCAGGTGGCCTGGACCTCCCTCTGCAGGGTGATCTGGGGCGATGGCAGGGCCTCCTGACCAATCGCATCGCACCCACCTTGGCTGGCCTGGCGCCAGTGCGTGTCATAGCGTGGTCGTCCAGACAGTCATTCTGCTGTTCGGTCATTCAGTTGATTTGCATATTACGCTTTTATTGTTATAGATTCCGTCTAGTGTATTTTTCATTTCAGATATATTCTTCATCTTTATAAGTTCCATTTGAATTTTTATATCTTTCATTTCTCTCATCATGTTTATGTTTTCCTCTTCATTCTTGTGTATGTGGACCATACTTATGAAAGCTATTTTTCATTCTTTTATTTTTTTTTCTCACCTGAGGATTTTTCCCATTCATTGCTTTTATTTTAGAGAGAGTGGAAGGGAGAGAGGGAGCGGGGAGAGAGAGAGAGAGAAACATTGATGCGAGAGAGAGAGATACAGGTTGCTTCCTGCACGAGCCCTGACCGGGGCTGGGGATCAAACCTGCAACCCAGGTACTTGCCCTATCTGAGAATTGAACCTGTAACCCTGTGGTGCTCTGGCTAATCACTGAGCACACCAGCCAGGGCTGTTTTTCATTCTTGTTTACTAGTTTTATCATCTCTGTCATTTTTGGGTTTATTTTGTTGACTGATTTTCTTTCTGGTTATGGGTCATATTTTTATGCTTCTTTAAATACCTGCTAATAAAAAAGTATGTTTTTATTGATTTCAGAGAGAGGAAGGGAGAGAGAGAGAGGTATAGAAACATCAATGATGAGAATCATTGATTGGCTGCCTCCTGCACGCCCCCTACTAGGAATGGAGCCCACAATCCGGGCATGTGCTCTGACTGGGGTTGATGCTCTACCACTGAGCCACACAAGCGGGGCAATACCTGCTAACTTTTTATTGGATTCCAGATATTGTGAATTTAATGTTGTTTTATTTCTTTAAATAGTGTTGGACTTATTCTGGCATGCATTTAAATTGCTTAGGATCAGTCTAATACTTCCAAGTCTTGCTTTTAAGCTTTGTTAAGGTGGATCCAGCCTTTAATCTGGACTAATTTATCTTCACTACTGAGGCATCATCTTTTTAAGGACTCTATCCAGTGCCCTATGTATTATGAGGTCTTGCTACTCTTGCAGGTGAAAATGTGAATTCTTTCTGGCTCTTTGTGAGCTCCACGAATTGTTTGGCTTGTTGCTTGCCATTGGTTCTCTTCTCAGTCTTGTGGAGCTTCACGCCACACAGGTGCAGATCAGCAAGAGGTTCAAGGGGACTCTTCTGCAGTTCTGCAGAGCACTCTCTCTGTGCAGTCTCCTCCTCTCCAGTATTGTGCCCTATAAATTCTAGCTCTGTGAACTTGACTTTCTGTTTCCTCAACTTGGTTGGGACCATTTTGATTCTTCCTGCTGTGCTGCTGTGTGGAAGTTGCCTCTAGGCTAGTGATGGCAAACCTTTTGAGCTCGGTGTGTCAGCATTTTGAAAAACCCTAACTTAACTCTGGTGCCGTGTCACATATAGAAATTTTTTGATATTTGCAACCATAGTAAAACAAAGATTTATATTTTTGATATTTATTTTATATATTTAAATGCCATTTAACAAAGAAAAATCAACCAAAAAAATGAGTTCGCGTGTCACCTCTGACACGCGTGTCATAGGTTCGCCATCACTGCTCTAGGCAGTAAGTTGGGCAGTCATGGGACTCACTCTTGTTTCCTTTCTCTCAGGGAGTACAGATCTGTGCTGCCTATTGTCCATCCTCCGAAGCAGTTGTTTCATGTGTTCTGTCCAGCGTTTTAGCTGTTGAAGGGGGCGCGGGGCAGGTAAATCCAGTCACTATGGCTGTAAGCAGAAGTCCTGCATTCTTGGAAGACTCACTGGAGGAGGGATCCCTAGTCAGTCTCCTATAAGATCCCAAAAGCAAGTATGTTTCTTTCCTCATAGTTTTATCTGTGTGTGTGTTTTTAAAAAATCTCTCTGAATAGGCTGTCTCCCTGAGCACAAAGATGATATGCCATTTTTCTTAGTAGCCCTTGTACCTAGCCCAGTGCCTGACAGCTCATATTTATTGACTGAATGAATCAATGGAAAAAAAACATAAGCTAACCATGCTCTGTGGTTACTTAGGAGAAAAATACCATCCTGGGTATGAGCTCTGCTCTTGGGAATACAGGTTTATTGACTGAATGAATCAATGGAAAAAAAAAACATAAGCTACCCATGCTCTGTGGTTACTTAGGAGAAAAGTACCATCCTGGGTATGAGCTCTGCTCTTGGGAATACAGACTAGACTCTTTGTGCTCTATGGAGCTCACCCTACATCTGTAGCATTGGGTTTTGTTGATTCTGCTTGGGACACTTTCAAATCTGAATTTATTCAGAGGAGGGTGACTAGGATGGTATAAACTACACTATATGTGACTTGGATGAAGGATTTGGGAATATTCATTTTGTCTGGAAATTATTTTTATGGAGTGTTATAGAAAGTGGGGGCACAATAATGGTTTCCTAGCCCATGCAGGATTGGTGTGGAAGAGGAGGAATTAAACATATCTTCTGGCTTCAGAAGGCCAAACCTGGGTCCCATGGGTAGGGGATTCCAGAAGATGAGAGATTAAAGAATTTTTTTTATTGATTTCAGAGAGGAAGGGAGGAGGAGGAGAGAGAGATAGAAACATTGATGAGAGAGGCACATCGATTAGCTGCCTGCTGCACACCCCCTTCTGGGGATTGAGCCTAAAACCTGGGCATGTGCCCTGACTGGGAATCTAACCTGGGACCTCTTGGTCCATGGGATGATGCTCAATCCACTGAGCTACACCAGCCAGGCCCAGAAGATGAGATTTGAATGTAGTTCCAGGAGGAACTTTCTTACAGGTAGAGCCTTGGGAAGTAGCAAGCTCTCAGCACTGATATTTATTGATCAGGGATTTTGTGTTTGGCATTGTAAGGTTACATATGTTGCACGAAATAATCTCTAAGATACCCTTCACCTTAATGATTCTAAATCTTACTCATCCCTTTGAGCCCAATGATTCATCCCCCCTTTACAATTCTGCATCCCCAACCTATACACACATATTCAGAAAACACACCTGGAATATGCTCCTGACTATTGTTTTGTGCCCTGATAGGGGATTGAACTTGCAACCTTGGTGTATCAGGACGACGCTCTAATCAACTAAACTACCTGTCCAGGGTGAGAATTGATTCTTAAGACAAATCTTGAGCGAGAGGGGAAGAATGTGGGAATAGATTGTTGATGGGTCTTGGGTAGGGTAATACTACTGGTACTAGACCAAATCAGCTGGAAATTATTTTATTTATTAACTGCCAGGTGCTATATGTTCTCACTATCTTCTAAGAGGCCATAGTCTAGTAGGCAAAATCTGCTCCCACCCCAAAGAAAAAGTTTTATCTGGAATGTAAGAAAATGGAATAGAGTATTTGAATATAATTATTTTCACCTCCATTCCTTTTTTGCAGTGGAGAGTGTGAATATGTATTCTTTTTTTTTTTTTAAAAAAATGTGTGCTCTTTGGTTTTTTTTTTTTTTAAATATATTTTTATTGATTTTTTACAGAGAGGAAGGGAGAAAGAAG
>NW_005369217.1:438832-479432 GCF_000412655.1 Myotis brandtii
TTAAATGTGTGCTCTTTGGTTTTTTTTTTTTTTTAAATATATTTTATTGATTTTTTACAGAGAGGAAGGGAGAGAGATAGAAAGTCAGAAACATCGATGAGAGAGAAACATCGATCAGCTGCCTCCTGCACATCTCCCACTGGGGATGTGCCCGCAACCCAGGTACATGCCCCCAACCGGAATCGAACCTGGGACCCTTTAGTCCGCAGGCCGATGCTCTATCCACTGAGCCAAACCGGTTTCGGCTGCTCTTTGGTTTTTATTTCGTTAGAATTTGGCATTGTGGAAGGAAGAGCAAGTTTTTTGTTGTTTGTTTTTTGTTGTTGTTAATCCTCACCCAAGGATATTTTTTTCATTGATTTATAGAGGGAGGGCGGGAAAGAGAGAGATACATTGATTAGCTGCTTCCAGCACGTGCCTGGACCTGGGCGGAACAATCTGCATTATTTTGGCCTAAATCTTGAAATGTATTCACCAAAGGTTTCCTGAAGTTGTTCTCCCATCCCCGGGGCTTTCTTCACCAATGCCTTAGCATCTGCCTTACAATACACTTGCCCTTGATGTGAAGATAATGAAAATATATGATTTTGTCAGTATTATCTGTGGTAGTTGTTGTCTGCATGTTGTTTTAGGTCAACTAATACTTTATTCAGGATTTTTATATAATATTGGTGATCTTTCTAATTTCTGTGTGGTTATCAGTATGGGATTTACTCATTTATGCTTTTGCATGACATTTATTGAGCACCTAATGTGTGCATGCAGGTCCTTGGCAGCAGGGATTCAGTGGGGAATAGCACCAGATGTGCCCCCCCCATTGGAAGACTTAAAACCTGACTCAGCTAGCTCCTCAAGGCATGGACTGTGTCTGTGTAGATTCCTACCTGTGATATCCTCTTAGCACTTAGGACCCCTGTCCTGGGACTGAAAGCTGGCCTGGGGATGATGTTGGAGAAATAGATTTGGGGTCTTTTATTTCTGTAGGGCTCCCCATTATGAAAGCACCAAGGCATATTCTAAGACAATAACTTTATTGTCCTTTCCTCCTGATAATGACTTTGAGAAGTGGCTGGAATGAGGATTGTTTTTTTCAGAGGCAGCCACAGAGCCAAAAAGGACTGACAATTTGTGAGTGGGTCTTAGGACTTGTGTTTCTGATTCTAGCCTCAGCTTGGTTCACCCTAAGTGTCCTGAGACTCATTCATTTCACAAATATTTTGGGCTCCTCTGGGCCAGGTACTGTTCAGGGTCTGGGGATGCGGGAATGAAGAAAAAGTCCTGTCTTCCAGAGCTTATATTTTGGTGGGGGAGACAGGCAATAAATAAATAATTACAATTTATAGTATATCAGATGGTGACAGATACTGTAGAGAAAAGTGAAACAGGGAAGGGGGCTGGAGAATGGGATAGGGGGTCTAGGATTATGGTTTAAACAGGGTAGGCCTTACTGAGAGGTGTTATTTCAGTAGAGATGGAAGAAGAGGTGAAGCAAGTCCTATAGATATCTGCAGGAGGTGCATCCCAGGGAAGAAGGAACAGGATGTGCAAAGGCTCTGAGGTCCGAGTGTGTAGACCTGCCCAGTACAGCTGGAGTGAAGTGAGCAAAGGGAAGATCTTGGGATTTGAATCACATAGGGCCTTGAAGGTCATTTTGAGGGCTTTGACTTTTATGGTGGGAGCCTGTGGAGGGATTTGACCAAGGAGAAGCAGACCTGCCTTAAATTTTTTTTCTTAAAAAAAAAAAAAGTATGTGAGTGTGTATGTGTGTGTGTGTGTATTTATATAAGACCCGAAGCATGGAGACATGGAACAGACTGACATACCTTGATGTGGGGTTGGGGGAATGAGGAGAGAAACCAAAGAACTTATATAATTATATACATAGCCCATGGACATGGGCAAAAGGATAGTGAAGGGGGTAGGGGCTGGGAGGAGAGGGGTAAAGGGGGGAGGAATGGGAGATATCTATAATACTATCAACAATACAAATATATTGAAAAGTAAAAAAAATATATTTAAATTTTATTTATTGATTTTAGAGAGAGAGGAAGGAAGGGAGGGAGGAAGGGACCAAGGGGGAGAGAAAGAGAGAGAGAGAGAGAGAGAGAGAGAGAGAGAGAGAGAGAGAGAAACATTGATTTATTGTTCCACTTATTTATGCATTCATTGGTTGCTTCTTGTATGTGCCCTGACTGGAGATGGAAGCCACAATCTTGGTGTATGGTCACAACGCTTTAACCGGCCGATCTACTGGCCAGGGCGACCTACCTTACATTTCAAAAGGATCACTGTGGCCCCTGTATAGAGAATTGACTGAGAGTAGGTAGCAGCAACAGCAGCAATAGTAACTTATCTATCGGGTGCTTATTGTGTGCATGCAGGCCCAGTGCAAACCCCTCATGTGCATGTCCTATTCCCGACAACTTTATCCATCTCACTTAGGAGGGAGCAGAGACTTGGCTTGAGGAGATGGCTGTCAGCTTAGGTCAGTCTGATTCAAAGTTTGTGCTCTCAACTATCATCCAGTTTTCAGGGGCAAAGGGAGAGATTGTTTAGGTGGCATTGAGCAAACGTCCGGTGTGACAGTCAGGCTGACCCTGTTCCTGTTCTTTGGCTGCTCATAGGTGTTCAAGCTGGCCACCCAGCAGAGGGGTGAGGGACAGGCTTTCTCCTCTAACTCTCTGGCTTGGTGGAGGGGGAAGCAAATTGCTTCCAGATGGGGGAAGGCTGCTTGGGGAGTGAAATTTGTGCCCTGTCTCCAGACAGCAGTCTCTCTGGGCCTGCGAGGACCCCGTGTCTGTTTGGCATGTTAGACAAGCCCTGTTAGTTAGAGACCTGGATTTTGTACTCTCACCTGGGCCCAGCACTCCAAGGCAGGCAGCAGGAGACCCCTACAGATGGTCTTCCCTCCCTAGAGACAGAACCTCCCTGTCTTTCTGAGTGAAGTCTGGGCCAAAATGCTCTGTATTTTATCTACCCCTTTTCTTCCAAGTAGCTCAGATCATTTTCAGAATGTCACTTCTATAATCCTCATATTTATCGCTCCCTAAGGAAGTAAGGAGGATTTTCCCTTGTTTAAAAAAAAAAATCCTGCAGGGTGGAAATTTGGGGTCAGAGAGTGAGGCTGGGCTAGAGTGGGGGAGGAACCCAGAAGCCCAGGCCTGGTTGCAGCTCACCTTGAGTGGGGAGAGAGGGAAGAGGTGACTGAGGTGAGACACAGGGCATGTGCTGTGATGTCTGGATGTAGGAGGTGACGGGGTGGTGGTACTCTGCCCTTATTAGGAACTGTCTCAAGTTGCTAATGTGGCCTTGGTGTCCCAGGGCCTTCTCTGTGTGTACTTCCATACACACATACATATTTCATGTTCATGTGATCTCTCATGTTCTCACACATACTTGCTCATATACGCACTCACGTGTACCTTTATCCTTACACATGCACACACAATACATACTCACTCTTGCACACATATTCACATGCTTGTTCATACTCCTGTTCTCACACATGCTTGCTCACATATACACTCATTTGCCTCTATCTTCACCCTCATACATGCACATTCACCAATAGCATGCAGCAAGTGGGTTTACTCACATGCTGTTTATATTCATGTTCTCACACATGTGTATGTTTGCTCACGTGCTTGCCCAGTTCACCCATGCACACACCCTCCTACAACTACATTGTGGTGTCTGGGGTGCATGTGTCAGAGATATATACTCCCAGCTGGGAGTTGACTTGACATGAGATTTTGTCACAGCAGTGCAGTCCCCACAACACCAGCCTTTAAGCTACCCCACCCATACCTAAGCTTACCACTTGTATAATAAAGAGTGAGAACTGGAGAGACTAACAACATACAGATTCAAGTTCTGAGATCCTCAGACTGGGAGGTGTTGTATTTATGAAATGTGAAGTGTCTGTAAAATCATTGAAGAAGAGACCTGGAGGTGGGAAGCAAGGACCTGCATTGCACCAGTCTAGGCCATGGTTCTGGGAGCTGGAGCTGAGTGCACTGCCTGACCTTGAACATATACTATCAGCAGAGCCAGACCTTGGCATGGCCCTGGGGAAGAGAGCACATTGTTCAGCAGTGTGTGAAAGGACCGTTTTGGGAAGGAAAGGCTCCTTTTTGGCTGCTCAGATCCCAGCGGGTTACCAGTAGCAGAAGCCAAGCAAACAGGCCCCGACTTCGTTTCTTTGTTGTTGTTTTTTTTAAAAAAAAAATATTTCTTTTCTTTCTTTCTTCTTTCTTTCTATTTGTCTAAAGTTTTACATATGTCTCCTTTTTCCCCAACAAACCCTCCACCCCAACCATTCCCACCCTGGGCAAACCCTCATTGCACCAGTGTCGATGTCCATTGGTTATGCTAATATGCATGCATGCAAGTCCTTTGGTTGCTCTCTAACTACCCCACCTCCCCTCCCGAGTTTGCAACCTGGGCATGTGCCCTGACCGAAATTGAACCGGTGATCTCTTAGTTTATGGGTCAGCTCTCAACCACTGAGCCACACTAGTCAGGGCTGACTTTGTTTCTATTTCAGAAACCTCACTGCTGCTGCTGAAGCCACCACTACAGAGCACAGAGATCGTCAGGGGGCTGTGGGACTCCAATTAGACTTGAGCTGCCAGCTGCCTCCTTCCAGGAGTGGGGAAAGGAGGCGCCAAGGGGCGGGAGGCGATATCTAGAAAGCTGCCTCCGTAAATTTGAGTTAGAGTGGTGGAGAGGCCAGACTGTTATTCATTCTTGGCTGTTTCTTCTTACCTTGACATTCAGCAAGTGAATATCTGCATGGAAACCTGTGGTCAACCAGACAGGGCTGTAAGGGGTAGGAGGTAGCCAGGAGACCTGGTTGTATTCCCAGGCATTTAGCTGACAAGCCTTCATTCCCCATCTCAGCCTAGGATCTTTATGAGCTTAAAGCTCTGGCTTTCACAAGTGAGGGGAAGAGAGAAGGTCCAAATACAGAGAATTTCTCTGCCCCAGCCTGGCCTCCAGGTCCCAGGTGCCCTTCATCTGGGGCCTCTGCATGCTTGTTATTAGGTCTGGTTTCACCTTTCTGATTAGGGCACTGGCTTTATGGTGTGCTGTGTCCTCTGGGGCTGCCAGACTGCTCCAGGGACCCTTAGGTCACATCCAGAGCCAGCCTTTGCCTCCTTGTCTTCATTCTTCATGCTCAGATTGGTTGTATTTTATAGATTTGTATATCACCTTGTTCTGGAGCGATGTTTAAAACCAACCCAAATACTTGGTAATGCCACTGATGCCACTTGGGCATGGATTCTTTTGTGCCTGGCTTGAGTTTCACCTGTCGGCAAGGATTCTTGTCTGGGTCAGCAGATTGATGGATTGTGACGGCTCCCCAAGTCTTTGCAGATAATCCCGCTTCCTAGAACGTCACTGTGCTGTATATCCTTTAGTTATCCTTGAGGATTCAGTTTAGATGTCACTTCCCTCCACTAAGCACTCCTTGCTGCCCCTTGTTGGGTGGGTGCTCTTCTTAAGTAGCCCCATAGCACCAGTGAGGCTATTGAGAGGAGTGGACAGTTTTGACCCTGGAGTACAGTGGGGGTAGACAGCGAGTAACTGGCATTTACAACACCGTGGGGTACATGCACCAGAGGCAGAGTGTTGTACCACAGAGGCGGTGCTCTATAATTGTTGGCCTTGCATATCTGAGAAAGTATTAATTCTTTACCCACACGGTATTGACATTCTGGCTTGCTGTAGGATTCTAGGGTAGGAGTTTATTTTTGTGCAAAGCATTGCTTAATTTTCCTTTAAATTCCAGAGTTATTGTTGAGAAATCTAATGCTATTTCGATTTTAATCCTTTGTAGGTAACATGATTTTTCTATCTGGAGTCTCTAGTGTCCTTTCTAGTGTTCTGAAATTTCATAGGCGACCTGCCTTAATGTGGGTGTACTTTCATCCAGTGCGCTCTGGAAACTTTTAATCTTGGAGCACACATCATTTAGTTCTGGAAAATTTTCTTGAATTACTTCATGATGATTTGCTTCTGCTATTTTCTTCCTTTCTTTTTTTAAAAAATATATTTTATTGATTTTTTACAGAGAGGAAGGGAAAGGATAGAGTTAGAAACATCGATGAGAGAGAAACATCAATCAGCTGCCTCCTGCACACTCCCTACTGGGAATGTGCCCACAACCAAGGTACATGCCCTTGACCAGAATCGAACCTGGGACCCTTGAGTCCGCAGGCCGACGCTCTATCCACTGAGCCAAACCGGTTAGGGCTATTTTCTTTCTTTTTTAAAAATATGTTTTTATTGATTTAGAGAGAGAGGAAGAGAGAGGGAGAGAGAGAGAGAGAGAGAGAAACATCGAGCTGAGTATGTGCCCTGACCAGGAATCAAACTGAACTGGGGACCTTTCGGTGCATGTGATGATGCTCAGCCAACTGAGCCACACTGGCCAGGGCCTATTTTCTTTCTTCTTTCCCCTGCAACTCCTAGAATTTGAATATTGAGTCTCCTGGGTTGGTCCTATAATTTTATTATCTTCCCCCCTACACTCCCCTTCTATTGAGGTTTTCATTTTAGTTAGCATTATCTTTAATTTTTAAGCATTCTTATGTTTTCTAAATATACCTTTTTAAATACAGCATTCTGTTTTGGTTTCATAGATGCAATATTTACCTCGTCTTTCTCTGGGGCCATTAATGATAGCTTTATTTTTGGGAAGAAGTGGTGTTCTTCATCATTTCCTATAAAGTGTATGTGTGTTTTCCCTGTCTTTCCTGTGACAGGCTTTCTCCAGAAATCTAGTGGTCCTGGTAATCTGCTTGCATATGTGTAGGGTATTAAGCTTTGTGTGTGTGTGTGTGTGTGTGTGTGTGTGTGTGTGTGTATGTGTGTGTGTGGCATTTGTGGGTTCTAGGCCTCACGTAGGGTGACCTGGGTGGCCTGTTTCATTTAGGAACCCAGGAAGTTAGTACCTTGGATGTTTTCTCTTGAGCTGTGTAAATCCCTTAGAGAAGAATCATCTAATCTTCCTGGATGGTCTGAGACTAAACCTGTGCCCAGGAACCTAAGGAAGACAGGGTTGGAATCTGGGCCTCCTGTACTTCAACTTAACCCCTGTCTTCAATGTGGTGCCCTGCATTTATTTCCCTGTGTGGTTTCCTCAGCCCATAGACCTACTGCTTTGCCCTCTCCAAAGAATAAACCCCTGGGGTAAGGGAGGTACAGTCACCTGCCTGAGGGGGGTGGATGTGGGACTCTTTCTAAAGCAGACTTTAATCCTGCCACTGGCAGCCCCTCCTGCTGCTGCCATTACTCAGCCTTCTGTGGGCTCTGGGACGTTAATGCTTTCTTAGGTTTCTTACTTGTCCTTTGACCCTGTAGTCTCTAAAATTCTGTTTTTATCTCCTTTTCTGCTCTCTTTGAAATCGTGGGTTTATGGTCCTAGCTGGTTTGGCTCAGTGGATAGAGCGTCGGCCTGCAGACCAAAGGCTCCCGGGTTCGATTCTGATCAAGGGCAGTTCAATTCCGGTCAAGGGCACGTACCTCGGTTGCAGGCTCCTACCAGGCCCGAGCATGCAGGAGGCAACCAACCTACGTGTTTCTCTCACATTGATATTTCTCTCTGTCTTTCCCTCTCTCTTCCACTCTCTCTAAAAGTCAATGGAAAAATATCCTCGGGTGAGGATTAAAAATAAAAAGAAAAGAAACGGTGGGTTTATGCTTTAAAAAAGCTCTTTCCTGTGTTAGTGAGGCATAGGGGCAGTAGTGATGATGCACATGTTCTTGCTGAGAGCTTGGGCCAGAATGTAGTTAGTGTATTTAGTTGCCGCTGTTTTTGTTTTTAACAGACAGTGGCAGCTAACAGCAATGGGTGTGCTCCTTCCCAGCCTTTGTGGGAAAGGGATATAGGATCATTTTATTATGTACGTTTGTTGCAGAATCCCAATAATTAGAACTGTGCCAATTACGAATGAGATCCTCATGCTTGCTGGCTGAATGAATGAATGAACAAATGAACTGCAAACAGACTTGGAAACAAAAATGGAAACAGAAGCACAGTTCATTTAGGTTCCTACTCTGTTCTGATATGCAAGCCACTGAATGTAACTCAGAACCTGTTAAGTGTAAAACTGTTTAACATAGCTTTTGGCTAGTGGTGGGACACTATTAACCTTTTCCTCATTTGGCTTAATTTTTCTGCCTGTAGTGGGCATGTTTTACTTGTATGACTTTTGAAGAAGAAATAAATGAATAAGAGTAAAAATACATCTAGTTTAGAACAGAAGCATCGTCAACAGAGGCACAATCTACTGATTTCCCAACTCTTCACAGATCACTCTTCCAGCTTAGTTTCTTGCTCCATAAAACAAGTGGTTGGACCGGATACATCTCAGATTTCGTCCAAGTGCCAGTCCTGTGATTCCACTATTGTCCTCTCTTGTTTGTATTACGGTAGTGTAAGTCTCTTGTGGAAAAGAACTGCCCCTCCTCCTTTTTTTTGACCTAGAATGACTTTTGTCTGCTCTGAGTCCTTTTCGTCCTTAAGTACAGAATCCGAGTCCCTGTTGCTTCAGGATCACGCCCCAACTGCTCCAGGGTATGCCAGTCTCCCTCTCTGCAGCCTCCGTTGGCATTTCAGTTTGCAGGCAGGCAGAGAGGAAGGATCAGGGCCAGTGGTGCTCGTTTGAATTTAAATGCTGCTGCTTAGTCACTGTGTGACCTTGGACAGCTTATCTAGTTTCATCTATCTAGAGGGAACTTGTAATAAAAGTTATCTCATGGGTTTCTATGAAAAATAAATGAGCTATATGTTTAACACATGACACAAAAATAGACCCATAACAAATGATCATGGTAATAACAACAATCAGCATTTATGTGCATTTCCTTATTTACTCACAAAGTAGATACTTTTATTATTTTTATTTTGCAAATGAGGAGACTGAGCCATAAAGAAATAACTTGCCCGACGTTACAAATCAAGGAATTTAGGGATTAAGTTTTCTTTAAGAGTTTTGTGTTTGCATTTATTCCACAAACCATTATTTGAGAGCTGACTCTGTCAGATCTCAGTGCTGGAAAAAAACAAAGTTCTGGTTCTCATAAAGCTTCCATTCTAGTGTAAGCTGGTCAGTGAACAAACAGATACATGTATAATGGGCAGAGTTAAGTGTACCGGAGAAAACTAAGCAAGGTCAGGGCATAGGGAGGGAATGCCGGGGCTTAGGAGGGGTTGGGGAGAGGGGCTGGAGGAGCAGGGAGAAGGAGAGAAGACAAGTGTGTTGTTTGTATGGGGTGGGTAAGGAAATGTTGCATTTGATAGAGACCTCCAGGAATGGAGGGAACAGTCCTTTGGGAGACCTGGGGAAGTACATTCCAGGCACTGGGTGAGTGCCATTACATTTGAGTAGCAGAGCTGAGGGCTTGGGCTTGTTTCCTCAACTTCTGGTTTTCTCTTTGAAGTCCGAGATTGCATCTTTTTCTTATTTTATGTCCTGTACGATATTGGGTAAAGAAAGCGATGGGCACTTTGTTAGGTGATTAAGAAACATTTTTCCATTGATTAATTCTCCAATCTCTGCCTTCCTAGGTCATCTGGCTGAGGGTTTATACACAGTTAGCACTGTCAGGTGGCTGACTCTCAGCCCTGTTCTCATAGCCTCCAGTGATTGGACCTGGGGCTGTGAGGCCGGGGGATGGGCGGGGGAGCGCAGGCTGCCCTGCACACCACTCTGTACTGCTGCCTTGGTGCCTTTTAGTCCTTCACCAGACCACATGCTCTGCCTACTCCACCCCTTCGTTCCTCCAGGGCCTTTGTAAATGTGGCTTCCTCCTGCTCTTTCAGGTGTTAGAGTCAAGTCCATCAGCCAGGGAGCCTTTTCTGGCCCAGGTCAGTCCCTTGTTCTGAGTTCACACAGGCTGTAGTTCTTTCCTTTATAACATTTCTCTGCATTGTAATTGGATCTCACCTGTATGGTTGTCTCACTGGGATGTGAACTCCACAAGGAGACCCTGACTGTTATCACTCACCCCTTTCCTTCACCCATGGCTCTAGCATAGTGATGGCGAACCTATGACACGCGTGTCAGAGGTGACACGCGAACTCATTTTTTTTGGTTGATTTTTCTTTGTTAAATGGCATTTAAATATATAAAATAAATATCAAAAATATAAATCTTTGTTTTACTATGGTTGCAAATATCAAAAAATTTCTATATGTGACACGGCACCAGAGTTAAGTTAGGGTTTTTCAAAATGCTGACACGCTGAGCTCAAAAGGTTCGCCATCACTGCTCTAGCATCTAGCACAGGGGTTGGCACATTTTGCTTGGCAGGCTGGATTTGGCCTCTGGACTCCAGTTCACTGACCTGCGATGTTGAGCATTCTAAATTGTGGCCTAGATTAGGTTCTTGATAAATATTTGTTGACTGAGTGAGTGACATCTTGGGCAAGAGGTAGTGAGTTTGTGAGCTGCTGTCTTCCCTTGCTTGATTCATAATCTTTATCTCTTATCAGGTTCCCTGTAATCTGTTAAGATAGCCAACTGGTTCTTTTTTTTTTTTTTTTTTTAATCCTCACCCAAGGATATTTTTCCATTGATTTCAGGAAGAGTGGAAGTGGGGAGGAAGGGGAAGAAGGAGAGGGCTGGGGATTGAACCTGCAACCCATGTATGTGCCCTTGACCGGTAATTGAACCTGTGACCCTTTGGGGTGTGGGTCGACGCTCTAACCAAAGGGAAACACTGGCCAGGGTAGTCAACTAGTTCTTTTTAAATTTTGTATTATTTTTAAAATATTTTTAATGATTTCAGAGAGGAAGGGAGAGGTAGAGAGATATAAAAATATCAACATTGAGAGAGAAACATTGATTGGCTGCCTCCTGCATGCCCTCCACAAGAGATTGGGCCTGCAACCCGGGCATGTGCCCTGACTGGGAATCAAACCATGACCTCCTGGTTCATAGGTCAATGCTCAAGTACTGAGCCACACCAGCCGGGCATCCACTATCCATTTTAGAACATTCATCACCCCAAAAGAAAGCCTGTACCCAATAGCCATAATTGTCATCCCCCCAGTTTCTCCCTCATCCCTAGCCCTAGACAACCATTAATCTATTTTGCACCTCTATAGATTTTCCTGTTATGGACATCCAATATAATAAAAGGGTAATATACAAATTGACCGAATGGCGGAACAACTGGTTGCTATGACGCCCACTGACCACCAGGGGGAAGATGCTCAACGCAGGAGCTGCCCCCTGGTGGTCAGTGCACTCCCACAGGAAGAGCACTGCTCAGCCACAAGCAGGGCTGACAGCCGGCGAGTGCAGTGGCGGTGGTGGGAGCCTCTCCCGCCTCTGCGGCAGCACTAAGGATGTCCGACTGGCGGCTGGGGAGTGTGCCTAAGCCATCAGTCGGACATCCCCCAAGAGCTCCCGGACTGCTAAAGGGCGCAGGCCAGGCTGAGGACTCCCCCCGCGCCTCTCCCCAACCCCCCCTCCCCCAGTGTACGAATGTCGTGCACCAGGCCTCTAGTTTTTATATAAATGGAATCATATAATATGTAGTCTTTTGTTATTGGCTTCTTCCACGACCAAGGCATTTGCCATCGTGTGCAGTGCAGTGGGTCAGTATGCAGGCCCTGGGGCACAGCCCAGCTTCTTAGACCAGCTCTGTTGGTTCGCCTTGCAATATACTGATCCTCTCTAAGCCTCAATTTCCTCGTGGGTAAAAGGGCAAAGCCTGAGACAGGGAGCCTGCTCCCCCGTTCACATGACAACCCAGAAGTATTTGACAACAGCTACTCTTCGTCTTGTCACTGCTTCTACCAGCTGTCTCCCAGATCACTTCATTTCTAGATCCCACCACCCTGTTGCCGCCTTTGGACGCACTCCAGCTTGTTTGTTGTTCCCTAGACACGGCCTGAGCCTTCCCTGTGGAGATGTACACACAGTGCCAGAATGAGTGGTAAGCCTTTGAGGGTGACAAATTTTCACCTTTACCAGCAGGACGGTTTTATTGAAGAAGATGCTCAAGCAGGAAAGATAACTTCATTCTAACTTACGAAAAATCTGAAATTCCATGTTCAGTCTCCCCTTCCAGCGTTCCAAGCTGACTCTAGGCAGGCAGCACAGACTGCCTTCATCGCCTGGCTCCCTGATGGGCCAATGGGTTTGCCATTGGAGTTTCCCCCACTGTCACCTTCTGTCCTGATGAGGCCAAGCAGTTGGTGTATCCTTTGGGTTCAGTTTTAGAAGCTGCAGGAGGGAGATAGTGACAGGAGGCCCTTTGGGAAAATAATTCAGCAAAAAGAGAACACAAGGAAGGGGAGGAATCAGAGCTTCATTTATCTGTCTGATTTTTGTATCCTAAGGCCTTTCTTCTATTGGTGGGAGAAATCCAAATGTGTTAGCAATCCCTCTGCTGCTGCCTGTGGGGTAAAAGCCTTATAGTTTTATAATCAGGAACAGTCTACTCTAGAAACTCACAATAGGCCCAGCTCTGCCCCAAGGCAAGAACGGTGCTGGAGCCTGTGTTGGGTATTTCCCACTTGCTCAGCTTGATTCTGAGAAAGCCCATGCCTGATTTCTTTCAGTGTTCCAGGCTGATTTACATAACTTTATTCTTCTGTGGTTAGTTACTCACTCAGAAATCCCCCTGTCCATCTGTTCTGGGTTCTGAGTCAATGGGAGTAGAATATCCTGGTAGAATTCTGGCTCCTGCCTTCTCTTGTGTCTTGTCCCAGCCTGGAGAAGGAACATAGGAGGTCAAGGGCAGAACATTTGTGGAGCCCATCATGAAGATCTGAGTCCTTGGCTCTTGGAGTTGGAGGAAACACTTTGGGAGGCAGTTGCTACAGGTACTGGAACCTCAGGGCCTGAGAGTTTGCCTGCCTGCCTGTTACCTAATGGCTTGGGAGGTGAAGGGGATGGACCTGGGAGTGGAGGAGCTTGTGTGGTGAGAGGTAGCCCAGGAAATGGTTAAGGCTACATGTCCTGGTTCAGATCCTGGCAGTCACTCCCCAGTCACGTGACCTTGGGCAAGTTCTTAAAGACCCCTTTCTCCTCTGTAAAATGGGGATAAAAAGCACCTATTTCACAAGGTTACCGTGAATATTAAGTGAGTTGACATATGTAAAGCATCTAGAACCTGCCTAATACAGTGGGGCCTTGACTTACGAGTTTAATGTTTAATTCGTTCCGAGACCGAACTCGTTAAGGAGCTCGTTAACTCAAATTACTCTATCAACACAATGCAAAAAATCGGCGGAGAGACAGCTGGTATCTCAAAAGTCTCTTAGTCGGGACACTGGTAAGTCAAGGCCCCACTGTATGTAGAAAGCACTATGTAGCAGGTGGGGGTGGTGATGAGGATGATGAAGATGGTTAACCTATCTCTCCTATTAGATTACCTGATTCCCTACATCTAAAAAAATGATTTAAAAAAAATCCTCACTCAAGGATATGCTTATTGATTTTAGAGAGGAAGTGGGGGGGGGAGAGAGAGAGAGAGAGAGAGAGAGAGAGAGAAACATTGATTACATTGATTGGTTGCCTCCTAAATGCATCCCAACCGGGAACCGAACTCACAAGCTAGGTATGTGCTCTGACTGGGAATCGAACTTGCAGCTTTTTGATGTACGGGATGATGCCCAAGCAACTGAACTACCCAGCCAGGACTTAAAAAAAATTTTTTTTTGTTTTTAATCCTCACCGGAGGATATGTTTTTATTGATTTTATTTTTTTTATGTTTTTATTGATTTTAGAGAGAGAAAGGGAGAGGAAGACAGAGAGAAACATCTATGAGAGAGAAACATCTATCAGCTACCTCTGACACACTTCCTACTTGGGATCAAACCTGCAACCTGGGCATGTGCCCTGATTGGGAGTTGAACCTGTGATCTTTTGGTGTACAGGATGCTGCTCAATCAACGGAGTCACACTGGCCAGGGCACTTTTTTTTCTTAATGGAACAGGGCACACAGTCTATATTTATTGACAAGTATTTTAAAAATTTCTCAACTCAACCCCCTGCGTTTGCTCTTAGAACCCGTAAGCCTCTGTCTACCACTCCTGTCCAACATAGCTTCATTACTCCCAGCCATTGAGTTGAGAGCCAGCCTTGGGCTGTCAGGTAGCAGCAGACAATCTAATTTCCTTGCCTTAGCTTCCTCATTTGTAACCTGTGGGAAAACATTTACCCTCTACTTTCTTTCTTTCTCCCAGCACCCTCCAGAAATGTGAATCATGTCAGGTGACATCTATTAAGCATGGCAAGTTGGGTACAAAGGCAGAACTGTGGTGGATGGTATGGGAGAGCTCGGGGCACGGGGCAGAGGTATTGGGGGACTGGCCATCAAAACCTCTGTGGTTTGGAGTGGGATGAAATGGAGCTGCACACCCTCCTTAGGGTGCTGTGAGCAGTTCCATGCTGATCAGACGCATGCCCCTCAGGTTATATCACCCACAGGGACGGAGGTGGGATGTGGTTTAGAAAGTCAGTCACACACAAACTTTCTCCAGGCTCATTCTCTGACCCCAGATGGACAAGCAGCTATGCTTTTTGCTCTCAGGATACTTACAAAGGGGCAAGAGATGGTTTAATATCAGGAAGAAAGTCTCAATGACATGAATAACCATTGCTCAATGCTTTTCTTTATGCATCTATTTTATAAAATGAGGAAAACAAAGGGGCACATTACTGCTCTCCCCCCTCCCCCCAAGTTATGTAGTGGGATGTGCCAGAGAAGGGATTTAAACTCAAATCTGGGGGTTCCAAAGTCTGTGTTCTTTCCAGGTAGGAAAACCTGATTCTGGACCCCGCAAAGACTGTTGTAGTTCCCAGGTCTCTCTTCTGCCCTTCTGGAGTATTGTTGTGAAAGCCTTTCTCTCAGCCACGTGATGTTTGTGTGTTCTTTTTTCTGCTCAAAGTCTCAGCCCTTCCCCCCCTCCCCCTTCATTTCGGCCAGCCGGCCTAGGCCCTGCAGGGATGTGGGTTTAACCCGTGAACCTCCCCGAGGTGAACACATCCCATCCACTTCTCTGGTGGCCAGAAACTTCCATGTCTTTCTTCCCTCCCTTCAGTTTACCTCTTGTGACTTGGGAGGAGAGTGAGCTCTTAGCAGGTGAGAGAAACCTGTACTAAAAGGTGTGAATGACTTTGGACCTTTGTTCGAAGTGTGGATTTTCTAAGACCCCCTTGGGGAGGTGAGATATTGTGACACTGTTGATGTGGCTCTGGAGGTATTCCTAGGTGAAAAGATGGAATGCAGTGACTGAGGCTTTGTCCTGTCTCTGAAAGTGCACTGGCCTGGCTGTGGGGGCCCTAGAGTCTGGTGTCAGTGCACTGACAGGCTGATTGACCTTGGGCCCATCACTCCCTGTTCTGGACCTCCCTGCCTCTCTGTAACATGAGGGGTTTGTACCAGATGGTCCCTCAAGTCCTTTCAGCCTACAAAGTTCTACAACTTAAGATGACTCCATTAGGAAATACAGAACCCAAGCTCTCTTTCTTTCCCCTGTTGCCGTTTTAAAGCTAAGGTTTACTTTTCAGCTCATGTTAATTAGAAAGCTTTAGTGCATGCTTTGGAAGGAGCTGGGAGAAATTCCAGGGCTCCTGAGACATCAAGGGTGGAAAGTTTCACAGTAAGGACAAGTTCAAACAGGATACCCCTAGGGTCTGGGGACAGGATACAACCTTGGCTGCTCATTTACCTAAGGGAACACAGCTCAGTGCTTTGGGACTTGCCCCAGGCTGCCTAATTAGCACCTTTGTGTGGCAGAAACCCAGCAGGCCAGCTGGTCCAGAGCCCCCTCAGCTTAGGGACCCTTGCGTACCAGCAGCCACAACCTTCCTTCCCAGCCCACTCTCCCACCTCCCTTGCCTTTCAGTTATCCCCTCTCCTCCAGCTGCACCAGCCCACACTGGCCCCAAGTATACTTCCTAGCCTTCTGGCCACCTTCTTTCACTTAGGCCTTCTCTGTCCCATCCTCATCCTCTCTACCTGTTGATGTCACCCCCCATCCTTTTGTGCCTAGTCTTCCCTTACCACCCAGACTAGGCTGGGGTAGGTGATAGGTAAGGGAGCTGAGCTTGGCACAGGGCCCGGTCCATGGAACATAATGTAAACTGGACTACAGGGCAGTGGGGGGAGGAGGAGCACATCCACGGACCAGTTCACATTGAGTAGTGCGCCTGGTCACCTGCCTGGTGTGAGGCTGAGCTTTGTGGATGTAACAAAGGTGTGTACAGCACACTTACCTTGGTGAGCCCAGCACCATTGAGGGACAATTGCAGGGCCGTCCATGATAAACTGAGTCCATTAACAGGGAGAGTCTGGGATCTGGGTCCGGTCGGACTCTTGCCATTGGCTTATTTGCAGGTCGTGGGTCAGTCCCAGGACCTCTCTGAAGTTTCCTCTTTAATAGAATGAGAAGGTTGGGTGGGTCTTCCCCAAGGCTCTTTCAGCTCTGCCTAGTTGACAGTTGCCATTTGTCAAGTGCTTTCTAGTGTCAGGCAGTGGGAAGCGCCTAACAGGCCTAATCTCATCGAATCCTCCCAACACCAGGCTCTTTTATTCGCCCTCATTTTATAGATGAGGAACCTAAGGTCCAGAGCTGAGGTTGCAGTCCAGTGGCCCTCGTTCAGATCCACTCCACAGATGTCTTTTGTTTGGGCCCGGTTGATGTTTTATCAGAATCAACATTTAAACACGGAAGAGATTTCATAAAAAGAGAGATTTCTGGCTTTTTATTGTTGTCAGACCTAATTACATTGACGTACTGCCCTGTGGCACCTATTGGCTGGATCTGAGTCTCAGCCATGGAGCCTGTGCTTCCCTGACCCCTCAGTCTTGGCACAACATGGGAATGTGCCTGTATGCCCAGCTGGTATCACCTGATTTAAGGCTGCACTGTAACTCCCACCACGTAGGTCACACAGTACTCTGTTAGAGGCAGGAGTCAAACGCAGCTCTCTAGGACTTTAAACCATGACCACCCTGCTGCTTTTCTGAGTTGTTTCTAAATCCCAGCAGGGATTCTTGGGCCCTCTGTTGGAACATAGGAGATCTTCATCAGGTCTCTAGACGAGGAAGTTGGCAAGAATCCCTCTTTCAGAAAGGTTTAAGCATCTAGCCCTGTCCCATGGTGCTGTTGCAGTGAGGCGGCATCTACCTGCTCATCTTTTTAGTCCAGGGAAAATCCATCTCCTTGTCATATGGTATGTCCTTTTCAAATTAATTTGGTGTAATTTTTTTTTTTTCTACTGCCAGGCTTCTTGCACCCTGGCTTCTATTTACTGGAGTGTTGAAACCAGGAGATCTCACCTCTTCTCCCCTAGGAGAATTGCCAAAATGCTACACAAAGAGCTAGTATTTTGCCCCAGGCAAATGGAGGCAGGAAATAGGGATGTCTGTTCAGACTGTAGATGCCTCCGGGGTTGGTCAGGGGTCCCTGAGGGCCAGGCAGGCAGGATGCTGGACCTCCCATACAGGGTGGAGCCCCCGAGGGGAGCTCTGGTGGAGGTTGAGGTTTCCTGCACTTGGTGTTGGTCTCTCCAGCTGTTTCCTCCTGATAGCGCTGTTGGACAATGCCACGGTGACTCAACTCCCAGCATCGTGGATGAACAATAGTAGATTTGTCTAGGGTCAGCTAGGGAACTGCGGTTTTACCAGTCACCTGCTTCCAGGCTCCCAGTTGGGAGGAGCCAGTGGCACCTTGAATGGTTTCCCTGCTTGGTCTTAGTGCCCTGGTTGGGTTGATTTCAGGCTGCTGCTTTTTGGTTTCCCTAAGCATGTCCTCAATCCTTTGTTCACAGCTGATCCAGAGCTTTTGTGGCTCCATGCTGACCAGCTGCCCGCCTGCCATCCAAGTCAAGCTTTGCCAGACCTCCCTTACCCTTGGTTTGAGGTTCAGTGGTTTGGTGCAGTCCGTGAAGGCTCTGAGTCTCTGCCCAGGCATTCAGGACCTGGATGAGCTTCAGATGAGAAAGGCAGCTGTGTGATTTGTTAATCTCCTCCAGTGGGTAGAGGATTAAGCAATTTTTTGGTGGGTTTGTTATTATGTATTATGTGTTTTTTTCTGTGAGTTATCTAACTGTGTCCTTCCAGTAACTCTCTCAGGGAGGTATCATCACCCCTCTTTTACAGATGAGGCGTCGTAGGGACTTTGGGTAAAGAGCTTGCCCAAGATGTCAGATCCTTCTCACTTTGAAGTGCTGTGACATATGACTTCCTAGGCAGGGACCTGGGTGTGTGAAAGATTTTAAAAAACAGTGTGAACCAATGATAGAAGATGAGTATTGGACGTGTTTGAAGGCAGCCATGTAAAGGTGAATGGGGCCTGGAGTTTACAGCAGAGTAGGGGAAACACTCCTGTTCTCGGCTAAGTCTGATGCAAAACAGTGTGATTGGTGCTAACAGGGGGGCTGCTGGAGGGATTTGGAACTACACCTTCATCTGGTATATGACCAATTGGCTGAAGAGACACTTTAAAACAGAAGTGCACAACCCATGGACACAGACAATAGGGTGGTGAAGGCCTGGGGTGCGGGGGGGAGGGAGGGGTTGGTGGTAGAAGTGGGTTAGAAGAAGTCAGTGGGGGAAAAAAGGGGATATATGTAATACTTTCAACAACAAAGAAAAAAAAAAACACCCCCCAAAACAGAAGTGGTAAATTCCTGTCAGCATGATTGAAACTGGTCCATGTAGAAAATGCCGAGATACAGTGCCGTTTTTGTCTAGAGTTGCAAAATTGCAACATTGCTTAGAATTATTATTATTATTTTAGTCTTCACTCAAGGATATGTTTTTATTGAGTTTAAGATAGATAGATAGATAGATAGATAGATAGATAGATAGAGATATCAATTGGTTGCCTCCTGTGCACTCCCGACTGGGGATCCAATCCACAACCTAGGTATGTGCCCTGAGCAGGAATCAAACCTGTGACCTTTCGGTGCATGGGACAATGCTCCAACCAACTGAACCACCAGGCCAGGGCTGATTTTTGTTCTTTTTTATGTTCTTCTGTAATGTCTAAAATTTCTTTAGTGAACAGTAACTACAACAACAGCATCTTGGTGTTCCCCAGGACCTCGCCCTGTAAAATGAGGTCTCTAGTCCTTTCCAAAGCATGGCATTAACTGTGTGTGAGGAGGTGCCTCCTCTTCCTTTCCTTCTCTGTCACACTCTACCTCCTCCAGTCCTCTCCCTTAATTGGCTGTAGATTTATAACTGAAGAATGATTTTTAAAAATATGTATATATTTATTGGTTGTTTCCGAATACTGTGACAAGAGAGATGTTTCATATTTCTTACTCTAAAAAAAACCCCTAATTTAAGTTCCTTCCCACCTATGTGATCCCAATTGATTTTTTTCTTTTTAGTTCAGATGGTCTTTTTCAGAAGAATTTTCTGCTCCTGCCTTAAATGGCCTCTGAAAGCCCAATTTAAAATGATACCTTGTTGGCCTATTAGGAATAGCAGTCCTGCCTGGTTTCACGAGAGGAGTGGTAAAGAGGGAAGCTTGCTGTTTTAACAAAGTTTTCTGGCTGACGCTAAGCTTGAAACTGACCCCCAAGTGAGCCCAGAGAACACTTGTGATCCTTACTCAAGAACAGCCTCTTTGAGGTGAAGGGATTGAGAAGTACTAATTGACAGTTACAAAATAGTCACGGGGATATAAAGTACAGCATAGGGAATAGAGTAAAAAAATATTGTGGTAACTATATATGGTGTCAGAAGGGTACTAGACCTTTTGGGGGGATCACTTTGTAAGTTATATAAATGTGTAACTGCTATCCTGTTCACCTATTATAATATTGAATGTCAACTGTAATTGAAAAAAATTAGAAAAAAGAAAACATGCTCAATATAATAAATACATAGAAGTAAGGAGAACACAATAAAACTCTCTTATAATCATACCACTCTGAGAAAACCATAGTTGCCATTTGGGTATTTGAATATTCACATTTCTATCCAATTATATAATCACTAGAGGCCCGATGCATGAAATTCGTGCAAGAGTAGGCTTTCCTTCCCCCAGCTGCCGTCACCAGCTTCCCTCTGGCACCCAGGACCCGAGCTTCCCTCGCAGCCCCGGCTTCATCCGGAAGGTCGTCTGGAAGGATGTCCGGTCTAATTAGCACATTATGCTTTTATTATTATAGATATATTGACATTTTTACAAAAATAGTGTCTGTCATATGATATATTCCATTTATTTCTGTCATTTAACATTATTTATTGTAAACAACTCTGACATCAGTAAATATTTTTCTATAATTTTTTTAAAAAGAGCCTTTTTGTTTGTGTTTTGTGGATAGAGATCAGGAATTAGTATATCACTCGGCATTTAAGGCCCATAAACATGTTGTTTGGATAAATACTGGCTTTTTGGGCAATATTCACTCCCAACAATGAGATTTCCTATGAGTTTGTTGTATTCAAGAGTCCAAAGAAAATGGTATCCTGTAGTGGTTAAGAAAAGAGGTTTTGGATCATAGAGATTCAGATCCTGGCTCACTAGCATAGTGATTGTGAGCACTTCTCTTAACTTCTTGGAGCCTCACTTTCCTCCCTCTGTAAAATGAGTGTAATCCTAAAACCTCATAGGGGTGTGATAAGGATTAAATAAGATGATGCTTATAAAGTATTTAATACAGGATCAATAAATATCTGACTAATATTAAAATGGTAATTTTGTTATTTTTGTAGAGGTTCCCCCATCCTGTTTGGCTCTCAACTTGTGTGGGCCAGGAACGTGGGTTCAGTGGCCCATTATCTTAAAGATCCAGAGCCCTGATCTCTTTCTTTCCCCCAGTTCCACCTTTAGGACCCCAGCACTCCTCCTTTGGACAGGCAAACACCAGAAGGGCTGATCTCCTTTACCTTCTTGAGTATTCTCACTTAATGGGGAATAAACTTTCAAAACATAGAAGGCCTGTTCTCAGATCATTTTCAAGGGGGCTTTAAATACAAAAGGATAAATCCCCCTGCCCCCAGAATTGCCTTCTTCCCCCTTGCACATCCCAACAAGGCTGCTTGGGTTACCACTCTCTGTTCCTCACTGGTTAGAGCAAAGACAAAAACTCCAAGGTTCAGTGGTTATCACCATCACCACCAGCATTTTTTTTTCTTAATTTTTTATTGTGGCAAAAATATATAACATTTATTATTTTAACCATTTTTAAGTGACCAAGTTTAGTAGTGTATTAGTGTTCTCCAGAGAGACAGAACCCATGGGATACACACACACATATTTTATATCTATCTATATAAAACCCTAATATGCAAATCGACTGAATAGCAGAATGACCGGTCGCTATGATGTGCACTGTCCTCCAGGGGGCAGACGCTCAACACAGGAGCTGCCCCCAGCCTGCAGGCCCTGACTAGCGGCAGCGGCGGCAGTGGGGATGGAGCTGGCAAGTGGGCGGCACCAGGCCAGCCAAGGCGGGTGCAAATGGGGAACCCCGATCACCCTGTGGGTCACCCCACAGATTGGCCCTGATGGCCGGCCAGGCCTAGGGGCCCTATCCGTGCACTAATTTCGTGCACTGAGCCTCTAGTATAGTATAAATTGAATTGGCTCACGTGATTATGAAGGCTGAGAAGTCCCACTGTCTACCATCTGCAAGCTGGAGACCCAGGTGGTGTATTCTGAGCCCAGTCCAAAGGCCTGAAGACCAGGGGAGCTGATGGTGTAAATCCTAGTATGAGGGTAGGAGAAGATGAGGTCGGCTGTCTCAGCTCAAGCAGTGAGGCAGGAAAAAGGCAAATATCTACTTTCTCCACTTTTTATTCTGTTCAGGCCCTCAACTGATTAGATCAGGGGTGGGGACCCTTTTGTCTGCCAAGGGCTATTTAGATATTTATAACATTATTCGAGGTCCATACAAAATTATCAAATTAAAAATTAGCCTGCTATATTTGGTCAAGCATTTAATTAACTCACCCCTAATGCCTAGGCAGGGCCAGACCAAATGATTTCTTGGGCCTTATATGGCCTGCAGGCTGGATGTTCCCTAACCTGGATTAGATGATGCCAAGCTACATCGAGTACACCAATTCAAAAGCTGATCTTGTCCAGAAAAACCTCTCACAGACATACCCAGAAATAATGTTTAATCTGGGCACACCATGGCTAGTCCAGTTACACATAAAATTTAGCCTCACAAGTGGCATGAAGTGCATTCACATTATTGTCTAACCATCACTACCATCCATCTCCAGAATTTTTATAATTTCAGTCTGAACTTCTGAACCCATTAAATATGAACTCCCCATTCTCTCCCCAACCCTCTGCCCCTGGCAACTACCACTCTACTTTCTGTCTCTATGAATTTGACTATTCTAGGACCTCCTGTAAGTGCAGTCATACAGTATTTGTCCTTTTATTACAGGCTTATTTCACTTAGCATAATGTCCTCAAGGTTCACCCATGTTGTAGCATGTATCCGAATTTCATTCTTTTTTAGGCTGAATAATAAATTTCATTGTATGTATAGATCATATTTTGTTTATCCATTTATCTGTTTATGGATTCTTGGGTTGTTTCCACCTTTTGGCTATTGTGTATTATCATATTTTAAAATTAAATTCCCACCATCCTCTTTTTGAGTCATTCCAGTGATTCTCCAGCACATGTGTATTAATGTGCCTGCGTGTGCGCATGCACACACATGACTTTGTGTAATTGAAGTGATGAATGCACACCTTTAGTAATAATACATGTATAGGTATATTTTCCTGTGCATTGGATCCATTTATCCATTTCCCTAATCAGTCTGTAAATGCTCTGAGGCCAGGAACTATGCTTAATAATTACTTTTACTAGCTCTTGAGAGTCCGTTTTAGGAAGTGGTAAAAGATCTTGGTTAAGACTGTGGGTTCTGAGGTCAGACCTCATGGGTTTATTTCCCACTTCTACCACATACTGGTTTGTCATTGCAGAAGTCACTTACCTCTTCAGCACGGTTTGTCCGCATTTGAACAATGGTGATGATGGTAATAACCAACTGCATAGGTCCATTACAGAAATGAAAAGAGATAATCCATATGTAGGGTTTAGCAGTGTCTGATACACCATAACCCCTTAACTGTTGGCCTAAGAAAAAGTTGAGATCTTAATATCCCTTTCAGAATTTGCCTCTTTTGTCCTCATAGTTTCTTTGTGAGGTGGCTGAAGAGGAAGATGAATGGATCTCCTGTGGATCTGAGTCCCAGGGTTATGGGGAAAGCCATGCGGAACCAGGCAGAGTTAGAGCCCTGCTTACTGCTACGCTCTACTTTCCCCCATTGCCCTTAGTCTCTGCTTTTCCCCATTGCCCTCTGCCCCTGTTCAGGTGGTTTGGACTCTGAGCACCCCAGGCCCTGGGTTTTCTTTGATGCCTTCCGCGAGTCCTCCTGCCTGCATGGGCTGCTGATTAGTGGCAGCGAGGGGAGCCTTAGGCCCCACACTGAAGGACTCCTTTAAGAGGGTGCTGTTGGGATGCCCAGTGGGTCACTTCCCAGCTGCTTGGCTGCCTGTGCCTGTGGCCAGTCCTGCCCCACCAGCTGAGTGAGCTGGTGAAAACAGAAGTTTTTCTTTTTTTTCCTACTTAACAAAAATTTCCCAAATACTTGCTGGATCCTCTCACAATTTCTTCTTAGCATCAGCTTCTAGCTTTCTGGCCATAGGCAGGTGAGGAGAAGGTTCTGCCACGTGAGGCTAATTTTCTGCTCTGGAGAGACTTCTGCTTGAAGCAGAAGGTGGAGCTGGGCAGGTAAGTTCAAAGGCAGTCACCCCTCAAGTCAGGCGAGAGGGCTTCTCGAGAGTGGCACTCAGGACTGGCCTGTGGCACGGTGGCCACGTGGCACTCACTACCTACCTGACCTTGAGCAAGCTGCTCTGCTTTTCAGCCTCTGTCCTCATCAGTGAGATGAGATAATAATAGTGTCTGCCCACGGAGATGTGAGGACTCAGTGAGATAATCCCTGGAAAATGCTTAGCATAGTGTCTGGCACACATGGGGATGCGCTAAAAACATAAGTTACTTCTATTTTTATTGGCAAACTTTGTTTTTGCTATTCCAAGCCATCCGCTTCTCTACACCTTTTCTCTTTTTTGGCAACCCTGAGTCCTCTAGGATCCCAGTGTCCTTGAATGGTTCCTTCTCTCCGGTGGTGAAACCCACTCTTGGGAACAGGCCTCATATTGTAGCCACATTAGATTTTAAGGGTAGGAACTTCAAGGTCATCTGGACCAGTCCCCATCTGATACCCGTCCTTGCTGAGTGGGGCCTTTGCTTTTCTTTTACCTTCTCACCTCCTTTGACAGGGAGCTCTCCACCTGCTTATATAGTTTACTCTGTCTTTGTAATGCTTTCCACTTTTGGGGAAAAAAGGAACTGAACGTTTATGGAGCCCTTTATTTGCCAGGGGCCGCTAGGCACATTCATGATCTCATTTCATTGCCCCGCCAGGCCTTGGAGCCTGTTGATGGTGTTATTCCAATTTGCACAGATGAGAAAACAGGCACAACAAGGCTGGGTAAATCCCTAAAGGTCACATGGGAGAAGGTGATAGTGGGACTTGATTAAGCGTGGACTGTGTGAAGCTATAGCCGTGTTCTCCGCATGGATGCTGATATATAGTGTAGAGGCCAATAGCACAGGCGCCCAGCTCCTCCACTTACTGTGTGACTGTGGGCCAGTTCCCTACCTTCTCTAAGCCTCTGTTTATTCTGAAAATGGAAATAATAGTAACATCTTATGCTGATCAAGCCATTGGCACAGTGCCTGGCACGTGGTGATGTGCAGGGAATGTTAGCCCTCATGCGCACTGTACTGTCAGAGTTTGACCTCTGGGTGGCTCCTTCTGTCCTCTGACCACTTCTGGATAGGCCCTTGGGCATTGACATCAGGTATCATGTCCCTCTCAAAGCCCTCTCCATTTTTTACAAAATTATTTTTTTATTGTGGTAAATACATAAATAACATAAAATTAACCATTTTAAAGTACAATTCATTGGCATTAAGTCCATTCACTGTGTTGTAAAACCATCCCTGCTCCTTAGTTCCCTAACTTTTTCATTGCCCCAAACAGAAAGCTGCACCCTTCGACATCTCCCCCCACCCCCATACACCTCAGCCCCTGGCAACCACTGATCTGATGTCTGTGGATTTGCCTATTCTGGACATTTTGTATAAATAAAATCATTCAAATATGTGACCTTTTGTCCCTGGCATATTTCAGTACTTAGCATAATATTTTCAAGATTCATTCATGTGTAGCATGTATCAGTACTTCATTTCTTTTATGGCTTAAATAATATTTCATGGCAGTATTTAGCATATTTTGTTTATACATTCATCTGTTGATGGACATTTGGGTTGTTTCCATCTTTTGATTATTGCGAATAGACCTGTTATGAACATTCATGCACAAGTTTTTGTTTGGACACCTGTTTTCATTCTTTTGGGTATATACCTGGATCATATGGTAATTTTATGTTTAACATTTTGAGGAACTGTCAAACTATTTCCACAGTGGCTACACCATTTTACATTCCCACCAGCAATATATGAAGGTTCCGATTTCTTTCTGTCCTTGCCAACACTTGTTATTTTCCATTTAAAAAGAATTAAAAACAATTATGACCAGCCTGGTGGGAGTGAAGTGGTATTTCATTGTGGTTTTGATTTGCACTTTCCTGATGACAATGGCATTGAGCATTCTCCTTCAGTTTTAACATTCCGACGTTCTCTTGACCCAGTTCTCAGGTCCTCCATTATTTATTCATGCTTTTCAGAACGTGGCCCCATTTGTGTAGATCCTGTTAAAAATGCCCAGGTCCAGCGCAGGCCTCCAGCTAGTTTGGGACCAGCCTGGCGTGGGAGACTCCCACTTCTCAAGTTCCTGATATGCTGCTTTCCAGTATCCAGTCTCGTCTTGGTAGCATCATCCTTCCCTCTAGCTCGTGGAGCTCCACAGGTTCTGCTTTTAATCCCTAGTGGTCATAGATGATTCAGCCTTGTCCTGTCCACTCCTGGTTAGCCAGCTCTCTCTTTCCCCTACGTCAGGGTATGGACAGATGCCTCCCTGGAGCCTGGCACAGAACTCTTCCTCCCCTTTGGGCAGTTATTAATCCACCAGGTTATTGCTGCCTCCAGCCCGAATGTCCCCACCGTCTCCACAGGATTATTCTGAGAGCTTTGCTTCCCAGAGACCAGTAACCTTGTTCCTTCTGTGAGTGATTGGAAGGCACTGTTTTTCATCTCTTGGGTGGGTTTACGGTTTCAGGCCTATTTCTGACCAGGAATCAAAGACTGCCCCTCAGTGGAGGAATTTCAGGCATGAACGAGCAGATGGATGAGGTATTTTGGGGGGCAGAGATTTTTGTCTCTGTGCTCCAGAAACCACTCCACCATCTGCCTCGGTGCTAGAGACCCCACCCATCCTGGAAAAGACATGGGCTCTCTTCCTGCTCTCTGGCCTGTCCTCTGAGACCTGCCTGCCTCCCCAGGCACGTTCCTTACCCGGATAGGGTTTGGCATAAAGTGCTTACTTCAAAATAATGCTCAATTACATGAAAATATGGTTGCTGCAAAAAAATAAAAATAAAAAAAATCATAAAAGTAATAGAATAAAATGTGAGAGAGCCCATTTTCATGCCTGTCCCTCAACCCCCATGTCCTTCCTAGGGGAAATCACAGGTGAAACTTGGCCTGGATTCTGGATTCTTCCAGGCCTTTTATTCCAATGTTTTAATTCCCCCATCCCCCCCATTGACTCTCATCTAAGAGAAGCTCCAAATGAAATAACATCATCAGACAACTCAAACAAAATGAGTTCAGATATGCCCTAGAACAGTCGTGGGCAAACTATGGCCCGCGGGGCCGGATCCGGCCTCCTTTTATTCCAATGTTTTAATTCCCCCATCCCCCCATTGACTCTCATCTAAGAGAAGCTCCAAACGAAATAACACCATCAGACTGAACTCAAACAAAATGAGTTCAGATATGCCCTAGAATGATGCTTCTTGAAAGCTGGACAGCATTTGGCTTTTTTCTCCTTAGCTGGCTCTAACTAACTCTGTTGTGTGGAGGTGAATGAGGGGTAACTGGGAAGGAAAACCCTGATGAGGAGGGTGGAGGATCTCAGGGGTAGAGGATCTCAAGAATCAGATACCAAGAAAATGGGTGGTAAAGGGCAGGAGAGGGAACTGCCATTGTGATCATCCGCCACCACACAAGTGTACGAGCTAGACAGCGGCCTGGTTTCCATTCCAGCTCAACACTTACTGGTTGTGTCACTTTGGGCGAGTGCAGTTTACTGAACCTCCCTGGGTCTTTGTTTCTTCTAGAATGAAGAGTCAACACCTCGGGTGGTTGTGAGGCATTATAGGAAACAGTGCCTGAGAAGGTTTGGTGAAAGGGTTAGGCTCTCTGTCCTCACTGTCAGGTGAAGGGTTAGTGCTTTCCTTCCTTTGCCAGTGTCAGCTCAGCGTCAGCCTTGGCCTTCCTCTTCAACCTGTCTTCGTGAGGCTGGAGCAGAGCTAAGGTAGTGGCAATGCTAAAAATAGCAGCCTCACCACCAGCACAGGGGTGTTCAATGCATTTTTACTGTATGAATGGGTGATGGGTTGAGGCTTCCCCCTTCTCAAGATGAGAGTATAGTGGGAACAGTTACACAATTAGCTGTTATTGGTCATCGACACATTAGTATGAATTAGTGTCATAGATAATTTTACCTGAAAGGGTTCCAAGAAATGATCCTTTGTTCTACAAAAGGGGAAGTTGTAAGGCTCTAGGAAGGAAGAAACTTGCTGAGTGTCATGTAGCCAGTTAGTGGCCAGTTGAGGCTGGGGCCCAGATCTCCTGATTTTTATTGTGCCCTGTGCTTTCTGCTAGCTTCTGCCTCACATAGCTGGTCTCTCACCCACAATCCAGGTGTGCCGGGCTGACTGATGGTCATTGAGACCTGCTGGTGGCCTTCTGGCCTGTTGCCTGCTCTTATTTGTCATGGCCACTAGATGGCAGCAGGAAACATAAATTTCTCTCCCATGTTGATTTTATTCAGGTCAAGACCTTTGCTCTAGACTAGGTGAATCAGCCATCATTTCTTGGGTGGCACAGGGATTCTCAAATTCCACACATCACTGGTTCCAGGATGGGTCTGTGGAAAGGCTGGGATGAAGCCAAGGCAGCCTAACATCCACTGTCTCACAACATTCGTGAAAAGTGGCTGTCTCAGCTCAAACAGTCCCCAGGAGGTGCCTTCTCCAGAGCCCTCTATGTGCCCAGACTCTTTTAGCAGAGCTCCCGCTATTGGGAAAGTCTTATCCTTTGTCCCAGGCTGGGTTTTAGTGCCTTAAATGGACCAAAAGCTGAGACCCAGTGTCACTGAGGACAGTCCAGTTGCTCCCTGTGGAGTCCCCAGCTTGGCAGCCTGTGCACATACTGACGGTTCAGTGTTGGTGGTGGAAGGACAGCGGCATGAGGCCAAGGACCTGCATAGTGATGCCTAATAGCAGACATCTACAAATACTCACTCAAGCCAGGGATAGCGCTCATCCTCTCTCAACGTTAACTCTTTGACTCCTTACACACAGCTGGTGGTGTGTGGGGCCTCGGATCCAGGCAGGCTGCTCCAGAGCCTGGTTCCGACAGAACCCCCCACCCCTGAGCGCCATCATCCTTAAGCCCTTTGCTTATCACTCGACATGGTTCCTCCTATCTCCCACGGTTTCACGTGGTCTTCCCAATGGCCCTGTGTCAGGTACTGGGGTATTCTCTTTACAGATGAGGAAGTTGAGGCTCAGAGAAGGTAAGGATGTGTCCAACACTTCAAAGCAGGATGCTAACTCAGTCATTATTTTTGTTTTCGCCCACACGCGGTGGCCTCTAATTTGTAGTGAAGCAGGTGTGTGTATTGGGGGGTTAGTGGGAGTGGGAGAAGCACTCACCCCATCTTAAGGTCAGGGTGACTGTCAGGAAACCTATCCTGTTATTTTATAGTCACATCTAACACCTCTGTAAGGGGACAGTGTTTGCAGGTGCCCTGTGGGAAGCCTAGGCCCCTAGCCTGTAAGTGAACAGGGACGGGGTTGGAGAGCAGATGAGATCGGGAGGTGGCCACCTGGCCACCACCTCCTCCCTCCGAGCATCCCAGCATCGGGTCCTGAGTGGGAGGCAGGGTGGAGGGGAGGTTGGCCTGGGACAAGCCCCAGCTCACACTTGGCACTGTGGAACTGCCAGTTGGTCTCAGCTGCCAGAACCTTCCACGGGCCGTCATGCCAGGAAGGCTTGGGCCAAGTGTTTGTGGGGGGTTTTTGTTCTGGGAACCAACTTTCTGTTGACCTTTTGAGTTACAAGTGCTTCTCTGGGCTCCTCTGAAGCAAGGGGGCTTTTGCTGAGACCCCCTTTAAAGGTGAACCCTTCCTGGTGCAGCACCTTTTCAACTCAGGGCAGCAGTGGGGTGGCTCCGTGCTTCTCCTTGTCTTCTTTCCTCTCCAAGATGGGTTTCCTCGAGGTCCTGGTCCTCCATCCCCATTCGCACCCTCTCTGGGCACGGGTGTGGGGCCCATTATGGCCATCAGCTTCGGCAAAACTGCAGCTGGTGACTGACAGGAGTGGATGGGAAGATGGGTGCTGGCCATGCCTATCCTTCCCTGGACCATCTGCTTCTGGTCACCCCAGGCCCCCCACCTCTTCTCATTGGAGGACCCATGTGTCTGCCTCTGAAGCCCAGTTTCTGTCCCAACTCCCTGCTCTCCCAGATCTCTACCTCCTGCATCCCACGGCACTCCTGGCTTCATATCCAGTGGGTTCTGCCAGTACACGCAGCCCCTTGGGCACCTGACATCCACACCCGCCTGTATTTGGGCCCCAGTGGAGCGTTGCCCCCTGGGTTGCCAATTCAAGGGCTTCTGCTTTCCAGCCAGACGCCCACAGGACTGTGTCTCAGGCTCTAACATCCTGCTTGGCTTGTTCTCTTCCCCCCACCCGCAGCTCCAGCTGTAGCCTCCCTGTTGTGCTCCTGGCAGTAGGCTTACTTGGGGTGGGGGTGCGGGGCTCCTTTCCCCTTGGCCTCTTCTCTCTATATTACGTCAGCTTCCAGCCCAATACCCCTGGGGTCTAGTAAGGGAGGGCGTTTTATTAATTTTTTTCCAGGGAAAATAATTTCACCTCTTGTCAGTGGATTTCTGCATTCAGTTCTTTAGGGGCTTGACTTCTTCCAGGCATTCTATCCCAGCCTCCTTGATGCTCAAGGGATGGGGCAGCTTTGTTTCCTTAAACTAGGGCCCTTGCTGGCCCTGGGGCTGGAGGACGGCAGTGTGGGGAGTGGGAGAACTCAGAGCTGACTCAGGGGTCTGGGGCTGGGCTTCTCTTTGCTGCTGTGTGACCTCAGGTTTGGCCCTTTCCCTCTCTGGACCTTGGCTTCCCCCTCACTTGCCTAGGATTACATTTGTTATTTGCAGTGGTGAGAGGGCTCTGACAGTCTTGTTAGTGTAATTTTTCCCATTCTGCCCCACCTGTGGGCTGGCAGGTGTTGCTGGAGGCTGGGAAGCTGGCACACCTGTTATGGACAGAGATGCTCATCAGTGCCGAGGAAGACCAGATTTCTGCCTGGGGTGGGGGTTGTGAAGTGCAGGACCAAGCCAAGAAGGAAAACTAGCTTTGTCTCCCTGCTGGTTCTCATTTACTGCCTCCTGGAGTCATGACTATTAGAGGAAGGAGCCAGTCCAGGGGCGAATCGGTCAAGGGCAGAGGCCTGGTGTCCTGCTCTTGTGGACCTCTTCTCTCGCTCACCTTTTCCCAGTGTCTTCTGTGGCTTTCCTCCATCCACCTCCTTTCCTTTGCTTTCCTTTCCTCTCTGCCTCTCACCATGCCGCCTCAGGCTGCTGACCCCCAGCCCTGCTCACGCCTCCCCTGCCTCTGGGAAGGTGGGAGCCCAGGGCCGCAGGCTGGGGGTGTCCTGGGGAAGGAACTTGTGGGCCTCTGCCCTACCCCCTCCCTGCACAAATGCCTTAGGCCCCAGCCCCCTCCCCAGGGCCCACATCTGGCCAGAGTGCTCAGTTTTCCTGGCTGTAAATTGCCTCCTGCTACCCCTTGGCATCTTCTCAGGTTTCTGCTTCATGAGCGTTTATTTCTCTTGGGGGATTCAGAGAGGGATGGCGGCCCAGTCCTTCCTTCGTCTGTCTGAGGCCGTAGAGAGAAATCCCTGGACATGTTGTCAGTGACCCTTCTGTCCAAGTCTTGGGTGAGCTGTGGTTTTTAGCAGGTGGCTGAGCAGGAACCAGTTTTAATTAGATTTCCCCCTCTTCTGTTCACACTTTCCCTCTTCTTCTTACTCATCAGAGGCCAGCCTGCCCCATGTGTCCCCTTACTATGCTGTGGGAGGGACTTTCTCCCCCCAGCCTAACATTTGTGGGACAACTTGGAGACAATGGTACTCTCTTCAACCTGCTCTGCCTCACTCCCTCCTTGACACACCCCTTGACAGAGTTTGCGACCTGTAGGATCCATGGCACAAAACCTTCTTTAGGGTTTCCCTCTAGTCCATCGGGGGCTCAGATTACTGCACCCCCTGTTCCCCAGAAGTATGGGAACAGTCGATTCTAGCTGGTCCCAAGGGATTTGCTCTGTACCTCTTTAGCTCTTGGTTATCCACATACCTGGGGAAGCCTTTTGTTTTGATCATGAAAGGGTATCTCAGGGCAACCCACTGAGACAGCCTGAGAAGGAAAATCATCAGGTGAGTGCTGCTTAAGGTGTGTCCTGTAGACCAGGGCTGATGGTGGTGAGGTAAGTGCAGAAATAGCAAGTAAGCATTTAGAAATGATTCTAGTGATGGACATGGCCATGACACTGTGGTGTTTCCTAGGGGAATCTCGAGGGAAGTCCTTGGAATCTGGTGGTTGGAACCAAGGAAACTCTTAGGGATTTTTTGTTGAAGCTGAAGGACTTCAAAAGGGTAAAGCAGTTTGGTTGTTGTTAAAATCTCCAGGAGATCTGCACATATTGTGAAATGTGTCATGGTCCACGATGGACTAGAAATAAAACGCCTGGCATTTGCCACTGACTAGTTGAGCAGTACTGCCCGTGGCACCTAAACCTACTATAGAGTGAGTCCCTACAAAGAAACTGAGAGGGTTTCTTAGGAGAAACTGATTTGGAATGGGAAGTTGAGGAGAATTTGGGAGTTTGATGATAAAGGGTTGAGGAAAGTGCAGGATTTCTTGGGGGAATTTGAACGAGGAAGATTTGTAGTTGGGCACGGGAAGGGAAAAGGTAGTTGGAGTTTGTGTTGGGGGGATGTTGGATATTTGGGGGTTCGATGTATACTCCTTTGAGGTTCCATGGGTGATGATGATTCCAAGGAATATTGGGTTCTTGGGAAAGAACAGAGGGAAGAATGGGTTCAGTAGTGTAGACCAATGGAAATTGGGAGGTTTATAGAAGGCCAAAAAGAAGTTGGGGTTTTATTTGGGATATCAGAAGGAAATTTGGACATGTATTGGGTAAGGACCAAGGGAATTTAGGGTTTATTAGAGAAAGCCAAAGGGAAGTATTGGGGTTTAGTGGGAAAGGGCCATGGAAGTATTGGGGTTCACAGTAGAGGCCAAAAGAGAGGGATTCTGTGCAGGAGGCCAGAGAGGAGCCATGAGATTCCTGATGAGAACCAAGGGGCTTTGGGTCCTTGCCAAAGGGGAAGTTTGGGTTTTCTGTTACACAAGGCGACCTAAGTTTCCAGTCTGTATCAGCTCTCAAATATCCTGTGTCATGAGAAAGTTTTTAAAAAATCTTTCAACCTACCCCCTGAAAACTTGCTCCTTGATGCCAAAACCTTCTTTCTCCCAGCATCCCCAGCTCTGTCAACCCAAGATCTCTGTGCCCATGCTGTGGGAGCACATGGGGTATCTTAACTTAGAGCCTGAAACCCCAGCTCTTTCCACTCTGACTCAAATGGCTTTTCCAGTGCACTCCCTCAGTCCCCCATCATGGCGGTGACGGATGTCCTGCTGCCTCTGGCGCATGCTGTGGGTTCTGGTGTCTGCAGCTTTCCCTCTCCCCTTGCCCATCTCTGCTCCTTGGAGCCCCTCACACCCAGAGTGGCCTCTCTGTCCTCTGGTGCCTGTGGCGCTTCCTCTGGTTCTCTCATTTGGCCTCAGTTTGCATTATGGGTTGTGACAGTTGCCATATTTTGACCTGACTTTTTAGTGTGCACGTGTTTGTCCAACCACACCAGACACAGGGCCTGGTAGCTCTGGCCTTGTGTCTTAATTGCTTGGGAAACATAAAGCCTTTGATAGAAAGGTTTTTGTCTGAGTTGGAACTCCCATCTTTAGCACTCCCTCTCCTCCTTTCCCAGCCTGGCCCAGCCCTGCTCTGTGGACCTTTCAGGGTAGTTGTTGCCATTCCCCCTTTCAGGGACAGCCCCACATCAGAACAAGTCACCTCCTCTGAGTGGGCAGCTTCCTCTAGCTTGGGCACAAGGACCCCACTCCACTTTGCTCAGCAGTGGACTTCTGAAAAGTCAGCCTCTTGGGAAAACTCATAGCTTCTCTTCTTGAGACCAGTAGGTGTCCTGATATTTTCCACTTCCTATATCTGGCCTTTCCCATGTGGCCAACAGGTGAACTGCAAGATTAGGTGCTATAGTATGCCAAGTGCTTACTATGGATCTGTGCTCATAGGAATCCTGTGTGATAGGGGATGTGTGATGAGGAACTTGCCCAACATTATACACATTTTAGAGGCTGAGAGTGGATAGCTTCTGGGTGGTTGCTGCTAGGTCTGGACGCTCTGCTGGGGAGCCTGCTGCTTGCCACTCCCCTGCCCTGGCCTTTATTTTGGAGCACCTATGGGGCACCCCTGCCACCCACCAACACCACCCTCTCTTCCTGGCAGCTGAGTTTTCCCTTCCTCTGACTTTCTTGGGAACCGGATTTGGTTCAGGTTGGTCTCCTCACTGTGGACTGGCCCCTTCCCTGCTTCTGCCTTCTTCCCTTCCCTGAGAAGGGCTGAGACAGTTCCCAGGCTGGTCCTAGCTGTAGGAGAAGGGCTGTGGGATGAAAGGCGATATGTAAATGTAAGGCGATGATTATTTATTTGACAGGGACAGCTGCCTGTGGTAAAGAATGCAATCTCGTAATCCTTTTGTGAAAATTGGATCCGAGGCTCAGCATGTTGCCTGAAACAGCAAAAGGGCATTCCCCCTTTCCCCGCCCCCTCATCCCACCACGCTCTCTTACACACTTCTTGCCATTCTTCCATTCTTGCACTCAGTGTGCCCTGTAGCATGTACATGTGTGGTGTACACATGGCACACAACGTCGTTCTTTGCTTTTTTGACTTCTCACATAACCATGGTACAACTGTCAAAACCAAGCAATTAACATTGGTGTAACATTATTAACCCAATTGTAGACTTTATTTGGATATTTCCACTAATGTCCTTTTTCTATGCCAATATCCTACATTGCATTTATCATGTCTCTTTGGGCTCCTCCAACCTGTGACAGTTCCTTAGTTTTTCCTTGTCTTTCATGATGTTGGCAGCATTAAAGAGTACCAATCAGTCACTTTGCAGAATGTCCCTCACTTTCGGTTTGGCCAATGTTTTCTCATGTTGAGAGTGAGATTATGCATTTTTGGCAAGAATATCCCAGATGCAATGCTGCGTCCTTCTCAGTAACCCTTCTCTAATATGTCTTTGTTTTGGGCAGAATGCTATGGTTTTATGAACACAAATACAATGTGTGCACAAGCTGTCTATTCATTTTCTTCACTGTGCAGCCTGGCATTGGGACTGGTGACTCTGATGGCCAGCTGGGCTGCTCTTTCCACAATGGTTTTGCGGGTCTTTGAGGAGACGTTGTGCGTGATCTCAGCACAGTGAGATTTGTTGCACGTCAGCAGCACATCGGGCTCCTTGATGTGTGGACCAGGAACTTCTGAAAGCCACTGGACAGCATGTGCTTTGTTTTCTTGTTGCTTCTCTAACCAATGCTGGGCATCAAGACCTGGCCCTTGAATTTTCTGCACGTCATACTGTCACTGCCTCTGGGTTTCTGCCAGTTACACTTAATTTTGACATATTGGTCTGACTGGTACTAAGGTGAACCTGTACCCTTTTGTCATGGTTTCATCTTTTTTTGAGCACTTCCTTACTTTTTGGCATCACAAGATACTCTAGACTTATGCTGCATTTTTTTCTGTCATAGCCCTGGAATCCATCACTTCTCTAAGGAGCCCTGGGTCCATTGCTGGAGAATGGTGTTTAGAAACTAAGATCTAGGCACTGGGTGTGTTCATTGCTATGGGAGTGTCATTGCTTCAATGTCCTTGTAGAGAATACAGCTAGGAAATCTATGTATGACAACACATGTGCACACATATACCTTTATTTATTTCTGTTTACCTGTATTTATTTACCTGTATTAAATTACCTATATTACATGTAAATATGTTTTTATTGGTTTCAGAGAGGAAGAGAGAGGAAGCTATAGAAACATCAGTGAGGAGAGAGAATCATTGACTGGCTGCCTCCTGCAGGCCCCCTGCTGGGGATCGAGCCTGCAACCCGGGCATGTGCCCTTGATCGGAATTGAACCTGGGACCCTTCAGTCCACAGGCCCACACTCTATCTCCACTGAGCCAAACTACCTGTATTTATACTTAAAAAATTATGAGTTTGTACTGATTTTCATTTGCTTTTAATTTGGCAGTTTGTGGGTTAGAAGGAACTTGGGAAATCAAATCCAAATTCTCCCCTCACAGAGAACAGAGTCATTGAGAGGGCTCTCATTCTGGCTGAGGTTACCTGGCCAGTCAGAGGTGGATTTGGGTCTAGAACTTAAGACTTTTGATGTACTGGTCTGACTGATACCAGGTGAACTTTTTGGTCTTCTTTTTGATGATCTCAGGCTTCATAAGGGGTCTAAGGGTGGCCATGTGGCCATGGTGCTGAGTAGGAGATGGCATTACCACCTCAGGGTAATGTCTCCCCACGGTGGTTGGCATCTCTGACTCTAAGGGCATCTTTTGGCAATAGGTGGACATACTGAGTTGAATAGTGTTTTCCCTCACTCCCAAAGTCACATCTACCCAGAACCTGTGAATCTCCTTACTTGGAGATAGGGTCTTTGCAAATATAATCAAATTAAAATGAGATCATATTGGATTAGGGCGTGCCCTAACCTGATGACTGATATCCTTATAAGAGGGAAATCTGGGCACAGAAACACATTAAGAAGAACACCCATGTGATGATGGAGACAAGAGATTGGAGTGGTGCTGCTATAAACCAAGGAACATGAGGATTGCTAGCACCTACCAGAAGCAAGGAAGAGGCAAGGAAGGGTTCTCCCCTAGAGCCTTCGGAGGGACCATGGCCCTGCTAATGCCTTGATTTCAGACTTTAGCCTCCAGAATGTGAGACAATAAATTTCTGTTGTTTTACGCCACCCATTTTGTGGTACTTTGTTACAACAGCCCCAGGAAAGTAATGCAGTAGAGTTTCTAATGGGTGTTGCTTTCCATCCTTCGCACAGATGTGGACCGCTCCTGCCAGGCTCCTCCGTAGTTGATTCTTCTCTCTCACTCTTGGGTAGCCCTAGGCTGGAGCTATACCCAGGGAGGTAAAAGCAGAGGTTTCAGTAGCATGTTAGCCATAGTCAGGGCTCCACTTCAGTGAAGTTTGTGTTTTGGCCTCATTAGGATCCAAAGGGCTTGGATTTGAACAATATCTAGTGATGATACTTGTCTCTTTTTCCTGTTCCCCAAAACCTTTAGATTACAAGGTTAATCGATTGTCAAATTGTGTTTCTTAGCATTTAATTGGTTTGTCTTCCTTTGCTTCCTTGTGAAGCTCAAGGTCATCTCCTAGAAAATTCTTGTTTTCATGCATCAAGTTCATCCTGCAGGCACTTTACTTCCCCTACCCCCAGATGGCACAGTGCACATCCAGCGGCCTTGAGCATCCTTGGTGGATGGCCTGTGCGTTCACTACTTGGACAGTGAGGTCCTCCAGTAGGGAACATGCTTACCCCGTGCTCAGTAGCCACAATTCACATTCGCCTTTAGACTCTTGAGATCACATCCATCTTTCAGCACCAGCTCAAGGGTCTCTCCTGTCATGTCCTTCTTACCTGTGCCAGTCTGCGGTGCCTTTGCCCTGTGTTATTCATTTGGCAGTGCTCTCATTTGTGAAATTAACCTTTGCATGTGAGTTTGTTTTGACTCACCAACTTGATTGAGAGTGTTTCGAGGGCAGAGCCCCACTGTACCTAGAAAGTGCCCAACTGGGGTTTATTATGGATTTTTTTTTTTGTATCTGGAAGAAATACTCGCAGCTCAATACATCTTGCTGAGTTTGGGCTGAAGATTCCCAACTACTTATGGGGAAACTGAGTCCTATAAAAAAAGAAGCATTCCCATCACGTTTGCATCTTAACAGCGCATACACAGCACGGTAAGGAAGGGTAGGGACCAGGTGTCTGTAGCTTCCATTGGTCTCTCTGCCAAGATCATCCTGTCCTCTCCTTCCTCATTTTTCTGTCCAGATGGCTGGGAAGGCATGGCTGGCATCAGCCAAGGTAATGTAAGACCACATGGGGCTCAGGACAGAGAAGTCTAGGACCGTTAGGGGTGTCAGGCTGGGAAATCGGAAATTAAAGGCCTGGCACCATAGCCAGCAAAACCTCCCCCAGTACAATGTTCTGAATCACCTGGGGTGGGTTTCATCAACATGGGCACAGGGGAAGGAAGGGCTCTTGGCAGGCTGGAGAGACAGATGGGCTGCAGGCACTGGGCCTGGCTCTGTGACTGAGCAACAAGGCACTTGGGGCTTGGCACTGAGCTTCTATTATCAAGCTTCTGCTGGCATTGTTATGAGGAACTTTCTCCACTTTGAAGTTGCAGCCTGGCAAGCCGGTTCCTCTCTTAGGTCTCAGTCTCCTCATCTGTGAAATGAGCAGACTGCACCAGATGACTTTGAGGTCTCTAGGTCTGCCGTGGCCTAGATTCATAACCTGTGGTCACCTGGAAAGTGGTGATGGGGTTGTGGATGATGGAAGAGGAGAAAACAGGGCCCAGGATGTTGGACCATTGGAGGAGGACGGTTTTCCCAGACGTCTCGGAGCCCTCGAGTAGCTGAGCTGGCCCAGAGGCCGTGGCCTAGATTCTTAACCTGTGGTCACCCGGAGAGTGGTGATGGGGTTGTGGATGATGGAAGAGAAGACAGGGCCCAGGGTGTTGGACCATTGGAGGAGGACGGTTTTCCCACACGTCTCGGAGCCCTCGAGTAGCTGAGCTGGCCCAGAGGGCAGGAACGTGTCTTAGAAATAATGGTCTCTGAAAAAGCAGAAAGAGGACTTTTCTTTCGTCATAGTCCCTTGACAGTTTGCCATTCCATCCACCTATCCATCTTTCCAACAGGTATTTATAGAGCACCTGCTTTGCTAGTGCTAGGGACACAGCTGTGAATAAGATGAGGTCATCCTTTCGTGGAGCCTAAGGCCTAATTGAGGAACACAGGTAATAGACAACTAATTGCAGAAATAATTAATTACACTTGGAATAATGTCAAACACCTTGTGCACTTCTTCCTGATTTTGCTTTTCTGTTCCCACCACTGTCTTCCTCCTTCTCCTTCCTTATTCTGCTCCCCTGCTTTGACTCTGGCCTTTCTTCACCTCTCTAATGCCAAGACCTTCCTCAGATTCTGGGCTCTCTCAGGCCAGAAACTCAAAAAGCCCTGGGTTTTGAACTTGTCTTATGTGTTTGCAGAATTCCCTGGGGGAGGGGTGTGGCACTGCCTGTCCTTTCTGCATCCATTGCCCATGGACCTGTGGCCTCTGAGAGGGTAATAGATTGTAAACTTCGGAGTCAGACTTCTCTGGGTTTGTGTTCAGACTATAACCCTGACCAGCTTGCAGCAGTCACTTACCTTCTCTGAGCCTTAGTTTTCTCATCTGGAAAATGGATTATACTTACCTTGCAGCATTTTTTTTTTAATCAAATGGGAAAATGTAAGTAAAGTACCTTGGTGGTGCCTTGAATATAGTAGGTGCTTGATTAAAACCAGCTTTCTCACCTCCCTCTGGGTTTGCAGCCTGATATTTTGAGTCTGGGATGGAGGCAGAGCAGCCTGGCCTTCTGTAGGTTATACTTCAGCTGAGGTGGGCAGCAGGAGGGTAGCAGTGCTCCCTTCTCTGGGACAAGATCCAGGAGTCCACCAGGGGCTAGAGAGAATGACAAGCATCCTATGAATCCCAAAAATGAAGCATGGTGTGACAGCTGCTGGCTGCATCCTGCCGAGTGTTGGGTCTAGGAAGACCCTCACTGAGGTGCTTAGCCTGAGCTGGTGGGCCTGCTGGAGCCACCTTCCTGGTGGCGTCTCACCTGAAGCAATGGGAAATGGCCCCTCCTCCTCCAGGATGGCCCTCCCCTCGCTCCTTGTCCCCTTCCAGATTCAGTCTGAGCCACCTGCGGCCTATTCTGCCCCTGAAGAGTACATCTTCTGGACCAGCGTCGCCAACCTTTCGGACCTCACGGATCACCAGTAGTCCGAGGACCATCGGTTGGCGACCGCTGTTCTAGACCAGTGCTGCGATGATGGAGTGTTCTAGTTTGCACTGTCCAATACAGTAGCACTAGTTACATGTAGCTATTGAGCATTTAAAATATGGCTAGTTCACTTGAGGAACTGAATTTTAAATTTTATTCCTTTTTAACTAATTAAAATTAAAATTTAAGTGGCCACCTGTTGCTAGTGGCTGCCATATTGGACAGTACTGTTCTACACCACTGGTTTTCACTTGCAGTGTTGCCACATACTGCTGGGTCACCTTTGGTGTGAGGTGTGTTATGAGTAATTTGCTCTTGGTAAGAAATCACTGAACTGTGTGACTGGTTTGCATGCATGTTGGGGACATGGTTTGTCAGATAAAGGGCTGGCCCCTGGGAGTCTGGTCTGGGCAAGTTTAGAGATTGAGTATAGGATCTGGATAGGAGAATATAAAGGGAGAAGTCTTAAGGGCCTTATTTACCTGGGAGACACTTCAGAACCAGTGTCTGCATTTTTTCTATGAAAATGTATATTTACTGAGTAAAAGGCATATCTTACTACAAGGTGTATCAATTTTGTATCTCTGTGTTTACACACTGGAAGATTAAATGAAAGGTTGTCTGGCTCTGTTGCTAGGACTCTGAACCCCGATTAGATATATAACTCTCCAATGGATTAGTTTCTCACATCCTAAGGTTCCATTATGGAGTTGCAAAGAGAATGACAGCACTTGGCAAATCCCAGGCCTAATCATAGCATAGTGAAGTGACTTTTGGAAGGTATATTACCAAGCAATTAGGACCCATTTAATAAATTACCCCTTAGGGAACAGTTTGAACCCTAGTGGTCTGAAGAGGTTAATGCACCTCTCACAACTGTGTGCTACTCACCTCAGGGAATGTATTTTGAGCAGCCATTCTCCTTAGAGCAGTGGTCGGCAAACTGCGGCTCGTGAGCCACCTGCGGCTCTTTGGCCCCTTGAGTGTGGCTCTTCCACAAAATACTGACTTCTGCGCATGGGCCATGAAGTTTCAATCGCACTGTACGTG
>NW_005369217.1:480139-485201 GCF_000412655.1 Myotis brandtii
GTGGGAGGGTAGGGGGGAGGGGTGTGTGTGGAATGTTTCACGGAGCATGGCTGCAGCAGTGTGGGGCTGCCTTCTCCAGGGCGTGCAGCCACAGAGCCTGCAAACCACACCACTGAATGACCTTGCTATTTGTGGAATCTAGGCACTTCCCCCCCTGATGACCAGGAGGGTTAGGGAGCAAGGTCAGAGGGGAGCTGAAGGCTCACATTCCAGTCCTGAAAGAGAAGTGCGCAGAGGAGACCTGTCTCTCTCCTTCCTCTCCAGCTCTGGCTGGGACTCTGCCCAGGGTGGGGGAAGGGCCCTCCCTCTGTCCAGCTGTTGTCCACCTCCCTCCCCTCACAGCTGCAGCTGTTCAGCTCCATCAGTCTCATCCAAGACTGGGTGGAAGGAGGGGGGTGAGGGAAGAGAGGGCCTCTTGGGCGTGTTGGCCAGGTGACTTTGGTTTCTGCCTCTAAGAGGTGTGTCCCATTGCTGAGGGAGAGAGCTCAGGGTGTCTGTCCCAGCTTTTGGGTAAGGTGGGGTGTGGGTAGCTCAGCTTTTAGAATCTCAGCATTAGTTCCTCCAGAAGGACTACTCTTTTATTGAAAATAATAGGAATATTTAAGTATTTTCTTCATATTCTCTTGGGACTGAAACTCTTCCAACTCTTTTCCTTTGCCTGGCACTTCTTAGCTTTGCTGTAATTTTCATGAATGAATAAATACATGGCCTTTCCCAATCTCTAGGACAGGGAGATGGGCACAGGTGTGAGAGGAAGGGGATGGGGTCTCTGTTCCTTCTAGCCAGATGATTTGACATTGTTGAGACTTTGTGTTTGGGGTTTAGACTTGAGGTATATGAGCTGTCAAAGAACAACTGTGTCTTGTCCTCCATGTCTGGGCAGGAGGCATAGAGACATCAGTCCTGGCATCAGCATTGCCTGCAGCCAGACTTGTGCCTGGCCTTGTTCTCTCTTTTTTCTCTCCCAGAAATCTAGGTAAGGCCCCGAAGGCTCTAATACCTACCTTCTTCAGGAACTAAAGGGAGAGGTATAAAAAGGAACTAGTACTCTTTCTTGGAAGGTCCTCAGTTTGCCAACCTATAGAATGGGGAGAAACATTGCTACCCTGTTTCAATCTAATAGGCAATAGCATCACAGCATAAAAATTGATTTGAGCCCTTTGGAAAAGAGGCCATAGGAGAGAGTCACTTGTTTTTATTTCTTAGCTTCATCCGTTCCCAGCGTATAACTGAACGGGTATAAGCCAAGTAATATACATTAGTGATCCTAGACTGGCTTTGTATTAGAGACATCTGGGAAGCTTTTTAATAATTCAGACTCCTGGGCCCCCAGCCCAGATCTTTAGTCTGAAATTCTGGGAGTGGGGCAGGAATCTGTATAGTGAAAAGATTTCCAGATTATTTTAATGCAAAGTTAGGTTTGGGGAGGTCCAAATCTTCTACTTTTGAGGAGAAATCTGGTGAGCAAATACTCATAAGTGCTTTCTTCAGAGGCATGCCTTGACTTTGAGGTGTTTGTTCATACATCCATTCATGGATTCATTCATTTAGCTAGCAGACATGAGTGAGTGTCTGGTGTGCCCGACACAGCTCTAGGTAGAGGGCTGCAGGCAGAATTTGGTGGAGTGTTCTACCCTCAGGGAGGGCATAGTCTGAAGGGGAGACAGATGAGAACACCAACGCAGAGGGCAGTGGTGCCTAGAGAGACTAAGGAACTTGACTAAGGCCACCCAGTGAGCTGTTTTGTTGTTATTGAGGGAGGAGCCTGGGCTGAAGAGGTTTACTTTTGGAAAAACTGCATCAAGAACCCCCAAATGAGCTTGGTATATCTGGACTCTGGAGGTGCACACAGTCGTGGCGTCAGTCTTGATTTCAGTCACATGATAGGGTGATTCGAAGATTTGCAGATTTCTTATCTGCAATATTAGGATAATATACCCACTTTGCTGCAGGTTGTTAGGATTAGAGATATCATATGCTTGGTCCATGCTAACTGCTTAATTAATGCTAGTTTTTCTTCTTTGCCATTTAATTTGATCTCATAAGTGAGGACAGCATGTTTTTTTGGTCTCAATTTTCTGAGCTCTCCTTCTAGCTGGGGGTTGCCTTAAGCTAATTCCCACTTTAGAGTTGATTTCAAGGTGCCAAGTTCCAGGCACTGCAGGAGAACATTCACTACCCCTTCCTCACCCTGGGCCTGGCCTGGCCTTGGGGAGTCCAGCCCCCTCTTGTTCCTTTTAACTCAATACTCCCTGCACAGCCCCATTCAAATCGCTGGAGCACTCTGAATGCCTTATTTCTCAGTCAGGCTTCTTCATCCAAGCCTTTGTCCTTCCGCTCACTCCACATTAAACTCTTGTCAACATTTTTTCCCAATGAAGTTCTTCCTCCCCCGGCACAGTCCCCAGTCTCCAGCTGGCTTCCCTAGCCAGGGACACAATTGGATTGCAATTGCGAGCACTTCCTGGAGATCAGGTCCCTGGAGAGCTATAACAGTCCAGGAGTGTTTCTGGCCACCTATTCCTGTGGTTAGTGGAGGCTGTGCGTCCAGCACACACTCATACCGCAGAGCTGGGGAGCGGACATGCGTACTGAAGCTTTCAGGGAGGCCCGCCTTTGTATTGCATTACCTATGTCACTAGTTTCTGGCTGCCAGTTTGAATTTCTTAAACGGATTTGCTGATTACAGGCTCTGGAGGGGTCTCCCCCCACACCCTCACTGTACATAATTGGGCATGGAGCCCTTGTGGGGTGGATTTGGGTAATGGCTAGGCTGCATTCCTTCCATTCTTTTCTCACAGGAAAAAGTGCCTGGAAATAACCCTCTGGTAGGGATTGCTTACAGGAGGAGGGGCCAGCTTTAGCCATTGGCCTTCACATTTGGTCCCTCCTGGCCCTCTCCAGCCCTTCCCTACCATTTCCCCTCTAGGCAGATGCTACCAGCTGGGCAGGCTTGGGGGTTGCAAATGCCCTTCAGTGGGTTTAAGGACCTGACCAGCTGGGCCACTGGCTTCCCATCCTTCTTGTTTGGATTGTGGCAGTGGATGTAAGAAAGTTTTTCTTTCTGTTTTCCAAGGCACCAGCTCTCTCACCGTTTAAAAAAAGGCAGCTGCCACCTAATGCCCCTCACCACCTGGCCATCAGGAGGCCACTGCAGGGTCAGGTCTTCTGGTTGTCCACATGGCCTACTCAGCTCCTCCCTTTGCCTGCCCGGCTCCGCCACAGCATTTGGCCTGATGCCATGGTGGCCCCCTCCTTTTAGAAGGTGCTTCAGTGGTCATCCTGCTCTTTAACACTCCTGCCTCCCTCGGCGGGCGGGCGAGCAGCCTTTTCCCTGGACCTGGCGCCTAACTCTCCACAAGGGACACAATGAGATGTGAATTGAAAAGACAGGGCTGTGCCCTGGCCAGTGTGGCTCAGTTGGTTGAGTATAGTCCCATATACTGAAAGGTTGTGGGTTTGATCACGGTTGGGGCACGTATTGGAAGGGAACCAGTCGATAAATGTTTCTCTCTCTCTCCCTTCCCATCTCTAAAATTAGTAGGCATATCTTCAGTTGAGGATTAAAAAAAAAAAAAAGAAAGAAAGAAAAGATAGGGCTGGTGTGGCAATCTCCAGCCTGGAGACCCCCAGAGCCTTCTCACACGCGTCAGAAGATAGGGACTCTGAGACCATCGCACACTCCTCCCTTGCCTGCCCCGGCTCCACCACAGCATTTGGCCTGATGCCATGGTGGCCCCCTCCTTTTAGAAGGTGCTTCAGTGGTCATCCTGCTCTTTAACACTCCTGCCTTCTTTGGCGGGCGAGCAGCCTTTTCCCTGGACCTGGAGCCTAACTCTCCACAAGGGACACAATGAGATGTGAATTGAAAAGACAGGGCTGTGCCCTGGCCAGTGTGGCTCAGTTGGTTGAGTATAGTCCCATATACTGAAAGGTTGTGGGTTTGATCACGGTTGGGGCACGTATTGGAAGGGAACCAGTCGATAAATGTTTCTCTCTCTCTCCCTTCCCATCTCTAAAATTAGTAGGCATATCTTCAGTTGAGGATTAAAAAAAAAAAAGAAAGAAAGAAAAGATAGGGCTGGGGTGGCAATCTCCAGCCTGGAGACCCCAGAGCCTTCTCACACGCGTCAGAAGATAGGGACTCTGAGACCATCGCACACTGGCATACTTGCGTGATAGAGCAGTGAAGGGCCACACACATGAAGGGTGGGGGGAGGGGCATGAAGTATCTGCTCAGTGAGGAGTGCTGATTTTCCCTTTGTAGTGTGTGCATGTTGGGGGAGAGGGGTGGTGTGGGCGGAGCCTTCTTGGAAGCTCCCCCAACTCAACATGCTGATTTGTGACAAAACCTTTACTTCATACCCATCCCCTATGGGACTCCAAGAAGGCCCTGAGCAAAGGAGACCTTTCCCCCTTACCCTTCATCAGTATCTGGTTTGGGATTGTGCTAGCTTATTTTAGAGTCAGGAGTGGGCTGGGCGGGCACTTAAAAAAATACTTTTAGTATAAATAGTGTTGTACAATGAGAGTACAAATCAATAGAATAGGGAGAAAAAGGACGCCTCACAAACCTGCCAGCATGACAAATCAATTTTCTATTTTCTATGATGCCTTCAGTCTGTATTTACTTACAAACATGATTTCCACATGCTTATTGTCATAATGTAGATAGAATTTTGCATTCTATTTGCTTTATTTAATGTTCTACCACAGCTACATAATAATTATAATTAGACTTTTAAATGTCTACACAGTAATTCTTGATACTTATTGATTTTCCCATTGTTGAACTTTTAGCTTGTTCACACTTTTTAAACTTACCTTAAAGATACTGCATTAATATACACCAATATGTTATGTTAATGATATATGTGTATTTATATGTGTGTGTGTACATTTCTTTCTTTCTTTCTTTCTTTCTTTCTTTCTTAATATATGTGTATTTATATGTGTGTGTGTATATTCCTTTCTTTCTTTTCTTTCTTTCTTTCTTTCTTTCTTTCTTTCTTTCTTTCTTTCTTTCTTTCTTTCTTTCTTTCTTTCTTTCTTTCTCTCTTCT
>NW_005369217.1:485592-486831 GCF_000412655.1 Myotis brandtii
TGAGGAACTGTATTTAAAGGGCCAGAAGGTTGAGAACCACTGTCTAAGGCAGTGATGGCGAACCTATGACACGCTTGTCAGAGGTGACACGCGAACTCATTTTTTTTGGTTGATTTTTCTTTGTTAAATGGCATTTAAATATATAAAATAAATATCAAAAATATAAGTCTTTGTTTTACTATGGTTGCAAATATTAAAAAATTTCTATATGTGACACGGCACCAGAGTTAAGTTAGGGTTTTTCAAAATGCTGACACGCCGAGCTCAAAAGGTTCGCCATCACTGTCCTAGAGAATGAGAGATCTCATTCTGGGTTGTTAAATACCAGCCAGAAGTCAGGTGCCTGAGGATGCCTCAGGATTAGCTCAGATCTTGGTCTAAGTCTGTCCTTACAAACTACCTGGGAATGAGTTAGGCAGCAGAGTCCCTGTTTTAAAGGCTGGTAACTTTACATTTTTGTTGTGGCGCAGGCTCTGAAGCCTGTTGGCCTATATATGTAGATTTTCACTGTATGGCTTAACTCATTCATTGATTCCCGAGGTGCACTTCCTTCATCTGACCCCATTCAAAGCAAGAGAAATAGATCTGTCTCTTACCCTCAGGGATTTTGTGGGCTGAAATGACCACAGATTCACCTGTTCAATTAGACTTTAATGCAAAGCTGCAAACTCAGATGAGTGAAATGGGTCAGGGTGGTGGGTCTGTAAACCTACCTCCTGTTCAGGCCCAGCTGATTGTTGCCACACCACATGAGCCTGGTATTGCTAGATATTCCATTTTTTCACTAGGGAAGCTTGGATTCCTGATTTTTGGGTAAAAACTCCTGATTTTTAATTGTTGGTGACTAACTAAAAAAATGTAAAATAGGGTGGAGACCAAACAAAGCATATCTGTGGTTTAGGATGCCAGTTTGTGACCATTGCTGTATGTGTAATAGGCAAATTGTTATGCTGGGCATTTTGGAGTGTCAAAGGAACGTCCTATATAATAAAGAAGTAATATGCAAATTGACCATCATGCCCTCGCACAAGATGGCCGCCCCCATGTGGTCACAAGATGGCCACCACAAGATGGCTGGCAGGGGAGGGCAGTTAGGGGCGACCAAGGCAGTAGGGGAGGGCAGTTGGGGGCAACCAGGCTGGCAGGGGAAGGCAGTTGGGGGCAACCGGGCTTGCAGGGGAGGGAGGGCAGTTGGGGGGGACCAGGCCTGCAGGGGAGGGCAGTTAGGGGTGACCAGGA
>NW_005369217.1:488144-503755 GCF_000412655.1 Myotis brandtii
TTGGGCAGGGACAGTTGATTCTGTTCTGAGGATTTAGGAAGTCATCACGAGATGACCACTCCTGCAGTTAGAACTAACTGAGACAGTGTGAAGTACTTAGTCTCTGTACACCCTCCCAGTCAGCCCTGAGACTGGGTGTCTGTGTCTGTCTGTCTCAAGCAAGAGACCACATCATCTTTTCTAGTTCCTCTGGCAAGTCCTTTGAGAGGAACTAGGCCTCAGATGAGAGAGGGCTTGAAGCATACTAGTAGAGTCAGAACTGGGAAAATTGCTTAGGTGGGTGCTGAGTAAATGGGCTTTCCTCCATTTTCCCATCCGTGCAGTGAGGAAAATTGTCCCCCATGGGCACTTAGCAAGTATTTATTGTAGGCACATTGGAGGCCGAGTTGCTAGGGCCCACCTTCTCCCTCGTCTCTCCTCTGAGAGCTGAAGAGAAGATGAAGGTGCTTTGAACTCCGCAGGTAGGAGAAGGGACTTGAAGATGCCGGCCTCCCTCCACAGTTTCCCCAGATGACAGCCAGGACATACCAGCCTAGTGATACTTAAGAAATATGACTTGCTAGGAAAATAAACACCTTGTGTTATTTATTATTTATTAAAAGCAAAGCTTTCTTCAGATGGGAGGTTTCAGATCACTGACAATGTCAAGTTCAATTTTTCTCTGTTAATAACCGGTCCGTGTGCTTGTCAGGAGCATCAAGACGTTTGTCTGGGTGCACCTTTGGCATGTGATGACTACACAAGAGGAAGGGGACATGGTATTGAAGAATTGAAATGGTGTGCAGTGTCTGGGCCCAGATCTTGTGAACAACAGTACAGAACAGTGGCCTTTTGGGTGCTGGGCACTATGCTAGAGGCTTTATCTACATCCTCTCATGTAATCCCCTCCAGGATTGGGGAGAGTGAGGGACAGCAGGTGGGGAACCCCAGTGTTCGGAAGGGAGGGTGTAAATGGAGATATCCACTGTTTCCTGATGGGATAGACTCTCGGAGTTTAGAATCAAGGTGAGACTTGCGCTTTGCTGCTAAGAGTCTAGTGATCAACCATGGACTGAGAGCATCCTGGAGGAAGTGACGGTGGGTCAGTAGTGGTGGAAGGGATGGGATTCTAGGCTGGGGTAGTTGTGACGGCTTTCTGGAGGAGAAGGGCCTGGAATGAGGGCCCCAGTTGAGGTGAAGGCTAGCTGACTTGAGGGCCACCACCTTTTGACCTTGAGTAACTGTGTTACTGGTAAGGACAAAAATACCCTTGCAGTATTGAGTATGAATTCTCCCCACTAAGGAAGGTAGGGAGAGCAGATTTTATTATTTCCACTTAATCACAAAAGTGTGGTATAGTTGTTTTTTGTTGTTGTTTTTGTTAATCCTCACCCGAGGGTATTTTTCCATTGATTTTTAGAGAGAGTGGAAGGAAGGGAGGGACAGAGTGAGAGGAACATTGATGTGAGAGAAACACATCGATTGGTTGCCTCCCACATGCTCCCAGACCAGGGCCAGGGATCGAGCCTGCAACTAGGTATGTGCCCTTGATTGAAATCAAACCTGGATCCTTCAGTCCAAAGGCTGATGCTCTATCCACTGAGCAAACCCGGGTAGGGCAGTGTGGTATAGTTTAAGAACAGGGAATTTGAAGGTAGGCAAATGTGGGTTTAACTATAGTCTTCTGAACTTGATTATTTCACCTCTGGACCCCAGTTTCTCCATTTGGAATGTGGGGAGACTAATACTTACTACATATGGTGTTTTGTAAGGGATAAAAACTATAATTGTCCTTGGCATATAGTAGACACTGAATAATTAATAGTAGCTGCTATTGTTGTCAGTGGAGACTAAGATACAGGCCTAGACAGGTTAAGTGTCTTGCTCAAGGTCATAAAGCTGGTAAAGAAAACAGCCGGGATTTGACCCAAAGCCTCCAGACTTTTTATGCTGTGTTCTCCCATTCTGTGTACCTAGGCCTTTCCTTTCCCTCCCTGATCAGGTGGACACTTGGCAGACAGCAGGCAGGCAGGCCCCGGCGCCGTCCAGAATGCATTTATGCCTGAGTTGTAAGTTATAGGCTCTTTTCCTGTGGTAGGTATGATTATAGGGTGCTAACAGAGCAGCTCACCCTGTTAAAAAAAATTAGCGGAAATGTGCCAGGGCTTTTGTTCACCAAGCAACTCCATTGTGTTTCTTTCCTTTTTCTCACCCCTCCCTTTATCTTCTAAAAATAAAATAAAAAAGAAAGAAAGAAATGGAAAAGATGAAGGACTGTCAGCACCAGATCATAACTTGGGCCCAGGAGTTGGCGGCTTTTCAGTGCCTGCAGAGAGTTCCCTCCTCTTCTGCTTTCCTCAAGTCCTTGCTTTCCTAAGTCTAATTAAGATCTGTAAACCGCCCCACTACCCGCCCCCGCAAAAAAAAGCAGGGAGCTTCCTGCTTCCCTGTCTCTCATTGGCTCTTTCCCTTCAGCTCTGTTACCAGCCTCCCCTGTCCTGTGAATGCCTCCTACAGGAACTATTGAAGTGGTCAGCCAGTCTAACCGCTGGCTATGGGTGGAGCCAACTTTCTCAGGTACTCATCAGGTGATGCCACACTCCTGCCCCAGAACCTTCAGTGACTCCCTGTTAGCTTTTCTCAAGTCCATGTTTCTAAACTTCCCATGCCAGGCTCTCCAGAATCCAACCTCAGCCTACCTTTGCTTTGTTATCCCCCACTGCTTCTTGTATGAACCATATGCTTCCACTACATCAGCCAACACACTATTTTCTGAACAGGTCTGGAAATTACCTGCCTTTGGTCATGCGGTTCCTTTTGCTTGCGAAGTCCTCACCCATGTGAAATTAGACCCATTCTTCAGGGATTAGCTGAGGTGCCACCTCTTCTGTAACACATCTTGCTCAGGAACATGTTCCCCTTATACCTCGCATACCACAGACATGGAATTAATGTAGAATTCGCCCATGGATTCTCTGCTTGTCACTGTGCATGTCTTTTCCAGGGCCTCCTCAGAGTTTTCCTGTCTGTCTCCTTTTCCCACATGCTATGGAGTATATTTACTTCTTAATTGCACATGATCTAATTTCTTAGGCATTTATTTTTCTTAAGTGTAAAATTTCCTTTTCCATCATTGTCTGTTCAGTTTATGAGCCCTAGAGGCTAAGGTGGCAGGACGGTGCAGTAGAAAGAGCACTTGAGTTCTACTCCCAGAGCTGCCTCTGATGAACTGTGATTTGGGGCAAGTAGCTCCCCTTCTCTGGGCCTCAGTTTCCCATTTGTAAAACAATGGGTTGGACTTTCTAATCTCTAGGATTTGTGGATGGCATTTTAAAAAAGTTGTGTTAAGATGTAATTCACATACTATAAAATTCTCCCATTGTTATGGGCGGAGTTGTGTGTCCTGCTCCCCAATTCACATGTTGAAAGCCTAACCCCTTGTAACTAAAAATGTGACTGTATTTGGAAATAGAATTTTCAAAAATGTAAATTAAGGTTAAACGGGGTCATTATGGTGGGCCCTAATCCAATATGACTGGCCCTTTAAGAAGAAATTAGGACACAGACATGTAGAGGAAGGACCATGTGAATATACAGGGAGAAGAAGGCCATCTACAAGCCCAGAAGAGAGGCCTCAGAATGAAACCAAACCTGCCAACACCTTGATCTTAGACTTATAGCTTCCAGAATCATGAGAAGATAAATTCTGAAGTTTAAGCCACTCAGTCTGTGGTACTTTGTTATGGTAGCCCTAGCAAACTAATACACTCATTTCATGTACAACTCAGTAGATTGGTATGTTCACAGACTTGTATATCACCATAATTTATTTTTGAATATTTTATTACCCCCCAAAGAAACCCCATACCCATTAGCAGTCACTCCTCATTTCTCCCCAACCTTCTCTCCAACTCCAGCCCTGGGCAACCACTAATTTATGTTCTGTTTCTATGGACTTGTCTATTCTGAACATTTCTTATAAGTGGAATTATACAATACCAGAGGCCTGGTGCATGAAATTTGTGCACGGGTAGGGTCCCTAGGCCTGGCTGGCGATCAGGGCCAATCAGGGCCTTCTGGCTTCCATCCAGGGCCTTCCTTGCCTGGTTGCTGGCTGCTGGCTGGGGCCTTCCTTCATTCTGTGCCGCCCCCTGGTGGTCAGTGCATGTCATAGTGAGTGATCAAACTCCCGGTCTCCCGGTCAACCTCCCAAGGGGACAATTTGCATATTAGGCTTATATATATATAGATAGGGTCTTTTGTGACTGGAATCTTTTGCTTGGCAGAATGTTTTCAGTGCTCATCTATGTTATATTATATGCCAGTACTTCATTCCTTTTTATTGCTGAATAATAATTAATTGTATGGGAATAGCCACCTTTTGTTTATCCATTCATCACTTGATGGACATTTGGGTTATATAAATTTTTTGACTATAATGAATAATGCTAAAATGAAGATTTGTGTACAAGTTTCTATGTGGACATGTTATCATTTCTCTTGGTTATATACCCAGGAGAGGAATTGCTGGGTCATGTAGTAACTCTATATTTAACTTTTTGAGTAACCACCAAACTGTTTTCCAAAACAGCTGTACCATATTATGTTCCCATTAGCAAAAATAAAGGATTCCAATTTATCCACACCTTTGCCAACACTTGTTATTATCTGTCTTTTTGTAGCCATCCTTGTGGATATGAAATGGTATTTCATTGTGGTTTTGATTTATATATCTCTGATGATGAATAATGTTGAGCATATCTGTTCATCTACTTATTTGCCATTCGTATATTTCCTTTGGAGAAATATTAACATACTTCGCCTATGTTTAAATTGAGTTATTTGTCTATATTATTGATTTGTAGAAGTTCTTTATATATTCTGGATATAAGCTTCTTATCAGATACATGATCTGCAAATATTTTTTCATATTTTATGGGTTGTCTTTGCACTTTCTTGGTGGTATCGTTTGCAGCATAAAAGTTTTTAATTTTAATGAAGTCCAAGTTATCTAATTTTTCTTGTATTACTTTTGGTGTTGCATCTGAGAAAACATTGCCTAACCTAAGGTCACAAAGATTTATTCCTATGTTTTTTCTAAGTGTTTTCTACTTTTAGCTCTTGCATTTAGGTCCATGATCCCTTGTGAGTTATTTTTGTGTATGGTGTGAGGTATGGGTTCAACTTCATTTTTTGTGTGTAGATATGTGGATGTCCAGCACCATTTACTGGAATGGATGGGATATTAAAGGTCATTTGAAGCAGCTCATTATCTGAGGAGGAATTGTGGACAACAACTAGTGTGGAGACGGCTTGGGGAAAATGCTCTTGGTTGTCTTTCCCTTTTCTCCTGCAACAACACCGAGCTCCCAGCTCCTTTGACAACTTTTGTGTTGAGATTATATAATTCTGTGTTTGTTTAACTTGCTCTTCACAACTTCCAGAATTGTGTTTTATGCATCTGGATGCTAAATAATTGATTCTGGTGATAGTGGAGGTCATAACAAGAGGATGATTGGCTTCCATCATAGCAAGGGTGTTCCTGACTGTGAGACCTGCTGAAACCAACAGCAGAGAAGTTGTCAACTCTCCTACTGAAGAGGTATTTGTGGGCCCGGAGTCCAGTTGATGGGGCTCTTGCTGGCCTTTGATTGGGCTAGGGAGGAGATAATAGTGACAACTGAGACCAGGTAACAGGGCATTTTCAGCATTTTGGCTCATTTAATCCAACTCGGCTTTCAGGCCAGAGGAGAACCATTTTCTTTCCCGTCAGTACCTTTTCAGCAGAGCTAATAGGACCCCTGGGTAGATTAAGGGACATTAGTGAGACAAGTTATAATCATACCAGGCTCTACACTACATGTTCCCCTTTTCTCCCAGGCCTCAAAGCACCATCTTCCCCACCATGAGAGGTGAGGCAGATATGGAGATCCCTGGCAGCCTGCTGGGTAAGAGTACCAGTGGGAAGGCAGTGGGGACCTCAGAGGACACAGGCCTTCTACTTCCTCCTACTGTTGACATGATGGGAATGAGAGGGTCTTGCTAGTCACTGGTAAATCTCTCAGGTAGGGCCCCAACTCTCTTCTCCAGGCTTATTCCCATCCTCTTCCATGGTCCCTGGCTCCAGTCAATTTAGACCACATTCATGCTTGTTTGTACTCTTCATCTCTACATCTCCAGCACAAGGAAACTCCCTGGTTGCTAGAGTAGTTGTTGAATGAAAGGATGAATGAATGAATGCTTTTCCATCTTGAGCTCAACCAGTTCCTTTTACCTCATTTCCCATTGCCCGCTGGCTGTCTTCCAAAGCCTATCAACCATTTAAGGCTCAGCTTAAATACCTTGTCCATAAAGCCTTGTCACTCCTTGCCCCCATAATTGAATATGGTGATTTCTTCTCTTTTTAATCTTGCATTCATTACGTTTCTACCTCTATTTTGCCACTTTTCACATTCTGCCCAGTGATAAAATATTTGTGTGTATGGCTAAACCCCAGAATTGAAACACAAGGCGTGAGACAGGGAACAAACTTTCTCATTTTGTATTTCACTGCCTTTCTCCTCCTTTCTCACCCCTCCTAGAGTGGTGTTTGACAGACATTTGCCACTCAACGAAATCTGCTTAATTACTGTGCCTAGGTTACTGATGGTTTGTGCTAGGTCTCTGCCCCCCAGGGTAGTGTTCTGCCTACAGCTTTATGCTGCCCAGAGGATTTTCCTGGGTTTCACATCCTGGAGAAGGAAGTATCTGCAAGAGACAGATGTCAGTGTGTGGCATTCCCCATCTACTGTGTATATTTTACATATCTCTGTGTAGGGAACATCACCACAAGCGCATTACTGAGGTATTATACTTGACTCCTGGCAGGAAGAATTGGAGCAGATAGCACATCAGTGGTAATCCCTTGCTCTGCCCTGGAGGATACAGAAAATCTCTGGTGTGAGCTGCTGGCTGTGGATATTAGAGACTCACCTGCTATGTTAATGTGGTGGCTGGATTTCTTTCTCCAGTTGATTAGGCAGCTCTTCTCTGTTCTCCGTTCTTTGCAGTCCTCCCATCACTCTCCCCACTCCCCCCAGTTCTTGACCTGGAAGGTGGGCCAAGTGGGGTCAGAGGCTGCAGGGAGGGAGGGGCCATGTACAGGGCTGAGCTACAGGGGGCCTTTGGGGAAGACTGTCTGGCGGGGAGGCTCAGGCTGCGGTGCCCAGTCCCTAATGAAAGAACAGGGGAGGAGGACATGATGGTGACCCTCTATACTGATGCAGGCTTTCTGTTTCCAAATGCACTTTCACATAGATTGTCACTTTTGAGTCTCACAACATCATTCCTGGGGATTTTTTTTACCTCTGCTTTCAGACACAGGGTCTGTGGAGCATACAGGAAGGCGACTTGTTCCTGAAGTTAGTAGCAGGGACAGGAGGGAAGTTCACACTCTGTAGGATGCAGCATTGGTTAGGAAGCCAACCATACCTTGCACACAGAGATCATTGGATGCATATTTGTCCAGCAAATGAATAGCATCAATAAATAGTTGATTTGAGACAAAAGTTGATTTGAGTTTTCTGGATTTTACTCCCAACTCACTCCAGTCTCCTTCACTCTTTGACTCAGTTTCTTCTCTTCCCCATAGGGCTAGCCACTCTCCCTAGCCCTTGCATAAGTCCTAGCCTGAATAATGACACCCAGAGATTTTTGGATGAGGTGATGCAGAATGTTGGTTCTGTGAGTCTAAGTGGCAGGTAGGCAAACACTTAACTGTAAAACCCTTATCCTTGGCTTGAGGGTTTTATTGCTAAGTGAGCACAGCCCTCTTTCTTTGCACCCCACTCAATCCTTGTCTACATAGCGCTCCAGGTTACCACCACTGAAGGGCCATAGTGACATTTAGGATGTCAAGTAGGCTTTATCTTGGGTTTAGTAAAAAGAGCATTCGTCTGTGGGTCAGAGGACCTAGCTTTGAACCTTGGCCTCTCCATTCTGCGTTGTGATGTTGGGATAATCCCTGGACATTTGGGGCCTGGAACTTGATGGTTTCTTAGATCCCTTATAGCTCTGAAATTCTAGGATTCCGTGGTTCTCTTGGGGAGGGAGAGGCTTATCATCCGTGTGGCCTGGCCACAGGGGGTAGGATTAACCTCCAGGGTCAGCAAGCTTACAGAGCTCAGGAAATGCCTCTCTGTGATCCATATTTGGTCCAGAGACAGGTGGTGGAGCCTGGAGGAGGGGAAGTTTGCTCACAGCTCCAGGGCTGGGGGATGGGAGACCTAACTCAGCTGCCCTTGTTTCTGATGGAATGAAGGAGTACTCACTGCATTAGATCTTGGCAAAGATGCTGCACCCTGTGAGTTAACTCTTCCAAGTCAAGTACTTGGCCATTAACCCATCGCTCTCTCTCTCTCTGCTGGTGTGGGGCAAGGAGAACTGTCAGTGAGGAGTTTATTGGGAATCAAGGTTTACTCACTTTTCAGTAAATTTTTATGAGCTGCCAATCCCTTGGGCAGATGCTGCTCCTTGGACTTGCATCATGGCCTCCAGCAAATGACTTCCTTTGAGCCATTATTCCCGATGCTCTCTTGTTTGGTAGGAGGGGTCCAGAAATATTTAAAGTGTTAGCGAACCAGTTCCTTTGTCACCACTGCAAAGCCAGGTGAGGGTCATGGAGCATTTCCCCCCATTGTACAGAAGGAGATACTGAGGCCCAGAGAGAGTTTCTGGTGAAGCTGTGACTGCTGACAGTTGGAGGGAGATGCCTCTGGTGTGAGCTCTCAAGGCTGTGAGTGAGCCTCGGTCGTTCCATGTGTGTATTTGTGAGGCACTGTGAGATTAGCCACTGAGCAGAGGTTTTATTTATGATGGCGCCTAGAACTCTCCATCCTGCTGCCTGCTCGAGTCCGCTGCCATCAGTGGTGTTGCCGAGCTCCCAGGGGCATCGTTAATTTCCTAGGTAATCTGTGTGTCTGCCATGTTCGAAGGCAGCCTTATTCAGACGGTCCTCAAGGAGTGAGATAGGGCTCGGACCAGGCTCAGCTTTTCCCAGGTGTGGCAGAGGCTTCATCTCACAGGTCTGGGCAGAGAAGCGCGGGGCCTGGGAGTTGGAGGAGCCTGGGTCTATGTTGCTACATCATGCTCTACTTTGGTCACTTACAATATAGCAGATGTAGTAATTTGGCATTCATGGCTCCTCTTGACTAAAATGGTTGAAATGAGGATCTAATGTGGGCAAGACACAGGATTTTAATAATATCCAGGCAGTATTAAGTAGTATAAGCCTAATGTAGATTGTAATTTTTTTCATTAACTTCAATTTGGTGAACATTTACATATACATATTTAAATATACTTTATTGATTTCGGAAAGAGGAAGGGAGAGGGAGAGAGAAACATCAATGATAAGAGAATTATCGATTGGCTGCCTCCTGCATGCCCCCTACTGGGGATGGAGTCCACAACCTGGACACGTGCCCCCATCAGGAATCAAATCATGGCCTCCTTGTTCATGGCTCAATACTCAACCACTGAGCTATGCTGGCCAGGCTATGTTTTAATTTGTAACATGCTTAGTTCTCTAAAGCAGTCACACTGCCTTCTTTAAACCAATGTTCCATATTTTGTACTTTTCACTAATTTGGAAGTATTTCTTATTACTGATTAATGAGGTTTTACTAAGAATAGGATCAAAGCATCATACTATCTAGAACTGGAAGGTTCCTTAGAGATTATCTCACATTCTTCATTTTATTTTATTTTTCTTTATTGATTAAGGTATTACATGTGTGTCCTTATCCCCCGCTCATGCCCTCACCCCCCTGGTGTCTGTGTCCATTGGTTATGCTTATATGCATGCATACAAGTCCTTAGGTTGATCACTCCCCTTTATCACATTCTTCATTTTAGAGATGAAAAAACACTAGTTATTATACACACTCACAGATGATCAGTGCTTTGTTTTTTTTCTTTACATGAACAACTTTGTTCCCTAATATGAAAGGGCTTCAGGGGTGAATAAATGGAGAGAATGGACATTTTTTCTTACCTTTTATTGAAGTAAAACATACAGACATGAAAATTCAATGAACTTTGGTACCCAGATTAAGAATTGAACTTTACCAACACCCCAGAAGTTACCCTCAGGCCCCTGGGCAAGGGCCCCAGTGAGCCCCAGAGTATAGGGAAGAGCAGCCTCAGGAGGCTGCCATCATGTCACGTAAAGCACCTAAAAGCCTCACAGAAGCCCCTGGTGAAGCATAACCACCATCCTGACATCTAATAGCATAGATTCATTTTTGAACTTCACACCAGTGGAATCATTTAGTATGTGCTCTTTTGTGTCTGGCTTCTTCAACATTTTACCCACTGAGATTCATCCATGCTATTGCAAGTGGCTATAGTTCATGAATTTTCATTGCTGTGGTATTCCACTGTGAGACTATATATCACATTGATTAGCCTTTCTACTGTTGATGGACATTTTAGTAGTTTCTAGACTTTGGTTATTTTTAAATAGTACTTCCCCTTCTATGAATATTCTGGTATACCTTTTCATTGAAACCCATTTCTGTTGGTTTATAGGAAAGAATGGAATTGCTGAGTGGCATATTCCACTTCTGATGTTATTCCCAGTTTCCCACACTGGTTGTGTCAATCTATACTCCCTGCAGCAGTGTGAGAGTTCTGTTTGGCCTGTGTTTGTCTAGGCACTTGGAATTTTCTCTTGTTATTTTTTATTTATTTATTTTTGGTTTCTTTTTCTTTTTCTTTTAAAAAACTCTTTATTGTTGAAAGTATTACATAGGTCATCCTTTCCCCCACATTAACCTCTTCCAGCCCGTTCCCATCCTCCTCTCCCCTCCCTCACAGGCCCTCACCACCCATTGTCTCTCTTGTCGTTTTAGCCATTCTGATGGATGTGAAGTGATATTTCACCATGGCTTTTATTTGACATCAACGATAACCAGTGAAGTTGAGCAGTAGGAATGGGGTTTTGAGCACAGACTGAGATTTTTAGCTCTTACATCCAGGAAGTTACTCTATGCCAGTGATGGCGAACCTTTTGAGCTCGGCGTGTCAGCATTTTGAAAAACCCTAACTTAACTCTGGTGCCGTGTCACATATAGAAATTTTTTGATATTTGCAACCATAGTAAAACAAAGATTTATATTTTTGATATTTATTTTATATATTTAAATGCCATTTAACAAAGAAAAATCAACGAAAAAAATGAGTTCGCGTGTCACCTCTGACACGCATGTCATAGGTTCGCCATCACTGCTCTATGCCTTACAAGGAGGACCCGGAGAGACTAGGACATATTTCAGGGATGAGAAGTAAGCATATAGCTACTGTGTAGTACTGTTCAGCTTAGTGTAGAAGCAGCTGCAGCCCCTTGAGGTTGGGGTTATATCTTATGTACTTTTGCACCTGCCTTCCCCTTTGGTGGTTAGGAGAGTGCTAGGTACGTAGTGTTCAGTGAAGATGAGTGCTGGGGTAGTCCCAAGGTTCAGCTAGAGAGGGATGATGGAGACGGGCTGGGGTAGATGTGGGAGCAAGGAGTCCATGACGGGCTAGGTTTGGGGTATGCACAGGCTTTCAAATGTGGGTCCAAGTCCAGCAGTGTTGCCTGAGTGCTGTGAGCATGGCCTCCCATGGCCTCTTCTGCAAGCTTGGGATGGCAGGGTCTGTGAGCTACTGGGGGATGGATGTGACTGCTGACAGGCTGAGTGATTCTCCTCCAGGGTCCTCCTGGGTGAGGGCTGGATGTACCTTACACTACCTGCAGAGTCCCCACGTGCATTGACCACCTCCCTGGGCCCATCCACTGGCTCCTTTGGGAATTCTGGGCCCGATTCTGCAGGGTCATGTCCCTTGGAGGGAATGAAGTGAGCCGGGGTTGCAGGCCTTTGTGGATGAAGGCACACCTGGGGTGATTCCCTCTGTATGGCCATAGGGAGCCCCAGGGTAGAGGGGAAGAGCAGCTCCAGGAGGCACCATTATATCACACATAATGTACCATAAGTGCTATAGAAGCCCAGGCTTGGGAGATTACACAACGTTTATCTCAGCGCCCTGCAAGGCAGGGCTAGCGTCAGTCATCCTTGGCAAAGAACCATTCATTCGTGTTTTTTTAAAAAGATTTTTTAAAATTTATTTTTAGGGAGAGAGAAAGGGAGAGGGGGAGAGAGAGAGAGAGAGAGAGAGAGAGAGAGAGAGAGAGAGAGAGATATCTATGTGCACACTCCCTATTGGGAATCGAGCCTGCTACCCGGGTATGTGCCCTGACTGGACTTGAACTGCCAACCTTTCAGTGCATGGGACAACGCCCAACCAACTGAGCCACACTGGCCAGGGCCATTCACTCTTTTATCATCAGAAGAAATCTTATCCCTCTACACTGCACCAACTCCTTCCAGATGCTTCAAACCTATTTAGTTGATAAGATCTTCATAAAATTTTCTCTCTGGCCTGTTTCTTTATGCCACCTTTCAATTCAAAACCAAGAGGAGAGCCAGCATGGATGTGTTTCCAATATGTATGTGCCAGGTGCTGCAAGGGCACTGGATGGACCAGCTCTGGGCCCTGCCGGAAGCTGCTCAGCATCCAGCACACAGAGCAGAATTCATGTACACAAGTAACGAATCCGGGCCAGGGTACAAGAGTATCTGAGGGCCAAGAGGACAGGTGCCAAGGCAGGGGAAGAGCGTAGCTACTTTCTGTCTTTTCCCCGCCCCTATTCCCTTGTGTCTCTCTTGTCTCTTTCTGTCTAGGAATCATTATTACTTACTCGTGAAATGCTCTTCACTGTTGGATGTCTCAAGAGAGGTTATAGGATTGGATAGAGCTGGGGTCTGGGTGGGGAGGATTTGTTAGATCTCAGCTCTCTTCTCAGGCCAGGCCCTGTGCTTCAGGAAGCCAAGGCGACTCCCACCTTCCTTCTCTGTGTGTCTCTCTCAGTAAAGCACTTGATGAGCAAATGAGTAAGATGTGATGCGTAGTCGTTGCCGGGCCGCCTCCTCTCCTGGCCAGCAGTGGGCTGGCGTGCGGATGGATGAGCTCAGGTTTGGACATGACTCAGGAGGAGGAAGGTAGAGAAACATAAGTGATCTCATGTGGTCTTAAGTGGAGCTGGGAACGTGAAGCGTGCATACGCTTATCTTCTTGTCATTATTTCTCTCATTCCAGCCCCCTGGCAGCAGTCTGCCTGGATGGGACTCTCTATGGAGTGTAGTCAGAGAAGAGAAAACTGGCTCCATTTTCACCTGCTCCTGAGTTTTCACTGACCATTCCAGCTTCTCGACTTGGAGCATTGGAGAGGGGTGAAGGCTCTCAGCATGCAGTCTGCCTTCTCCCTCTGTAAAGTGCTCTGTATTCCCTCTTAGTGAGCAGAGGGTACTCACTCTGTTTTAACTCCTCTGTGGTTAGGGACAGGTTGGCCTTGGCTGGGGAAGGTCTGGTGGACTTTGGCACTTTCTGAGAGGAGATGTGGGAGAAGACCCTACCCTAGGAGGTCAGGCAGAGAGGGGATTCGTATGGTCTGGTGGAAGGACCTTTTGCCTGTAAATGAGAACCTCTGATTTCTAGTTGTGGTTCAGATATTAATTAGTTTGATGTCCTTGGAAAAGTTCCTTGTCCCCCATATCTGTTACCTCACATGTCAAATGGTGATATGTATACCTGCCCTCTCTACCACCAGAGTAGTGATGAGGACTACGTGAGTTAGTGTGACAGCCTAGGGAAGTGAAAGTGCTGTTCATAAGTAATCTATAATAATACAAGGGTAATATGCTAATTAGACTGGATGTCTTCCGGACATCATTCTGGATGTCCTTCCTGATGGGGCCGGAGGTAAGCCAGCTGGGTCCCGGGTGCCTGCGGGTGGCCGGAGAGGGAAGCAGCCCGGGTCCCGGGTGCCAGAGGGAAGCCGGTGCCAGCAGCTGGGGGAAGGAAGGCCTACTCTTGCACGAATTTTCAATCATCGGGCCTCTAGTATGATATAATTGTTAATAATAAATACTGTAAACACTCAGAACCGTGGGTATCAGTAAGGGTGTCAGTAATTATAGCTGGAAAGGGCTGTGGATCCAAGGGTTGGGGTCATGCAGTGCAGAGCCTGGCATCTGAGAGGTCCTTCCAGGTCCCTTATCCCACTGGAGGACGCTGAGGCATGGCAGGGAGTCTGGAGCACTTGATAAAGGAGGCAGTTTAAAGCAATACTTGAAGCGGGGAAGATGATGACTATGTTAGGCACTATGGTGGGCAGGTGACTGACTTCCCGTTGGCCAGAAGTAATTGTCTAGAGGTGCAGTCCTGGAGAAGGGTGGAGGTGAAGGATGTGCTCAGTCCCTCGAGTTAGACTAAGCCTTGAACCTGATTGGCGGGGGGGGTCCCTTCTTTCCTCATTTTTTTGGAGGCAGTGTGGTAGTGGAAGAGCTCTGATTTAGGAGTCAGAGTATCTTGGGGGCACGAGGTGTCCTGAGTCCCATCTCTGTCATGTTTTTGGTGCTGTGACCTTGAGCAAGTCCCTTTACCTCTCTAAGTGCCACGTCCTCCACCTGGAATTGTACTGTCTTCAGGATTGCTGTGAGGATTGAGTGAAGTGAAAGAACAGCCTGGAAATAGAAGGTGCTCAATAAATGTCACTTAAGTCTGAATTTCTTTCCCATCCATCTCATTTATGGTGTTTGCAAGGAATATTCCAGAGCCTTTTGACATCCACATTGTCCGTGCCAGGCCTCAGTATTTTCCTTTCTTTCTGTGGAGACAGACTCTGCAGTCACTCTAATTTCATACCAGTAACCTATATTCTCATGTCAGCCATAGATGTGTCCAGTTTGCACCCAGATATTATGTAGCATGGTTTTGCAAATAATGTTTACATGGGGGAAAACCCAGAATTTAAAAGCACTTTTGTGTAAATAATTTATTTTTTATGACTATTTTTTAAAAATAGTTTTATTGATCTCAGAGAGGAAGGGAAAGAGAGAAAGAGATTAGAAACATCAATGATGAGAGAGAAACATTGATTGGCTGCCCCCCTGCATACCCCTCACTGGAGATCGAGCCCACACCCCGGGCATGTGCCCTGACTATGAATGGAACCGTGACCCCCTGGTTCATAGGTCGATGCTCAACCACTGAGCCATGACAGCTGGGCTAAAAAACTTCTAGAAGCAGAGATCTTTCCCACCTAAAAACAAAATCTAATTTGTGGATCTGTGCAGCACAGAGAAATCACTGAGCCCAGCTCTGCAGCTGCTGGGAGTGGCCTTGGGCAAGTCACATGGCTCCTTCTGGCCTCAGAGTATGTTACATATAGAATGAGATGGATACATAGATCAGGTCTCCCCACCTAAGCCCCACAGGGATGTTGGGGATGATGACATGGACCCTGAGTAGAGTAGAAGGACCAGTATGGCAGTGGCACCTGCTGGGAGAGTCACCAGGTAAGGCTTCATGGTCTACCGTCACATCATCCCCTTTTGGGCTAGGACTCCTAGGTTATTTATATTCTAAAGTCTCTCCTGTTTCTAAAGTTCTTTGACTCATAAAAAAATCCTGGGTTTACATCTCTACTTGGATGACTAATAGACAACTTACTGTGTTGGAAAATGCACTTTTGCCCCCCCCCCCCCCCCCTC